>NC_091857.1:30181568-30484598 GCF_037783145.1 Equus przewalskii | reverse complement strand
CACAGGGCATCCCTTTCAACTGGTCCATGGAAGATTCCCTTTTACCATCAAACCCCATGGTTTCCTTCTCATAAAATAAATGTTAGCAGGTGGCAGGGCCTGGGTGCCGATTCTTCCTATTTGCTATTTTCCTCTTCTTCCTCTGGCAGCAGTGGTGTGGCAGAAACAGACCCACCCCGAAAGCTTTTGCATCTCAATTCCTCTTCTACACACATGACTGTCGGCAAGTTTCCGAGCTGTTCTGAGCCTCCCCTCCTCCACTGATAAAACGTCATGGGCAATCCCTCACAGGATTTGGGGCTGAATTCCGTGAGGTGGCGACCTAAAGGATGGTGCTTGCTTTTTCTTTTGTCTTTTTTCCACAAGAAGGGGAGAGATTCAGGGATGGGGGAGACATGTGGTTGTCCACTTGGTGCTTGGGAAATCTGTTCTTTAGTGAAATTTTAGGGTGTCCTCATTCTAGCCCACAATTACGGTGATGTTTCATCTTGTTCTCTGCAGAGATATGCCTGTCTCGATCTGAGTGTGCGGCACACGGTCCAGAGGGGACCTTCCAAACGGCCTCTTTGATGACCATGCTGATGAAGCCATTTCCTGCACAGACGAACACAGTCATGCTTCTCACTAAAGTGATCTGATTTCACAGGAACGCTCTCTGTATGTATTTTGAATGTAAATAAAAGGCAACATTTAAAACTGTCATTTTAGAGATCCACAGATAGGATCATAAGAGGTCTGCATACATCTATGAAATTGTGTGAATACTTGTGTGTACTGTGTATAAAATCAGGTTCCCAAAGCAATAGCTTCCAGTAACAATATAACGTGAGTCATGTGTAATTTAAACATTTCTAGCAGCCACACTAAGAAAAGTAATGAAATTAATTTTAATATCACTTTATTTAACCCAATATACCTAAAATATTATCATTTGAACATGTAATCGATATAAACAACTATTAGTGAGATATTCTACATTTTTTTCTTTTTTTTACCAACTTCACGTTCTAGTGTGTGTCTGAACTCAGATTAGCCCTATTTCAGGTGCTCGATCGTCACAGGTGGCTGGTGGCTCCCGTATAGGACAGTGTACATCTATAGTTTTTTTCAGATTTTCACATCCCACTGATAACAAGCAGTGTCACAATGTGACACTATCATTGAAAACGCCAAAACTGAGCTCTTGGTAGTCCCAATAACAATTCAAAGTTCTCCTTATCAGCTCAAAAGGGCTTTCAGATAAATGATCTTGTCAGATCCTCATAACAGCCCGTGACATGGACAGGGCAGATGTCATTTCCTCATTTCATAGCTGAGAAAACCAAGGCTTAAAAATATTAAACAATTGGCCAAAGTCACATGGCTAGAAGTTGGTGGATTAGGAAATTGAACTGGGTCTTGGGACTACCTCCCTGGGTCTAGTTTAGAGGGAGGCAGCTGCCTCCCTCTGTCATCGCACTGCTGTGGAAGAGGCTCTCGGTTGCATCCCTCACAAAGCAGCAAGATCCGAGCAGGCAGGAACTAATAGTCCTCCTGTCCACTGCTGCATCGCCAGCACCTAATACAGTGCCTGGTGCCTACTTGATGAATTAAATTCAACTGAACCAAAAGAGTGATCCACACCAGACACCCTCATAGTCATCGCCCAAACCACTGCATCTCTGGGACCTTTGGGTGAAGCCAAAACCACAAAACCACCTACATGCTGAGGTCTTGAGTTGCCTTTGTCCGCTTTGCACTTTTAATGGAAATTTACATCTCCAGTGGAAAAATGTAGCCTGAAAGTAGACTCAGTCTGACTTGTGGTTTGGGTGTCAACCTCCATCCACCCAAGACTCCTGGGAGGAGCCCAGGGCCACCCCAGGAACCTGATGAAGCTACAGTACAAGGGAAACACTTAAGTGACCCTCCACCTTGCCAGCTGTGTTGGGTTGAGTCATGAAGACCTGCAAAAGTGCTAAACTCCCTGACAAGGGGTGTCAGAGGATGGCTTGAAACCTTGGTGGAGACACAGCCCTGTTCACAGCTGGTCCTGGCACAATGTGCAGCTGGCCCTGGCTCACACCTACCCCCGTCAGCACCAGCCTCCTTCACTGAAGGTCTCTTGCCTCCCTGTGTGGCAGCCTGGCCTCCCACATCTGGGTTACTGTGCCAGCATGTAGCGGAGAGCCTGGGCCAGGTGCTGTGAGCTACTATCTTCCCAAAGGTGTTAGGAAGTCAGAGCTAGGCAGAGATGCAGGATCGACACTTTCTGCCCCATGCCCTCATCGGCTGCTCCTTGCCAGCTTACCACTAGACACCAAAGAGAAATTTAGAGCAGGGAGTACAAGCAGAAGCTTATTCTGAACTTTCCATGAGCTCCTCATATCTGATTGGCAAACAGTCTACAGCTGAGGACCCCACATGTGCCCCTTGAAATGCAAACTGGGGTCCAACTGCATCCCATGCTGTTTCTCTCAAGTGCGTCCTATTTTCTGTGATGCTCCTCCATGAATTTTTCTGGAGGACACCCAAAATCCACATTTTGGTTGAAATAATAATTTTTTAAAGGTTTGTTAAAAGAACAAACTGACCTAAATACAGTGAAATAGTCAAAATTCATTCAGTTAATCACCGAGTGCCGCCTGCCCCTGCCCAGCAAAGTTCTAGGCACTGGTGACACTAAGGGGTTAAAACATAAAATCTCTTGTAAAGTTCACAATCTATGGGGGTTGGGGGGTGATGAGGGGATGGAAAATAAATAAGACAAAACTCAATAAGATCTCGCTAATAGTCATAAATGCTATGAAGACATTAAAACAGGGTAATGGGGCACAGAATCATGTCGGGATAGTGAAGACCAATCAGAACGGGGGTCTGAGAAGGTCTTTTGGAAGAGGTGACATTAGGCTGTGCAATGAGTGACAAGAAGCAGCCAGCCATGTGAAGGTCTGGGAAGGAATGTGTTGAGCAGAAGGAACAGCCAAGGCAAGAGTGAGCTTGGAGCATTGCGGGAGGCCAACATGGCTGGAGCATGGTGAGCAAGGAGGAGAGAAGTGAAGAAGGATATTGAGGGGTCATTAGGGCCCAAAAGGAAAGCAGGGAGTTGTGGGGGCTGCCCTCAAGAATGTCTCAGTCTAGAGGAGGAGCAGGCACAAAATAGGTAGGACTCACGTCGGGGTGAGTTAAGTTTTACAACAGAGCTTTCAACTAAAGGCTGAGACAGCAGTCAGTGAGAAAAAGTCATTCTGCTGAGGAGATGGAAGGGTTCAATGAAGTTGCAGGGGGCCGAGCCTGAGGCTTTGGGGAGAACACATCTTGAGTTTGGTCCCCAGCTGACTTGAATTTCTCAACCACTGCATGAGGTTACTCTGATACTAAATAACCATTCTCAATCTCCGCATCTCCATCGAGGGCACAATTAATGTCTTCTAGAGACTTGTACCCTGGCCATAGGGTATAGAGCCAACCTTTCAGTAAGAATAATACTTTCGCTTCCATGTGGGTCATAGCAGAAGGAAGACATCTGACTTCCTCGATGTAGAGAGTTCAGAAGATGCTGGAAGCCGCAGAGGGGAAGGCCTTATTTCCTGGTTGGATACTAAGAGACACATCCAGGGTGGAGCCCACTTTGGCAAAACTGTGAGGCCTTCCCGATTTGCAGGGATCAGAGCAGGTCAGAACTGCACGAGACCAAACTCATCATCCAGTCTAGCATCTCCCAACTCGAAGGTGCTCCTGGGGCAGCAGCATCAGTAAACGGGGAGCGTGTTGGAAACGCAATCTCCAGCCTCATGAGCTCATGAACCACAACCTGCATTTTCACAAGATTGCCAGGTGATTCGTGTGCATATTTCAGTTTGAGAAACACTGCTCTAGAGATTCTTAGCCTTCAATGGGCAACAAAATCACCAAACTAGTTTGAAAAAATACCATACAAATGCCTGCCCCCCACCCCCACCACAGGGATTTGGTTTCAATTGGTCTGGGGCCCAGAGAGTGTTTATGTTGTTGGCTTTTTTTAAAAAGGTCCCTGCATGGCCAGGCTGGCTGAGGTTGAGAATCTCTGATGTAATTTGAAGTCCTTATTTTACACATGTGAAACTCAGGCTCAATAAATTGAGGCAATTTATATCTTGTTAAAATGCAGGCATCTTGTTACAAAGCAGATTCTGGGACTGGGCCCAAGATTCTGCATTTCTAACAAGCTCCCAGGTGAGGCTGACACTGGTCCTTGGACCATACTTTGAATAGCAGGTCTAATGATTAATTTTGTGTGTGCACTTGGCTGGGCCATGGGTGCCCAGATATTTGGTAAAACATTATCCTGGGTGTGAGAGTGTATTTGGAGGGGACTAACATTTAAATTGCTGGACTTCGAGTAAGCAGATTGCTCTCCATAAAGTGGATGGGCCTCACCCAATCAGTTGAACACCTGATTACAACAAAGACCAGCCTCCCACAAACAGGAGAGAATTCTTCAGCAGACTGCCTTTGGACTCAAACTGGAACATTGGCTCTTCCAGGTCTCTTGGATTTCTGGCCTACCAGCCCACCTTGAAGATTTTGGACTTTCCAGCCTCTATAATCATGTGAGCCAATTCCTTATAATAAATCTTATACAAATTCCTTATAATAAAAATATATATGTATATATATACACACACAAATTTTATATGATTTATATAAATCTTATATAAGATATATAAATGTATCTTATATAAATAAAACAGATTTATACTTTATTTGAACTTATACAAATCTTATAATAATTTTTATAATAATCTTATAATAAATCTCTTTTTATATATAAATAATATATATAATATATAAATCCTATTTGTCCTATTTCTCTAGCTTGACTAATAGAGTGTGGTTGCAGAGTGCTTTGTTGGGATTACAATTCCTGTCATGGTGCACAATTCACACCAACCATTCCCTGTCTTCTGCCAACTCAACCCAATTGAGATAGGAAACCCAAAATCCAGGAACCAAAGGAAGAACTATGAGAACTCTGGAAGAACAACTGATATATATGTGTGTGTTGGGTGGGGGAGGGAGGTTTTCAGCCTGGGGCAGGGGCAGCTGCTAGTGCCACTCTAGGGGAATAAAGTAGAAAAAGTAGCTTGAGTTCTGCCCTTCTTCCCTACCATTGCCTTGGGACAATCAATAGCTGCCCTCTCCCTTTAGAAATTGGCGGTAATGATCCAGACTGCTCATTAAAGAGCAAAATTGAGGAAGCCCAGAAGCCCTGTTCCAGTGAAATGTTTCTGAACACAAATTAAGGCTGAGTACCCTCTGCATTCCATGCCCTTCCAACCCCGGGGTTGTTGATGATAATCTGTGAGTGCTTCTCCCCAGTGCTGCTTCCCCCTGAGAATCTCAACAGGAAGATTTGGCCTCAACAGTTGCTTGGTGAGTGATATCAAATGGGAGTATCCTATTTGGGGTTCTTCCCTGGACTTACCACTTTTCTTTCCTCCTTCATCAGACTATAGGAATATAAAACAAAGATAAAGAGAAACACAAGGTACAAAATTTATATAGTGGGAATAAGTAACCCAATAAGTGGACTACATGGTTAAATAGATACAGCTGAAGAATGAATTAGTGAGTTGGAAAATCAGATAGAGGAACTCTCCAGAAAGAAAGTAGATAAAGATTCATAAATAGAAACTATAAAAGAAAAGTTAAGAAATTCATAGAAGTACAAGCATCCAGACAATAGGAGTCATAGAGTAGGAAAAAAATTAAAATGGAGAGAAGGAACTATTTGAAGGATTCACGGAGATAAATTTAACAGAATTAAAGAAGATGAATAACTTCAAATTGAACGGGCACATGGAATTTCAAAAGGAGAGAGAAAGAAAATCCAACACTTAGAATGAAATTTAAGGATGCCAAACTCAAAAAGAAAATTCTGAAAACTCTCCAAAAGAGCACATCACTTGCCAAGGAAGAAGAACCAAATGGACATCATGTTTTTAAACCACAACATTGAATGCAAAAACATAATGGAGTATTAATTTTAAAGCATTGAAAGAAGTGTTTTGAACTAAGAAATTCCATTCCTGGCAAGAGGGTCATTCAAATAGAGGACATAACAAAAATATTCTCCGGCGTATAAGGCTTGAGGAAGTTAGTCATGCTAAGACTTACATTAAAAACACTTTTTGAAGAAGTGATACTCAAACAAGAAAAACAAATCCAAAAGAAGCTGCAAGAAATATATGAAGTAAGGGGGATCAAACATCTTGGAAATTTTTTTGTTGTGGATATTAACATGGAAAGTTATGCTCCAAGGATATGAAGGCATGCAAAAACTATTTTGCTAAAGAGAAGATATACATATGAAATTTTCTAAATAATAGAAAAAGAAATTTAATTTTTAATCTTTTTATTGAAATTAAAAATAAGACGATAGAAACAAGTTTAAATACATCCAAAAGATATAAATGGTCTAAATTTGCCAATTAAAAGACAGAAATTGTCAGGTTGGATTTAAAAAACAAAATTCATCTACATACTATTTGTAAGATATATCTAAAGAATTAAAAACATGAAAAGGTTAAAAGTGAAAGAATGAAAAAAGATAGCAGACATATGTCAATATTAGATAAAATATACTCTAAGAGGAAAAGCACAATTAGGGCTAGAGAGGATCACTCAATAATGATAAAAGTGTTAGCTCTCCAAGAAGACCTAGCAATTCTAAATATGAATGCATCTAATTAACTAGCCTCAAAATGCACAAAAGAAAATTGATAGCAATACATGAGAAAATTGACAAATCTGCTATCATAGAGGGAGATTTCAATTATCAATAGGACTTACTGAAAGGTCAAGCAGACAAAAATCAGCAACACAATTAACAAGTTTGACTTAATGGCCATATACAGAGTTCTGCACCCAACAACCAAAAATGCACAGCCTTCTCACTCATGCATGAAGCATTTATTTTCTTAAGTCATCTAATAATTAATGGAAGTTTTAGTGGGACTCCCAGACACCCAGACAAAGACTACATTTCCCAGTTTCACTTGCCTTTGGTTATGGCCATGTGACTGACAGCTAGCCAGCGGAATGTGAACGGAAGTGATGTATGCTACTTCCGGATCACGCCCTTGAAGGGCATCCTACTGCCTGGATTCAGAAATAGCTGTGAGCCATTTTAGATCATGCAAAACAGGACAATGACTGGAGGTAGCACAGCAATAAGACAGAAGGAGCCTGGGTCCCTGACACTAAAAGTTTCTAGACTGCTTATTCTCAGATTATTTCATGAGAAGGAAAGAAAAGTCAAGTATCTTGTTTAAATCTCTTTTCGTTTTTTTAAAGATTGGCACCTGAGCTAACAACTGTTGCCTATGTTCTTTTTTTTTTTTCTTTCTTCTTCACCCTAAAGCCCTCCAGTACATAGTTGTATATGCTAGTTGTGGATGCCCCTGGTTGTGCTATGTGGGACGCCGCCTCAGCATGGCCTGATGAGCAATGCCATGTCCGCACCCAGGATCCGAACCAGCGAAACCCCAGGCCACTGAAGTGGAGTGCACGAACGTAACCACTTAGCTATGGGGCTGGCCCCTAAATCTCCTCTTGAAATGGGATCCCTTTTAGTTTTGTCTCCCACATGACTCCTAGCACAGAGCATGTATGGAATTGAACAAAACTAAAGCTACGCATACTGGATTGACCCAGAAAGAGAAGACATTGATAAGGTGACAGGTGGGAAACCAGCCTTTGTCTTGCCGCAAAAACCTGAAGATGCTGGTGGAGATTTTGTAGGGAGACTTGAATGTGATCAGAGTCTTCTTCCAGTCGGTTCCGGGACCCTGATCAGCTCTGCAGCGCCTGGTGCGAGGAGTCCTGCCCACCCTCATTCCCACAGCAGGGGAAGGGCAGGGAAATAAAGAGGAACCTCAAGAGGAAACATATGCTCCCCTCATGTGAGGGAAGCAGCAGCAGTGGTACAGGAGAGCGGCCTCCTTAGAGGAAGCTCGTTGTGCCAAAACCAATTTGTTTTAAGATTGCATTGGAAGGAGGAGGGCTCCCCTGTAAAGATAATGAGTTTCTCAAGGCAACAGGAAAGCTGAGAGGCAAGTGGCAAGCGTAGGCCACAGTGAAAAAACATATCTCTTTGTCACAAATGGCTGGGGGGACACAAGACGGAGGAGAACTGAAGATGGGGAATGACTCAGAGGAGAAATAACTTCCTGTGGTGACCTCTACAGAGTCATAGAGCCACTGCTGTAGGGTGCAGCCAAAGCTTGCATACCCCACTCTACGAGATCATATGGGAGTATGTGCCAGGAGTTCCAGAAGCACAGACCAACACGTGGAGTGGAAAAGTACCAGTCTTCGATGGCTACACCATGGTTTCTTTCCAGGTATTTCCTCAGCAGGCTGGTATGCCCCACCCATCACAGGGAAGGAAAGAGCCTGGAGATAAGCATGCCCCAAGGTCCAAGGGCATGAGCCTGCCCGGCAAAGCCCCAGCAGATGAAGGTGTCTTTGGTGCCCTCCCTTCTCTCTTCTGGAAGTCTCTCCTACCACCTAGACCTTCTCTACCTTGTCCTTTCTTCCTTGCCCCAGGGCACACAGTGCTGCCATGCTCCATACCCCTTCCAGAGCATTCTTTCAGAGCCCTCCCCTAACCCCCACACCCCACACCATAAAGGCATGCCAATCCCACTGTGTGTCTGGGAAGGCAGACTATGCAAAGCAGTTCCCTCAGAGCCAGGGAAAGTCCTGAGCAGCTCCACCTTCCCAGGGCTATTTCCAATTTAAAATAGAACCCTGAAGACCACAAATGAGCCTTCAAGTCAGTGCCTTGACCTGGGTAAGCATCTGAATCCGTGTGGGACTTCCCAAGATGCAGATTTTGTATTTCCATTCCACATCTAGGCAAACAGAGCACCCAGGAAAGGGGTGGAGAGGGGCTGAGAATGTGCAGCTTTCAACCTTTTGTTTCAGGGGTCCTGACGTGCACCAGGGCTGAGAACCAGGGCTCTGAGGCAGCATCCAAGAGACGCTTTGGAGCTCCAAGGTCGCTAAACCCCAAGTTGTAAAAAAATAAAATGAGAGTAAAAATATACCAAGAACTACATGAAGAATTCGCACTGTTGTCCTTGCTCCCCTCACCCACCTCCCAGGTCCCCCTGCTCCTCCCTCAGCCCAGCTGGGCACAGAGTCCAGCCTTTCAGTTTGGAAAAGGGAATGGGGAGGGGGCCAGCCCCGTGGGGTAGTGGCTGGGTTTGGCATGCTCCACTTCAGAGGCCCGGGTTCAAGGGTTTGGATCCAGAGCCCGGACCTACAGCACTCCTCAGCAGTCATGCTGTGGAGACATCCCACACACAAAATAGAGGAAGATTGGCACAGATGTTAGCTCCAGGCTAATCTTCCTCAAGCAAAAAAAGAGGAAGATTGGCAACAGATGTTGGCTCAGGGTGAATCTTCCTGAGGGAAAAAAAAGGGAATGGGGAGAAGAGAAATGAGAGAGGAGGAGTCATTGCTGATGCCCTTCAAAGCCGTCTGCCTCTCCACCTTTCCACTTCTCCTCCCTCTGGCAATAAGTGGCAATAAATAAGTAGCAGTTATTAATAATCCTTACCCATTAGGATAATGTTTAATCTCTTATTGTCAACCAGAATGGTCTGCAGACAAAAGATTTCTGATTTATTGTAGTCATCACTGCCTCAGTGGTAGTTTTCCCAAAATAGTATTTTCATTTCACTTCTTTTCTTGAAGCGCAGACTCTTGAATTTCTTGGCAAACCCAAACTCAATCAGGATTTTTACTGTGCTATCGTCCCCTAGCCTCTCAGTCTTCTAAACCCCAGCAAATTATGGTCCTGCCTATTAAGGGCCTTAATTAGTTTGCTAATAGGAATTCCCTGTTAAAGGACATGGTCCTGAACAAGCACAGAGTAGTCATTAACCTCAAATTTTCATTGAGTTACACCCTGAACCAAGCTGTGGCCCCCGTTATGTCTCAAATTAAGTCAAAACCAGATTTTCCATCAAGGCTCTCTGCCATCAGCCCTCCCCTGCCTAAGAGCCTTCTCCTTGTGCCCCCCTCCCGCAATCGATGTCTTCTTTTCCCTCTTCCTGGAATCCTCTTGTCCCCCCTGTGCTATCTGGCAAGCTCTCATTCGTCCTTTAAGATGGAGATCTACACTCCCTTCCCTTTTCTGGAACAGCTGCACCTCCAGACCCCTGACTTTTAACTCCTCAAGTGCCAGAGGTGAGGCTTAGTCATGTCCCCATCCCCAAGGTGTTGTCCAAAACCCACCCATGGTAGGTGGTCAGTCAATGCTGGATGAATTGAATGAACGTACAAAATGAAACAGGCCCACTTGCAGCCCATGTACACAACACTCACTCTCTCCTCCATCTTTCTCAACTTTCACTCTTTTGGCCTAGAGTAACCTGAAGACTACATACCTATCGTGAGGGCAAGGGTGGTATCCATTCTGTTCCCTGTTGTATCTCCAGCACCTAGAGCCATGCCTGGCGTGTTGTAGATACTCAAAGATACCTGTTGACCATATGGATCAATCCTGCAGACTTATTGCTCAAAATCCATGTCCTCTAGCCAGCCCTCTCCATTCCCCACAGGACTGCTTCCACATCCCCGTGGCACAAATAACTCAAACATAGCAGAAGAAGCCAGAGGCCCCGCAAACCCATGCCTAGGAAATCAATCACTTCAGGAGCTTCCTGCCCAGAAGCAGATATGATCTGATAATCCATCGGACGACTGCCAAAGCAAGACCAAGACGGGTGCCCAAACGAAAAGTTACCTTCTATAAATCCCTATTCATCGCACCATCTTGTCTCAATCAGGAATTTTGGTGCAAATAGACCAGTTTAGAGGTTAAGTAAATTCTTCCCAAGAGGATGCAATCCAGAAATTGACCATATGCTTATTCTCCTCCAGGTACAAAAATCAGACAGAAAAAAATGGACTCCGCTGTGGAAACTTTATGGGTAACCATTAGTTATTGTTATTAATCAGGTAACTATTTGAGTGGGCGGAAAGACAGGGTATTCTGCTCTGTCAAACTTTGTGGTTGATAGAGAATTGCTGTTTGGATCTCTCACCCGTCCCTAAGTTTCCAAGAATTGGAACACAATGAAATACACTTGAGGGTAAAAATCAGTTGAGCAGGATCCAATCTTTCTTTGATGGTTTCTAGATCTCCATTGCCCCAGGATCACAAGCAGCAATATCTTTTTATGAAAGGTATAGGAGTGCTGCAGTTAAGAAGCTGTTTGAAAGGGTGCTGTGTTCACTGGCTGAGCACACCCTGACCCTCCACATGCTCGGGGTCAGTCTGTGCCTCAGTGCCCACCCTGTACTGATTTCACCTCAATAAACTCCAGTGACCCCACCTAACTGGCCTGTTTGCTAATCAAACCAGCCACTGAACTACCCCTCCAGCTCTCCCACTCCCAAACTCCATCTCCTGGCAAATTCTAGTGGGAACTCAATGGGTTTACTTTATCTCGATCTTTTCATTTCCTGCCCCTTCTATTTATTTTGCCAATGGTTAGCGCTATAAAGGACTTTGGGTGCATCCAACAAGCCACGGCTTTTATAAAAAAGTGCTAGAGGGCCATCGTGTAGTAGGAAAGGACAGCAATAAAAAGCTTATGCTTGGAGCTTGGCTTCATCCTTTTACAAGGACCTGCATTTTGAGGGTTCTTTGAGGACACAGGGGAAAAAGCTGATTTGACCACCTGCGTCCCAAGAAACAGGTGAAAAACCCAGATGGTCAGTCTAATCAGACCTTGTAGTTAGGCCTGGAGTCCATGATGTGGACCTCATGTGAAGCCATAGCATCACAACATGGCTGCCATGATATTTCCAGTAATAACATTGACAATGATAATAATGATGGCTACCATTTTATAAGGGAGGTGTTGTTACTCCATTTTACAGATGAGAAAACTGAGGTGTGGACAGGTTGTATATGGCCAGGATCAAAAGCTAATAAGTTGCTGATACTCAGACCCATCTGTATGATGCCCAAGTTCATCCTCTTCACTACTCTGCTCACCAGAGGTCATTTCCAGCCCTGTTCTGTACGTGCACACACACACACACAACATTCCAGTGTTAGAGGACATTTGTGATGATTTTGGCTGCACAGCAGCCCTGTGTTTGGGGAGTCCTCTGTCTTATGGCTGAATCTCGCGGGAGACAGAGTGTAGAATATCCTGGTGCAGAAGCTAGAAATGCTGACTGCTGCCTTTCCCAGCCAACCTGCTGTTAGGGTTCAAGCATGTGGCCTGGGTTCAGCCCATCCGGAGTCTGACTCAGGAGCAGTGATGGTTAGGAGCAGGGCCCATAAGAAGCCATTCCAGTGGTAGCCACAGAGGCATTAGGGCTAGTGCTCAGGGTGGGCTGGTGGTGGGGTCCTAGCTACAGCCTTGGCTTCCTTCTGTCCTGTCTGCAGCCTTCCCTTTAGCTTTGTGAGCCTTGATTGCAATGAAAGCCTGATGGACGCACCACCCAAGGGCAAGCATCTTCGCCCTGAGAGTATCAATGCCGAAGTATGTCACCCAGGTGCCTGGGGTAGAGGGGAGCTGACCAACCAGCCAGTGACTCCTCCACTGTGTGATTCCTTGACTCTATACGCGGCCAGAAGCAGGAAGAACAGCGTCAGACGACATTTCCAAGTAGGACAACCCCTTTTAATGTCTGTGTTAGTCCGCTCGGGCCGCCATAACAAAATACCACAGACTGAGTGGCGTAGACAACAGACATTTATTTTCTCTCTGTTCTGGAGGCTGGAAGTCCGAGTGTCTGCAGGGCTGGATTCTCGTGAGGGCTCCCTCCTTGGCTTGTGGATGACCTTCTCCTCACCGGGTCCTCACATGGTCCTCCCTCTGTGCTTCTCTGTGTCCTGATCTCCTTTTCTTGTAAGGACACCAGTCAGATTGGTATTTCATTCATCACAACACCCACATGTATTTGAAACTTACACTTGTGGAAGTAGGAGGCACTTCTGTCTAGACAACACTTGGTGCACAGCCCGGGTCAGCCCTTCGAAATGCTCTTCGGCTCCCCAGGGTCTGAGACCCAGCAGCTGGTACCCAGCGGCTGGTCAGGTGATGCTCCAGCATTTGAACTGGCTGCTGCACAGGGAGGTGTGGGAGAGAAGAACAGTATTTCCTCCCAGCCCTCCTGTCAGGCCATCCCGTGTGTCCCCAGCTCCGCGTAGATCCCTGGGGGTCTGTGGGCTCAGACCCCGCACCCTTGGCCCCAAGGCCATCCAGAGGTCAGCGGCTGATTGGGGCCAGACTCCGTCTGCCCTCCCCCTAGAGTCCATGCAGCAGATGTGCTCACCTCTCAGCCACCAGAGGTGTTTGCAGGCCACGCGGGCCTGTGTCGAAATGGAGAGAGGTGATTACTGCAAGGGCTTTGCTTTAAACTTAGACAAAACAGAGAACACATTCAAGAAACGATCTAGGGGAGACCTGGTAAGTGTCCCTCATGACTAGTCCTTACCCGAATCAATTACACATTTCCACGAGTCTTCTCTTTCTTAGTTTTAAAACCAATACACAAATCCTGTCATCCACTGTTGGACAGTAAACACCATCTTTTCCCCCACAAAACCACTCATGGGAGAAATGCAGCCCCCCACCCCCCTAGGAACTCCGATGCTCTTAGCACCCAGCCTCCCATCCCCCCTCCTTCTGCAGATGCAGCGGCTCCACGGAGGGGTCTTCTTTAAGGACATCAGGGGTGTCCTCTCGAGAAATTGCCTCCACCCAGAGGCAGTATCAAGGGACGATGAGACCTGAGCTTGAATTCAGAAGAGCTGCATCCAGTCTCGCTCAAGGCTTGCTGACCATGGGACCTGGGGCGGGTCATGGAGGGCTATTTTCCCCAGCTCAAAAATGACAACAATAGCACCAGCCCAGTACTACAAGGAAGGTATGCTAAGAAGCAGGTAAGAGAATGCATGGAAAAGCACCCGGAACAGCATCGAGCTCTTCCAATGTTTGCAGCCTCCAGGCTCCCTCCATGTTCCTGCCTGCCAAGGTCCCTCCTGGCCTCCAAGACCCACCTTAGCCTGGGAGATGGGGGGAGCGGCTTTGCAGAGAGAAGACCCTGGCTCAGCTCCACTGTGGGCAGGGTCCTCGAGGCCGGAGCCAGCCTGACCTGCAGGCACAGCCTCAGGTCACCTTCCTCCCAGAGTTGGAGGGGTGCAAGGCGGAACACCACCGGGATGTGCCAAGACCCAGGCGGGATTTGAGCCATGCAGGAAGGAAAGAAAATCCTAATAGAATTCAAAATGGAATTAAGAGTCCAGCTTGGTGTCGTCCTCTGGGTTTATTTGCGTTAATTAATACCTGCCAAGACTGTGAAGGGAAATTCTGTTGAGAGAGGAGAGTTTAGGGGAGGATGTTGGTCTTAGGGACTGGATTTGAGCCCCAGTGGAAAAAAAGCTGCACAAGTTCCTTCCTCTTTCGGGGGATGGGGACAAGAGTTCTTGCAGACCTGCCTCTCAAGGTGGTGAGTTGTGAGCCTGCAGTGGATATGCCTGGAAATGCTTTGCCAGTTGGGATGACTTAGGCGATTGCCAAGTTTGATTACGACCAGAGCGTATCTTTCTTGAGGGCTCGGGACACACAGGTCTTTGCTTACCGGTGCCTTCCTCATGATACTGAGCACCTAACCTGCTCAAAATCATGGGCGCCTTGCCTGCTCCCCAAGGTAGGCAGTCGAGAGGCCCTAAGTCTTGACTCTGGTGGCCAAAGCCCCAGAGGGCAGTGAGCCCCAGCAGGTGGGCACTGTAACTGGCATTACAGGCTGAGTGGCATCCCCCCAGATTCATATGTTGAAGTCCTCACCCCCAGGACCTCAGAACGTGACCTTGTTTGGAAATAGGGTCATTGCAGATATAATTAATTAAGATGAGGTCATACTGGAATAGGATGGGCCCCTAAGCCAATATGGCGGGTGTCCTTATAAAAAAAGGGGAAATTTGGACACAGACACGCACACCAGGAGAACGCCATGTGAAGATGAAGGCAGACATCTGAGCTAAAGAATAGCAAAGATTGCCAGCACACCACCAAAGCCAGGATGGGGCGTGGAGCAGATTCTCTCTCGCGGCCTTCAGAAGGAACCAAAGCTGCCAACACCTTGATCTCGGACTTCAAGCCTCTAGAATTGCGAGACGATCCATTTCTGTTATTTTGGCTACTCAGTTTGTGGTACTTTGTTACGAAGCCCTAGCTAACTAACACACCTGGAAATTCCTGCCCTGGGATTCGCCATATTCGCCAGACAACTGGTGGCTGGATGAGGGGAATTTGGGGAAATCCTTGTCCGGGCTGTTCCTCCAGGAGTGTGAGGTCCTGCAGGGTATGTGGGGGGGGGGGGGGTGTGTGTGTGTGTGTGTGACGTATGTGTAATGTGGGGAGGGGGGTAGTATGTGTGTGATGGGGTGTGGTGTGTACATGTGTGGTGGGTAGGGATGTGTGTGATAGGTGTGTGTGGTGTGTGTGTGATAGGGTCTGGTGTGTACGTGTGTGTCGGGGGGTGTTGTGTGTGTCTGTGAGGGGGGTGCGTGTGGTGCTTGGGGGAGGGGAGGACCAGGAGCAGGGAAGGGGGTCTTGTAGCCAGGACACACTCAGGGACAAAAGGCTTCTCCTCAAGCCACTTCTCCGCCTCACCTGCTTTCACCCGGGGCCCCATCAGGGCAAACTACTTTTATCTACCTTCCTGTCAGAGCAGAAACTCTGAGTTTCTAACTCTGAGGAGAGGGAAGAAGGAAAGAAATAGTAATGCTTCCTAGTTTCCTCTCCACTTCCTTTTCCTCTCCTTCTGCCCCTAAAATCCAGGGCCAAATGTCAACCTTGAGAATTGAGGGGAACTCACATTTTCTTAGGAAACAGTTCAGTTCTGGGCCATGCAGCAAAAACTAGACATCTGTCTTCTTCACTGGCTGAAAAAAAGAGTTTTCAAGACAAGACCACACACAAAAAAATTAAAACCAGAAGATTACACTGACCCTTCCACTATTTATGTCCCGTCCCCTCCCCAGATTAATATCTCTGAGTATAAAATCCTGTGTGGAATCCCGGCCAGGCCCAGAGCACAGCCTCGGAGATGGGAACAGAATGAAGTGCACGCGTGTTTGAGATCTGAGCAGCACAAGCAGTGTGTCCTTTGCCTTTGGGATCTCGAGCCCAGCATAGACCCCACAGGTGAGCAAAAGGCCAAAGCCAGGCCCGGAGGCTGACTCCTACACAGACAGCCAGGCTCCCACCAGAGCCCTTGGCAAGGGCCTGCAAAAATTATGCAGCCTCATGTGCCAAGCGGTATCGCTCATGCGCCTGCATATTTTGGGCCTTCCCTCAGCCGGTGGGGACTGTTTGCGTGGAATGACCTGGTGTCGCTGGGCCAGGGACAACTTTGTTTTTGAAAACATCGTTTCCTGTAATAGCTTGTGAAGAACTTAAAACCAAAAATGGAATGCATCTGGGCGCCAGAAACACTCTCCTGCCACATTCCCCAGTCGGAGATGATTCTCGTCAGATGTTACTGTCTCCTCAACTTCTTCCTGAAGCAAGCGCCCACCCCCCAAAGGTGCTTTGGGCCAGGCCTCTGCTTCCAGAATAGATGGCATTCTTCAAAGAGCATCCTGCCAAGAAGGGCACTGGGCTCTGTTTGGTCACTCAAAGCGACTGTGGTAAGAAATGGCAAGGTTGCGCCATTTCACCTCAGAGATAAAAATGCTGCCGTGTGAGAGAGGGCTCCCAGGTACCTGTACTCATAGGAGTGGTTCTATTGGGGTTTTTATCCCCATGTAAGAGGAGAAGAAAGGGAGACGAGGCCCCAAGTTCACACCACGAGACTGAAGGATCCTTTGACCCCACATTCTTTCCATCACTCTAGAACATTGAGAATAAATGATATGTTTACTCAGATAACTCGATCCAGTTGGGTGCATATAAATGAGTTACTGTGGGTTCCATGTGAGTTATTATGAGTTCATGGCCATGTGTCTGAATATCAACCGGGATGCCTCTTTGTCTCCCCTAGGAGACGGTGGAATGTTCTTTGAGGATCAAAGAGCTGCAAGAGCCAGCCCACTGTGCACTGAGAGAGGAAAGGGCTGTGGCGTAGAGAAGAGAGAAGGAGAGGGGTGTCCAAGACAAAAGAAAATCTGGAGGGAGCAGCTGGCCCATCACAGCAGAGGAAGGTGCTGCCGGAAGAAGTGGGCAAGGAGAGAACAGACCCCCCAAGACTGATTCCTCAGCCAGCACAGCCAGGCAAGAGGCAAGAAGGAAGAGGAATGTGATTCAGATCAAGACCAGTAACCATGGGGACTGTCCTTAAGCTGGCCAGAGCTGTCCTCTGCCCCCCAGGACTGCCCAAGAGGTTCGGCTCACATGCACCCCAGTGTCCTCCCTGCTGGGGTCAACGCTTTGGTTCTGGAAGACCTGCCTGAATGAGTGGCCATGGTGACCCAGCACGAGAAGTCACCAAGGGGTTCAGAGTGAGTGACCCACTGGCTGCTCCCAGGGCCTCTGGCCATAGCAGGCAAGACAGAGAGCTGGCTGGCCCGGGCCACCCCAGGTCTGACCCAGGAGGGGATGGTGCATGCAATCAACCAAATGTTCAAACATTATCCAGGAGAAATTGAAACCTTCACACGTTGCTGGTGGGAATGCAAAATGGTGCAGCCACTGTGAAAAACAGTTTGGTGGTTTCGTCAATAAGGAAACACAGAATTTCCGTATGACCCAATAATCCCACTCCTAGTTGTATAACCAAAAGAACTGAAAGCAGGTGTTCAAACAAAACTTTATACAGGAAGGTTCATGGTAGCACTATTCACAAGAGCCGAAAGGTGAAAAGAACCCAAAGGTCCATCAAGGAATGACTAGATAAACAAAATGTAGCATATCCAAACAACGGAATATTATTCAGCCTTGAAAAGGAATGAAGTACTGATACATGGTAGAACTTGGTGGACCTTGGAAACGTTATGCTAAGTGAAAGAAGCCAGACACAGAAGACCACATGTTGTGTGATTCCACTCACATGAAATGTCTGGAAGTAAATCCACAGAGACAGAAGGCAGCTTTGAGGTTGCCAGGGGCTGGGGTGGGGCAGGAATGGTGAGGTACACTTGATGGGTACAGGGCTTCTGTTTGGGGTGATGAAAATTGACGGAACTAGAATGTACTTAATGACGCTGACTTGTACACTTTGAAATGGTTAAAACAATCAAGTTTATGTTGTGTGCATTTTACCACAACTGGGGGGGAAAAAAAAGGAGACTGAAAAGAGTCATCCAGCAATTTTTTCCAGTTCACAAAATTTGATTTATTGAAAAGAAACTTGATCCACAACAGACTAAATGCTAAGTTTCAAGCTTTTACTCATTCAGTGACGTCAGATTTGCTTCATCTGGAAACAACATCGCGTTGGCGGAGTGCTTGCCAGGTACAAACCCTCAGATTTCCTCTCATCCCCACGTGGACACTGTGAGCGAGACAGGCCGTGGTTACTTCCTTCCTGCAGGAGGAGAAACAGATTTGTGGGGGTGAGGGGCAGTGACTTGCCGAAGGTCACACAGCCTCAGAGGCAGCAGCCCCTCGACTCTGAGGCCAGTGCTCGTTCCCCACCGTCACTTCACTGTCGCTTAACACGGCACCTCAGGCCCCGAGTCTCGGAATCGTTGGCAGAAAATCTGTGCCCGAAACACACGAAACTCCACAGTGGGTGGCCTGAGCTCAGCAGGGACAGGAGAAAAACGTGTGTTATTCTTTCTCCAAATCTACCCATAAAGGGGAAGCCGGCCCACCCAAAGGCAGTGGAGGAGTGATGAGGAAATGAAGTTCAACTCAACGTCTTCAAACCAATGATAGGGACTTTTTTCTTTTTCTTTCCCCAAGATTAGTCACCTGGCCATGTCCTTTACAAAAATCCCAAGAATGCAAGCACTCTTAGATTAAACCATGCGACACCTGTGTGTGCAAGTGTAGTGGGTAGAATTTTGTCCCCAAAAAAGCTATGTTGAAGTCCTAAACCTGGCACCTGTGAATGTGACCTTATTTGGAAAGTGGGTTTTTGCAGATGTCATCAAGTGAAGATGGGGTCACACTGGATTAGGGTCGGTCCTAACACGATGACTGGTGTCCCTTATTAGAAGAAGAAATTTGGACACAAAGACACAAGGAAGAAGGCGTGTGACAACAGAGGCAGAGATTGGAACGATACAGCTAATAAGCTAAGGAAAGCCAAAGATGGCAGGCAACCATCAGAAGCTGGGAAGACACAAGGAAGGATCCTTCTCTACAGCATTTGTTGGGAGCATGGCCCTGCCAACTCCTTGACTTTGGGCTTATGCCCTCTAGAACTCTGAGAGGACAAATTTCCATTGTTTTAAGTGACCCAGTTTGTGGTTGCTATGGCAGCCCCAGGGAACTGACATGGTAAGGAAAACACATCACCCATCTCACATGGCTCCATCAATGGATGTGCCTGTTATGGGTCACTCTGACTTCAGCCATTCACAAGATGCTAAGTTGGCCTGAGTGCAGGAGGCGAGCAGTCCTGGCTTGCTGGGCCCCTGGTCTCGTTTGCTCGTGGAGCAGGCCCCATCTTGGTGCCCTGGACTCACAGGGGCAGTTACTGCTCCTCAGCAGGCCCTGCCCAGGCCTCGGTCCCTGCACTTCTTCTCTTTCTTCCTTCCCTCCCTCACTCCTTACATCCAGAAAGCCACCACAGACAATATATAAATGAATGAGAGTAGCTGGCTTCCTATAAAACTTTATTTGTGGATGCTGAAATTTGAATTTCATATAATTTTCATATGTCACAAAATGTTACTTTTTAAAAAATTTTTTTCAAGCATTCAAAAATGTATAAAACCATTCTTAGCTGACTGGGTAGTACAAATATAGGCGGAATACTAGGTTTGGCCCTGGGGCTGTAGTTTGCTGACCCCTGCCCCAGGCAATCTCATTGGGTTTCCGTGGCTGAAAAGACTAAGTACATATGATAACCCACAAATTCCTATCTCCAGCCCCGCCTTCTCTGTCCATGAGTTCAAAAACCTCGATCTGTGTCCACTTGGGTGTCTGATACATGGCTTTCCAAACCTAACATATTCTAAATACAAGTTTCAGTTTCCTTCCCCATTGAAACCTATCTCATCCCCCTGGTCCTCGTCTCAGTTAATGGGGTCACGATTCCCCATCAGGCCAAAAGTCTGTAGTCATCCTTGACCCATCTCTTTCTCTCAAACTCCACATCCAATCCATCCTCAAAACCTATCAACTCTACCTGTAAAATACACCCAGGTCTGCCAACTTCTCCCTACCTCCTCTGCTCTCATCCTTGTCCAAGCTACCAGCACCTCCCAATCATCTCCAGGGTCTTCTACCATCCATTCTTCCCAAGGTGGCCAATGGGATCCCTTTGAGTCTGAGTTCACCCTGCCCCACCCCCAATCCTACCTCCAATCCTCTGAATACTCCCGACCACCTTAGAATAATCCAATGCCTACAAACCAAAGACACAACAAGAAAACACCTCACACCCATTAGGATGGCTACTATCAAAAATCAGAAATTAACTAATGGTAATGTGTAATTATATATAATTAATAGACAGCATGTGAAGAAATCGGAACCCTTGTGCACTGTTGATGGGAATGTAAAATGATACAATGACTATGGAAAACAGTGTGGTGGTTCCTCAAAAAAATTAAAAAGAGAATTACCATCTGATCCAGTCACTCTACTTCCAGGTACATAACCAAAAGATTTTAAAGTAGAGTCTAAAGAGATATCTGCACACCCATGTTCATAGCAGCGTTATTCACAATAGTCAAGAGGTGGAAGCAACCCAAATGTCCATCAGCAGATGAACGGATAAACAAATGTGGTATATCCATACAAGGGAATATTATTCAGCCTTAAAAAGGAAGGAAATTCTGACACACACTACAACAAGGAAGATCTTCAGGATGTTATGCTAAGTGAAATAAACCAGTCACAAAAGGGCAAATACTGAATGATTCCATGTATACGACATCCCTAAATGAGTCAAATTCATAGAGACAGAAAGTAAAATGGTGGTTACCAGTGGCTGGAGGGAGGGAGAATGGAAATTGTTGTTTAATGCATACAGAGTTTTAGTTTTGTAAGATGAAAAGAGTTCTGGAGGTTGGTTGCCCACCAATGTGAATGTACTTAACATTACTGAACTGTGCACTTAGAAAGGGTTAAGATGCTAAGTTTTACGTTATTTATGTTTACTACATTTTTTTAGAAATCCAACTCTTTCCATGCTCTCTGTGCCCCTCTGTGATCTGGCCCAACCCTACTCTGACCCTGCCCTTCCTCCCTCAGCTCTAGCCATTCTGGCCTTCTGGTTGACACTCTCCCTTCCATCTGGAATGTTCTTCCCCCAGATGTGCTCATGACTTACCCTCCCATTGCCGCAGGCCCAGGGAGACCTCCCCCAGCTACCCTTTCCAACATGGCAGCCTCCTGCATTTGGTTTTTCTTTGTGGTTCTCCCCACACTCAGCATTATGTTACAAGTGCAATTGTTTGCTTATTTATTGTTTCTTTCTCTCCTTTGCCAGGGCATGTGGCTTTGCTGCTTTGCCCATCACTGTCTCTCCAGCTCTTGGCACACAGTCGGTGCTCAATAAATTGGTGTCTGTGGGATGACTGCTGAGAGAATGAATGTGAGCCCTACAATGCAGTCCAGCATCAAAGGACAAGGGTGGAGTCCCCAGGGGCCTCGAATGACCCACTTTCTGCTCAGGAGATCCAATTTGCTCCCTGGACAATGGGATCCCTTCAGATGCCTCAGAGACTGAGACGGTAGGTAATGGAATCCTATACTTAAAATATGGGAGCTCTTCAAGAAAATAATTACAAAATACGTTAACAACCGGCCAGCAATGATGCTCAATGTTTGTAGAATAAAGATCCTTGTACTGGTATGATATAAAAATTCAAACATAAGCTGTTTTTCCATTTTCTCCAACCACAAGTGAGGCTGCTGGTCTGGGGTCAGGACATCTGAACTCTAGCATTAATGCCACCATTCACCTGCTGTGTGACCTTGGGCAAGCCACTTTCCCTCTCTGGGGCTCAGTTTTCTTTCTGGTCTTTAAAAGGACAAGGCTGGTGTCCCACAGGTCCCTTCCTACTTGAACATTCTAGACACTTTGAAAAGTTGTAGTTGATCCTCTCTCCAAGATTTTGGAGATTTTAAGTTCATGTCAAACAGCTAATTAATCAAATTCCTTTTTAATTCTTCCAGCAGTTGGCAATGCAATACGAGTAGAAAAACAATTCTACCCAGGAGTAAAACCACAATGATTCATGACTTGTTAAACCTGAATTTAACAGAGGTGGGAAGGGAATACAGAAGAATAGGGAAATTCACTGATTCTTGGAAGAAGAAGTTTCAACTCAAAAGTGCATTATTCACAGGACCATCATTCATCGTGACTGCTCTGTTTCTCATGAGAGTGTAAGATGTCATTCCTCAGGCATTCAGATGATATTAGAATGATGGAGTCCCAACCCATCGATAAAAATGGAATCAACTCCGTCTCTATGGAGGCCAAGAGCAGGTCTCAAGGGAAAGGTTCAGAAGGGGAAACTGTTCTGGGAGAAGTTCCTGGGAGTGGGCTTGGGGTGGGGTGCTGTGGGTGCCTCGGAGCCCTTCCCCACAAGCTTGAGGCTGGCTCGCAGTCCACGGGTGTGAAACAGGAAGCAGAGCAGGCAGGCTCCGGGCACCGCAAGCTCAGAGGCCGAGAGGAGGGCAGCAGGGACTTTCAGAGCGCGGCTATAGGAAATTTACCAAGTGGAACCTGGGGACTCGAAAGAGTTCATGTGCTTTTCTGAAGAAAAGCCCAAAGGCACTTAGGCCAAAAATAGATGAGTGAGCGTGTGTGTGTAGCAGGTTCTGGTAGTTTAGAAGACAAGCTGTGACTCTCCCCAGTTCACGTCCTCCCGCCCTGACGTGCACACCTCCTCCCATGTTCCTGCGTGTCTGAGCAGGTCTGGCAGAGTGTGAGGTAGGTCCCACAGAAGCTAACCTGCAAGCTCCTAGCAGCTCAGGTGAGTACCTGAAAGGAAGGGAAAGTTAGGCTGACCAGTCTGGCCACCCCCTAAAAAAATCAATAACTGCCATCGTTAAAGGGGGGAGGCCATTATATTTGCAGTCTACTCTGATCCCTGTGACAAGAATTTGTCCCTATGGGATACAGTCAGAGAAACTACAAGTGAAAATGGAAGTTGTTTTCATCCAAAATGTAAAAACTGGTAGCTTAGGGGTCCACCCCGACCACTGCCACCTCCACCTGTCACTGTTGCAGACAGCTGTGGGGACTCAGTTTTCTGAGAACCTCAAAGGATACAGAATCTGGCTCTCTGGGAGCTCTTTAGTGCTTAGGCACAATAAGTAAGAGTGGCTGTGGCTGTCTGAGAAAGTGGCAACGACCTGCAGGAGGCAACTTTCATTGAAGACGATAATGAGATGCTTTCACACAGTTCTGCAGAGAATGGAGGCATTTTTGTGAGTGTGGCTAGAGTCTACTATGGCGGGAGAGGAAGACCATGACAGATCGCTGGTTAACAGGGGACTGGCTGTGTTCGTGAACCCCTGTGGTACGCCCTCAGGGCAAGCCCAGAAATAACTGGAGGTGGCCATATTCCAAGACAACCAGACATACAAAAAAATACAATACCATGAGTGAGAACCAATAGAAAAAAGAGACACTTACAAAGATTTTAGATATTTGATTTACTAGACACAGACTAAAACAATTCTGGCTACTATATTCAAATAAATAATCAACATTTTAAAATTTTTGTGAGAAACTGGAAACTACAAAAAAGGATCACAGTTGATATTAAAAAGACCTCAAAAGAACTTCTACATGTGAAAAATACATTAGCTAAAATTAAAGACCCACTGGATGGTTTTAACCACACTTGAGACATAGCTGAAGAGAGAATTTGTGTACTGAAACTATCAAGATTACGGGGAAGAAAAAAGATCCAAAAGATAGAAGAGAGAATAATAGAGTATATGGTTAGTAGACCTAATATACATTTAATTGATGTGTTGGAAAGAGTAAAAAGATGGAAAGTCACAGAAAAAAGCATTTGAATATATAATGTTGGATAATTATCCAGAATGATAAGAGATGCTCATCCACAGAATCCAGAAGACCAATGAACCCCAAGCAGGACAATAAAAAACAAATCCTTATTTTCAGAAAAGAAAGAAAGAGAGAGAGAGAAGAGAAGGAAAGAAAGATGGAAGGAAGGAAAGAAAGACAGAGAGAGACATGGAGGGAAGGAAGAAAAGAAAATCTTCAAGCAGCCTGAGAAAAATAGAGATTGCCTGTCAAGAAGCCAGAGATAAGGTCAACTGACTTCTCAAAAGCCACAGTGGAAGCCAAAAGATTGTGTAAAGATGTTTTCAATCTGCCAAAAGAAAAACCGAGACCCTCTACCCATGAAAGCATCCTTCAAGAATAAAGGTGAAATATAGACATTTTGGGAAAGGAAAAAAATGGAAAACCCCTAGAGCATTTACCACCAGCAGATCAGTATCTAAAAGGAAAATGAAAATAACCCCAGATGGAAGGTTAGAGGTGCAAGAAGGAATGAGAATTAAAGAATAATGAATATCTCCACGGGAAAAAGTGACTAGATTTTCATCAAATCGGAAGTGTATTTGGAGCTACCTAAGCTTAGCCTCCATGGCATGTGAGAAACTGACTTACAGGAGCCTTGGGCAGACTTGGAAAAGATCAAGCAAGCAGCTATCCTCCAGGGCAGCTGAAGCTGAGCTAGCGAGGTCCCCGTGGTGACTGAGCAGGCAAGGCATGCCATATCTAGTATGATTCAGAGAAGGCAAACTGGGTTTCCCATATGAGCCAGAAATGACAAGCTACAAGCTACAAGTACATTTGCAATTGTAGGCATTGGTTTGCAACAAAACTGATTCTCTCATGACACTCTCCGGTGTGCCCCAGGGGGAGAAACCTCAGAGAGCTGTTTATTCAACATTGGTTAATAATCACCTAATCTCCCTGGTAATCAATGAAGAAAATTACACTCAAAGTGGAAAAAAAAAATCTGTAAGTTCATGCAAGTGGGAGATGCTATTGGCTTGGAGGCGAGTGGTGTCAACTCATGTGGAGTAGAGTGGACACATGCATTTTGGAGGGGACCATAGCTCAGCTACGGGAAAATAGGAAGTCTGAGGGAGAGGGCATCAAGGATTACTCAAAAAACCTAACCTGAGAGACTTGGGGTGCCTTTTACTGTGATGAGAAAAACACATGAAAGAGCCCTTTTAAAAATTTTTGGACAAGGGGAGAGAATGCAGATTCAAGATTTCCATTTTAAACTTTTAAATCAGTGACGCCTTTGAGACCTCCAAGTGGAGACACCACGTCTGCAGTTGGAGCCCAGAGATGGTGTTGAGGACATGGATATAAATATTGGAATTATTAGCACATTAGAGATGGTATTTAAAGGCACTGCTATGGATGAGATCATCTTTAAAAATAACCTTAATCTCAACAAAGACTATCATTTATAATTAGATGTTTAGGCCTTTCCAGAGCTTTAATTATCCATATACACAAATATATATATATCTCAGACGGTAGATAATATTACTGAAATGAGAAACAATGGTCTTACCCACAATTTCCTCGACACTTAACCCTCTCTTCTTTCCTCCCACTTTGAGAGGTAGCACCCAAGCCATTCAATGCCCATTGCCTCAGTGAGCGGATGTGATAACAGAATATCTTTTAGATTTTGAGATTCCGAGGGATGTGGAAAGGACCAAGATCGTCCCTAGATGATAGATCTGGGAGAACGCGCAGTGAACAAGTGTCCCCATCTAAGTAAAGTTCCTCTTGGATGAGAGGAGAAAGAAAACCATAGGGAAGCAATGGGATTCAATTTCTCCTTAGATGTTGGTGGGTCCCAGTGAGCAGGGCCCTACACTCCCAGCCCGGGCCAATTGCTGGACAAACCTCCTTGTAGACTCTTATAGCAGGGGTGTCCTGGGCCTCTTTGCCCAGGTAGCACCCAACAAAGGGGGCCCAGACCCCAGAATAGGTGAAGGGGCCTTGGCCCCCATCTAGGGGCAAAAGCAGTGGCAGGATCCTGTGCACCCAAGTGTGGACAGGAAATACAGAGCTGATGGACTGCACACAGCTTCCAGCAGGGCAGAGATCCTTGGCAACCTGTGTGGACTGATGACATGGACATCTCCAAGGACATCAGCAAGAACCAGAGAGATCCTCACACATATCTCAGCACATCAAAGCCCCTGGGATGTATATAACCCCAGGGAAAACATAGAACACTAACATGACGTGGAAAAATGGGGGCTCAAAATAGGAGTTAAATTCAGATACAGAAGAATAAAAAAAAGTTATACTTCTTGCACCGTATAAGTAAACTACCGGCGGTGGGCTTTACAGAGAGGATGGAGATTCTGCAAGAGCACATACAGGCAAAAATGGAAGAAATAACATCCATTACTATTCACAGCGTGGCATTGTACCTCCCGGGTGGTGGGGCTTGGGAAACAAGGAAGGGAGGGAGGGGGTGAAGACGGAGGGAGACAACGTGCCCATCTCAGGACCTGGTACCCAGAGGGTAAGCTTAGAGAGAATGCCAGCCATGCCTGCTTCTTTCACCCCTGGCAGGGTGCCTCACTCAATATTAAGCATCCAATAAACATTTATGGAATGACTGAGTGGTAGGAACACAATAAATATTTGTTTAATAAACACATATATTATACATAAGATATATATAGTTTATTAAAGCAACATAATATTATTAGGGAACAAGACAGAAGAAAATTTTTAAATTCATCTGAATCCCACCATCCCATGAAATCAAAGCATTGAATTTTTTGGTGTTTCCTCCTGTTGTTGTTCTGGATAAAGGTGGAATCAGGACATCCAGCCATCTTTGTTTTCCTGAAAAACTTTTCCTTCTCTTGCAAGAAGCATTTGCAATTACAGCCATTAGCCTCCTAGAGACAGGCGTCTCGTGGTGATGTCTCCACTGTCACTAATGAAGGGTGGGGTCTGGCTCACTCAGTCACTCAGGGGGATCACAGACTCCTGCCCCCATGGTCCTGAGGGCAGAGGCCGGCCGTGGTGGAAGCTGCCTTAGCCTGAGCAGCAGACGGACCCTGTTCTGGTCCTGACACTGCTGCCACCATCCCTCCGTCAGCAGTCTGGGCTTCTGGTTCCCCATCTGTGCGGATGATCTCAGAGATGCCTTTCAGCTTAAATGTTTGATGATTCTGAGCTTCTTTGATCAAAGTAGCTGATTGTCACAGAGGGTTGATTCCAAACACATGTGTCAGCACTGAAGCCAACAAGAGAAGTCTTGGATCTCCCCAGGATGGGAAACATGGGCATCAGCTTGCATTCCCCCCGCCCCGGACCATCCAAAAAGGAGGCGAAGCTCCAGGTGGGAGATCAGAGGGCGAGAGGGAGGGATACCCCAGAGCATCTCCTTCCTTCTGCCCCAGCAGCAGCGTCTCCAGTCAAGGCTGTGTCTCTTCTTTGACTCCAGCTTCCACAGGTCAGGCCCAGCGTGGCCCCTGCTTCCAGTGGTGACCCCAACCCCAGGTCCAGTAACTCCACCTCCTCCCTTTGTCCCTGCCACCAAGGGGTAGTCATGACGTCTGTTCTTGCTAACCTCTGAGTTGTTTGTCCCTTATTTGGCTTCTCAGTTTGGCATCAATTCCCTGCATTATATTCCCTCTGAGTTAAATACTTAGAGGGCCTCTCTCTTCCCCATCAGACCTTGACAGGACACAGGCCTGCGCAGCTCCTGGAGAATGCAAGCCAGACCCAGCCACTCTCTCTCCAAGTCCCCTCTGGACAAGTGGCTGGGTGCTTATGGGAGGCCTTATATAGGGTGACCAACTTGTGCCGGTTTGCCCAGGACATTCCCAGTTTTATTTTTATTTATTTATTTATTTATTTATTTTTAAACAGCTTTTTTTCCTAAACGAAGAGTGACCCTGAACTAACATCTCCTGCAGATCTTCCTCTTTTTTTTTTCTCCCCAAAGCCCCAGTGCATAGTTGCATATCCTAGTTGTAGGTCATTCTGGTTCTTCTGTGTAGGATGACGCCACAGCACGGTTTGATGAGCAGTGTGTAGATCTGCGCCTGGGATCCGAACCGGCGAACTCCAAGCCGCCAAAGTGGTGCACACGAACTTAACCACTTGGCCATGGGTCCAGCCCCCTAGGACATTCTCAGTTTCAGAAACGAAAATTCCACAGCCCAGGAAACCCCTCAGTCCTGAGCAAACTGGCATGACTGGTCACCCTATACCTCAACAAGATGGTTCTGAGAAACATAAAAAACTGTCTTCAGGATGAATAAATCCAGAAGAGGGGTCAGAAGCAGGCAAGTTCCTGGCTCTTGGTGTCATGAACCAAGCCCCGGACTCAGGCTGGCCACGTGTGCTGAGTGACCCTGAGAAGTCACTGGAGCTCTCTGGGCCCGGTTCTTGTGGGTGGAGAGTAAGACCTCTGATGTTACGTCTCAGCCACTTCCCTGAGTTCCTAGGAGAGTCAAAGGAGGGAAGTCTCAGAGCGTGCCTGGAAAGACGAGGAGAGTCACACGGAGGCCGGGTGTGACCACTGCCTCGTATCAGTCTCCTACAGTTACCACGACAGGGTCAGGAGGGCTCAGGATAAGTGACAAATGCATCATGCTCCCGAGATATGAATTTACAGGTGCATGGAGCAGGAGCCTAACAGCCATTCCTCATCTCGGGACTGGACTTTGGGGACCTGTGGTGTTCCTTAGGAGAGCCCCTCTCTAGGCCGTGGCCCCTTTCCTGGCTTCTCCTGCCAGGAGCGACCTTCAGAGAGCGTGGGCCTGGGAGCTCACCCTTCCCGGCTGCTCTCATGGAACTCCCAATGCATCTACACCTCCGAGCACCCACAGCTCTCCCACAGAGGTGGAGGGGTGGCGATGATTCCAGGGAGGTGGCTGCACACACTGGCCCCAACCCTCCTGCCCTAAGGATGATGGGGAGTAATCTCATTCCCCAGGATAATAAAACTTTGTGGGGAAGAGGAATTAAGTAAAGATTAATAGCCCGCTGGGCGTGTGACCACACTGCCTTCTTGAAAACAAAGGATGTTTGTGTGTCTTCTCTTCCGGGGTAACGTCATAACTGCCTGGTGAACGTCCAGCTCAAGGAAAAGGAAGAAGATATTTGCTTCTGGGGCTGGGGCTGGGGCCCCAAATGCAGTAAGACTTTTCATGGGCGAGTTCAGTCCACCACATCTCGGCATTATGGGTAACCAGGCACTCTCAGATCTCCAAGCAATAAAAACAATAATCTTCCCACTTGACAGACATGACCCCACATCATACTCACGTGAGGTCATAAAGCCTTATCTTCCCTGGTCATGAGCATCCAGGTCCCTTTCTTGAAGCATCTTCTGCCTTCCTCTGAGCCTTGCTCCTGGAGTCATCCTATGGCCAGGGCCACTGGCACCTGTAGCCACCTCAGCCCCTGAACATACCCCAGCCCACGTCAGTCCTGGCTCTGCCATGCTTCATTGCGTCCGTCCATCTGCGGTAGACGTTGGCCAATGAGAGGTCAACTCCTCCCTCGTCTAGACTCAGTGATATTTATTGACCTTCACTATGTGCATTTCCACAAATGTTACCTCTTTGAATTTTTGTGTCCTTTAGGAATTACTATCTTTACTTAATAGATGAGTGTGGTAGGCTGAGAAATGGCACCCATGATGTTCATGCCCCAATCCCTAAGACCTGTGATTGTTACCTTCTATGGAAAAAGAGACTTTGCAGATGTGATTAAGTTAAAGATACTGAAATAAAGCAATTATTCTGGGTTATCCAGGTGGGCACTGGGTGCAATCACGAATGTTCTTATAAGAGGAAGGCAGAGGGAGATTTGACAGAAAGAAGGCAATGTGACCACTGAAGCAGGTATTATGCTGCTGGCTTTGAAGATGGAGGAAGGGGCCAAGGACCAAGAAATGCAAGGAACACAGCATTAGAAACTGGAAGAGGGAAAGAAACGGGCTCTACCCTGTGGCCCCCAGAGAGAGCACGGCCCTGCCAACATGTGATATCAGCCCAAGGACACTGATTTCGGACTTCTGACCTCCAGAATTATAAGAGAATAAATGTGTATTGTTTTAAGCCAACGAGTTTGTGGTAATATATTACAGGGGCGATAGGAAACTAATAAAATGAGTAAACAGAGAGGTTTACTCTGACTTGCTCCAAGCCACCCAGCAGATAAGTGGAACTGCAATGCATGCTCTGGCCTTCTGGTTCTAAGCCTCACATTCTTTCGGTTACACCACGCTGCTTCTGAGACGGCAGCAGCTCAGGGTGTAAGAATCGGGAAACAATCTATCCTAAGAACCTGATAACAGATATCTCAAGAGTCCGTTGCACCCCTATGTTCATCGCAGCATTATTCACAATAGCCAAGACGTGGAAACAGCCTACATGCCCAGAAACTGATGACTGGATAAAGAAGATGTGGTATATATACACAATGGAATACTACTCAGCCATAAAAAAAGACGAAATTGGCCCATTCACAACAACGTGGATGGACCTCGAGGGCATTATGTTAAGCGAAATAAGTCAGTCAGAGAAAGACGATCTCTATATGACTCCACTCATAGGTGGAAATTAGTATATTGAGAAGGAGATCTGATCGGTGGTTACCAGGGAAAAGGGGGGGTGGGGGGAGGGTACGAAGGGGGAAGTGGTGTACCCACAACATGACTAACAAAAATGTACAACTGAAATCTCACAAGCTTGTAATCTATCATAACATTAATATAAAAAAAAATAAAAAAATAAAAAAAATAAAAAAGAGATGGTATTAAAAAAAAAAAAAAGAATCGGGAAACAGACAAATTGGGTAAACATGTGTGTGTGTTATTAGCAGGAGGAGAGAGAAGCATGAGAAAGGGACTATATCATTGAACTGTATTCACTCCTCAAACCATCCAGTGGAAAATTGGGAACTCCCGAATAAAAGCCTGACTAGGACCCATGATTTAAAAAATATGTCGTTAACCTCAATTTTGTGCTTTGTTTCCTCTGGTCACATGGAGGTCTCGTATTGCAACAGAAAATGATGATCTTGTGGCACCCACGTGCCCACCCGAAGCAGTGGACTTACAGAAAGATTTGGAAGAAAACCAAAGCACTGTCCCTTGGGAGCCCAGCTCAACAAAAGAACGTGAGTAGGATAGACACAATTGAGGGCTCCAGTTCTCAAGGTCTTGAAGTTCAATGTGTGCCTTTCCTAAGGTGAGCACATCATCAATGGATGCAGCTCACCTTTGTGCCAGATCCATCCTTGAGACCTTGTTCACCTGGCACATGTTGAATTTTCTCTGTCATTTCTAGCTCCTCCAAAAACCCTACAATTGTAGATTAAGAAGATACCTTGTTTAACTTAACGAGGAGTTCAAGGCCCAGGGAGGTTAAGGATGGCTCAACGCTATTGGTTACAAAATCTGATGGGTCATCATTACTTGAAGGGGTGGGGGAGACTTCTCTTAGTTTCTTAGAGCTCTTGATGGAAGAACTACAAATATCTGTCCCTTTATTATCTTCTGGGAAAGTAATTTATCAGAAAGTCTGTCTGTTGATGAGCTAGTCTATGTTTTTCCACATACGAAAGCTCTGCTATACCCTACTCCCTTTGATATAGGAATTTCAACCTCACCTAGCTTTAATAATCTATATGTTGATGTACAAATGTGTCTGGTTAGATGCATGCTGCTTGGACATGATGCCATAGGATTATCTGAGAGGTCACAGCGCTTTTCACGCCCTGGGTTGAAAAGAGAGAAATAAAAGCAAAAGACCCCTAGCCAGAAGGTGACGACATGTCAAAGCTTAATGTTACGGGGCTTTCGTTTCTATTTTTGGCACCTTTAACTTCTTAGGCAAACATACAATGCAACAAACTCTGGGAAATACATGTCGGAAAGGTCCCTCGGTTGATGGAACTCCCTCATTCTTTCCAAGGCTCCCCCCCAAAACTCTGAAATCCCCTTATCAGCTCTCATAAGGACAACAGAAGGAAACAAGCATTTTCTAAGCCCTTAATGCTATTCCTACCTAACGTCCCTCACTGTGTCAGGCTTCCTGTTTCTTTAATTCAGTCTCCACCCCTGGTTTCAAAGCCACCAACATCTCCATCGTTGCCAAGAATTTTCTCTAGCTGGGACCCCACTCGATTTGTTATAATTAGAGGACTGGGGGGGAAGGCTGTCTGAAACTCATCTTGGGGTACCAGTGTGGAATCAAGGGAGAAGATTTTTTGATGGCCCAAGACAGGGTCTTGCCAAGACCGCTGCACTGCTTGGCTCCCCAAGCCACAGTGACATGGTGTGCTGGTGAGATCTTTGCTCAGGGCTTATACACCTTTCGCTTGGCAAGTCCTCACAGATACCGACTTCATGCCAGACAAGAAGGTAGGAGTTTAAATAGCATGGCAGAGGAAATCTGGAGCCATCCATAAACTCCAATTTCCTGAAGCAGGGAACTTTGCCGAGGGAAACGCTTATTTCATCAATGACGTGTCCTGGCAGAGCACTCCAAGGCCAGGGAAGCTGTGGGAGTCCCTCCAGGTGAGGGAAGTCACCAGTTACTTTTTCTCTTCACAGTCTGATGGCATTAGACATCATCTTCTCCAACTACTTCTCCATCCCTGCCTTTCTGTTTCAACTTGTTCTCTTGGGAAACTCGGATCAAATTTTGATGCGCTAAAAGTGCACTATCTCAAATCCAGCGAAATGAAGAGATTCCCAGGTTTGCTTTGAGGAATCTTCTGGGCTGATGGTAAGTTGTTTAAAATTTAGCAGCAATTCCTATCTGGTTAAATTCAACAAATAGTTGCTGAGCGGTGCTGTGGCCAGACTCTGCCAAGCCAGGAGTCTACTGGTTATCTCTGACCTCATGGAGCTCCCAGTCTAGCTGGGAAGACAAATTTAAATATGGAATCACAAGTGTGATGAGCTTTGCACAGGGCACTATAAATAGCAAGGGGATGAAAACTAATCTAAAGGACCAGCTGCTGCTGCTGTTGCTGCCACTGCAGCAAATCGAAGCCAGAGAGAGAACCAAAGAAAATGCAGGAAATGTGCCTGAAAAAATAATAATAGCCTAGTGGCCACACACAATGGTGACCGAGTTTTTTTCCAAGTTCCAATGAAGCATCCATTCATTTTTATTCTGTGAGATTGAAGCAGTAATAGCTGGGTGTACAAAGAATTTCCTGTAGATTAATATGAAGCTGGAAGGGGTTGATAGACTTCAGGCAGCGATTTGGGCTATTAATCCAAGCCAGTCATTCATTAACCCTCAGGAAGTTTTCTGTGCCAAAGTCATTATTATTATTATAAAGTAAACCCCAAGTCCCAAATGGGTGTATGGCTACTTTTCTCTCCAGGATACTCAATGTCTGAGTCAGCCAGGGAGCCTGAATCATTTCCTAAAGTCCCTTCTGGATCCTGGGGAGTTTGGCTTTGTATGGCGCATTGCTGCTGCAGGCATCCAGCAAAGAGCCCTTTTGAGAGGTAACCATCACTCTTGCCTTTTTTATGAGGCCCTGAGTGGCTATGGGAGGCTGTTGGTTGTCCCCCAATTTCTGTCCTTCTGTCCTTCTACAGTGTGACATTTTAGCTGGAAACATGGCCGTCTGGCTAAAGACTAGATTTCCCAACCTCCCTACCTGTAGTAGGTGTGGTCATGTGACTAGGTAATATTAGCAGAAGTGATGGAGTCACACCTAGAAGGATAATACCACCCCCTCCCAGGCCCTTTGCCTCTTTCCATGGCTGGAAGGAGACGCCAAGAACTGGAGCAGTCTCCTGGGACACAGAGATGGAAAGCACACATTGAGGCTACGAAGCTGACCAAACACCCTGAACCGCTGACCTCTGGACTGTTACGTGGGAAAGAGACCAAATTGTGTCTCGCTAAGTCACGGCAGGTGGCAATGTCTTTGTTCCAGCAGCTAAGCCTGTCCTACAAATCCAGAGACTGCCAAGCTAGCCCTGTGGCCCCAGATCTGGCCCCTCCCCACAGCCTAAATCATATTCTGACACAACAGGGCAGCAGCTTTTATTCTGACCATGTATAACATGGGACACACACTGTGTAATGAGCATTTCTATACATTATTTCATTTAATTCTCCCAAAGCCCTATGTGGTTTTGTCACCAACTAGTTTCCCCAAAGAACTTAAGGGTAGGTTTGGAAGCGTTTAACTGTTTTTCCAAATTATTTTTTTCCTTTTGTAATGTTAAGGAGACGTGATCCCCAACCACCCTGAACCAGACCAAGCCTCCCCATGAGAGCTACACCTGTGACCTTTGCCTTATTTTTAATGCTAAGATCTCTGCAGGAGGAGCCTAGGCCTTATTACCGCAACCTGCAGTGGATGTGGAAGCATGTTTTCCAGCTGAGCCTGCGCAAGTGAATGCCCACCTCTCCCTTTTGAATATTCATTTCCCATCTGAAATAAAAGGTCCCTGCTTCCCTTTGTTCAGGGCACCACGACTCCGGAAGTGATTCCACATGTCTCCTATTTGCTGCAAATATACCTTACTTTGTGAGACAGCTGCGTCTGGTGCAGAGTCTGATTTAACCCGCCAGGAGGGAACCCACTTCGGTTTCAGTAACAGTTGGTATCACGGCTCTCCCATTTTAAAGACGAGGAAACTGAGGCACAAACATAGCAAGAAACTTGCCAAGATCCCACAGGCAAGTAGGTGGTGGAGTAAGGACTCAAACCTGCACAGTGTAATTCCACCTCTTACCCTGCTGCCTCTACCCAGGATCACGTGTTCACATGACATTCCCTTTGGGGTCCAGGTAAACATGTACGTTGGGTTAATCGAGTCTGGAAAATAGTCCACATGAGCTCCATGTGCATGTAACCTACATCTCTTGCTTTTCTAAAAGCACCATTGAGGGGCCAGCCCGGTGGCGCAGTAGTTAAGTTTGTGCACTCTGTTTCAGCAGCCTGGACTTCAAAGGCTCGGATCCCAGGTGCTGACCTAGCAATGCTGGTCAAGCCATGCTGTGGTGGTGGCATCCCACATAAAGTAGAGGAAGATTGGCACAGATGTCAGCTCAGGGCCAATGTTCCTCACAAAAAAAAATTTTTTTTAAATAAAAGCACCATTCATCAGTTACCCTCAGAATCTCTGGCTGGTGGTTCAATAGCTTCCCATTGGTTGAATTCTTCTTGTGTTCCAGGCGTTGAGTTTGACACCAGGGGCATAAAAGCGGATAACACATGGCCCCGGGTCTCAAGCATTGATGCAAAATAACCAATAACCATTCTGTAGATAAGAGAGAGAAGGTGAGTTTTACTTGAGCCAGGGTGAGGATTATAATCCGAGAAGGCCGTCTCCCCAAAGGGAGAAAGCGTTCTGGAGAAGCGTGGTTTCCAGTACAGGCTTAGACCTTTTGAGAAAAAGAACAGACATTAAACACACTCAGGACACATATTCATCAAAATTTCAAAGAGGTATGCAGTTGCAAATTAGCAGGTCATCATGACCCTGATGTCAGGAAGGGGACTAATATGTGGGTTACCAACAGGGTGTTACCAATATGGCGGAGGAGAGAAGACTGCAATCTTGTCTTAAGAGAGCGCCCTCTTTAATGGTTAAAGCAGATGTACAATGTATGTTTGACAGGCCGTAAGTCAGGCTACTTTAGTTTAAGCCGAATCAGTTTTGAACCAGAAGTTACCCCATATACCTCAATATGTGAAAATCTCTTGTCACAAGGAACCCGCAGTCCAATGGAAAAGAAAAAGACTTGAAAGGATTATTTCAGTATGATGAATGCGTCGAGTGACAAGAGCAGGCATCAAGGATCACTGAAGGCTGTGTCACATTTTGCTTTCCCAAGGCTTCTCAAGGGGTAAAGAACTACCCAGTGGGTACCTGAAGGGGAAGATAAATAAAAGAACACCTGCTGAGACCCTGTGCTATTTCGTGATACATGTTATCTTATCTAATTCTTACCCAAAACCTAAAGGGCTGTAATTTTATCCCCTTTTTACAGATGAGGAAGGTGAGGCTAAGAGAACCTGAGTAACGTCCCCAAGTTCCCACATTCCGCAGCCGAGACGGGATTTAAATCCAGGTTCATCTAACTCCAGAGTCCATGTTTCACCAGCTGCTCCCAAAATAAGAAATAACTTGATCTTTAGACTGGGGAATTTTCCTTCCCTCAAGTCTTTTGAGTGGAACACAAAACACCTGGAATATGGAAACAGCGAAGAGAAAGGGCTTTATAAGACATTCTTGTTAAGCTCTGCGTTGTGTCCGTCTCAGGGAGAAAATGTCTCTTGTTAACATGGAAAAAGAAGCCAAGATCATGGCGATTGTTGTTTCCCTTCCCTATTCCTCTGAGGAGCTGCTTCTCCCCCAGCTGATGCTGTTCACGGTCTGAGTCCCGCGCCTTGCCCCCCAGGGAGGGGCCTGGCCAATCACAGTACCCCATCCTTCCTGCCACCTGGAAGGCCAGGGGAGAGGCACGTGATCCAGCAGGGCGGTACCGCCCCTCCACGGTTTCACACGTCCTTGCTGGGAGAAAGAGATGCTCCCTTTGCCCCTCTGGGCATCAAGCCATGGAGGCCTGAGGGTGAGGCAGCTCCATCCTCAGGCTGGAGGACACGGGTCTGCAGCCGGAGCAGGAACGGATGATGCCCGGGAGAGCTGCGCTAAGGTGACAGAGGGGAGGTGGAGAGACTCCCAACGCTTCATCCCCAAGCCCAACCCGACTTTTCTAACAATAGAAGCAAAAAGAGAGTAAATAAATAAAATCCCCCTTTGTTCTAAGCTGGGCTGGGTTCTGTTTCTTTTACTTGCCAACCACCATGTCCTAATACAGCAGAGAAGGTAGATCTGAGCGCAAAAAGCAAGCTCACGATACAATTTAAATACTTTTATTTTGTATATTTATTTCTTATTTATATATATTATGTATTATATACTAATGATTATATTAATTATTGATTATATTAATAATTAACATATTAATATAAATACATATATTAAATATATAATATATTTATATATCATATATTTATTATTATTGCATTTATGCTTATCATATATAATATATTTTGTTCATTTATATATTTATTATTATTATCATTTACATTATATATTCTATTCATATATATTTTTTATATTTATAATTTCAATACTTTCAGCTTTATAAATTCTTAGAATTTCAGGTACCCCCTATTTTTTTTTCTTTTAAGTATGCTTTTTGGTGAGGAAGATTGGCCCTGAGCACCTGTTGCCAAACTTCCTCTTTGTTTTTCCTCCCCAAAGCCCCAGTACACAGCTGTATATCCTAGTTGTAGGTCATTGTAGTTCTTCTACGTGGGACGCCGCCTCAGCGTGGCTGGACGGTCTGTGCCCAGGATCTGAACCGGCAAACCCCGGCTGCTGAATCGGAGTGCACGAACTTAACCCTGGGCCACGGCCGGCCCCACTCCCTATTTTCAAATGAAACCAGAAAGACAAATGCCAAGGTCAAGTGTTTGGAATTGCCATCGTCTCATCCAGCTCCTATCAAGTTGGTTTTCTGTGTATCTTGTAACTAAGGTCTGGACCCATTTTTAGCTTGTTAAGTTCCAGAGGATGCAGATGGTAACTTCCGACTTAATCACCAGTCCCCACCCCCATGAGACATCAGCTGTGCATACTTAAGAGTTTTTAAATTTGTGTTTCCACCTGAATTGCCGTTTTTATCTAAGAACTCATCCTATGATTAACCACTTTCATTTTCTCTTCTTTCTCATAAAAGGTATTACTCAAAATGGATTTCCTGAGCACTTCACAGCTTTCCAGAATCTGTGGCCAAAAGTGGGAGCATTCTCCCATTTCTATGTCTGGGGCCTGGCCTGATCTGTGGACAGATTTGGGGGCACTGACATGGGGTGACTTCAGGGCTTTGGGGTCCCTGCCTCATCCCAGGGCCTCCACACTTGCCTCCTGAGGTCTGAACGTCCTTCTCTGTGGAGCCCTGCTTCTCATTCCTCAGTTAGAAATGACTTAAAATGCAGCCTCATCAGGGAGAGGTGACACACGGACGAATCCACAATAATTAATAAAGGACCGAGAGCAGAACCTTTCCAACTCTGAGAGGTGAAAGGGCGAGGTAAGAAAAGATGGGCGGAGGCTGAGTCTGGGAGGAGTAGCCCCCAAATGGGGAGCAATCCTGGAGGAGGAGCTGAGGACACAGGAGCTGCCCCCATCACGCAGCCCAGCCAGCAGCATGGCGCGGAACGCACTACCGGTTCCACCAGCCACATGACCTCAGGCAATGACTTTTCAGTCTCCTTATCTGTAAGTGGAGACTGTCATACTTATGTCACAGGATGTTACAATTCTTAAAATACCTCAAGTCTATGGAGTGTGAGCTCGATCCACGAGGCTCACGATCAGTGTGCAAAAATACTAATTTCAGTCTTGAGATAAATACTTGTGGACTGACACAGGAAATGACGGAATAAGTGAATGAATGGAATAAGTGAATGAATGATCAGCTCTCTCTCCAGTCAGTCAATCCGCAACCATTTCTATTGCATCTGCTTTGCAAGCCACCGCATTCAACATTCAACGGTTTAGTGAATACCTACTACAACCCGGCAGTCAGGGGGCCTGGTGTGAAACAAAAATGGGAGGAGGGGCTTGTTCAAAGTTGTTAAGGATTTCAAGATAGCCACAGCGGAGCATTAAACCAAGTACAGGGCCCTCTGAGCACGAGGCCCAGTGCAACTGCCCAGCTTGCCCATGCAGCTGTCCAGGAGCCAGGGACATAGCAGTGACAAAATAAATAAACACTCCTGCTCTAGTGGAGTTTACATTCTAGCAAGAAGAGATAGACAATAAGCAAAATAAATAAGAAAAATATCTGAAATAGTAGAGGGTCATCAGTGCTATGGGGAAAAGTGGATGGGGAAGGTGGGGGAGGAGCCAGAGAAGGGGGGTTATTTGCTAATTTAATTAGGATGATCAGGGAAGACCTCACCAAGAAGGGGAATTCGAGTGAGGACACAAGGAGGCAGGGATGAACCTAGCAAATACTTGGGGGGGCATCAACCGAGAGGAGAAGACAGTGAGCAGGAGAAGTTCTGGGGGGCGTGTTAGGGGCTCAGTCTTGGACAAGATGCCTGTTGGTTGTTCCAACAGAGGCACTAAGTGGACAGTTGGAGATACAAATTTTGGAGTTGGGGGTGGGGTCCAAGTGGGAGATACAAACACGGGCATCACCAGAGCTGATGTAGGACACAAGAGGGAAGGACCCGCCAAGAGCTTTGGTCCACCTTGAGAGATCAGACACACACAGAAGCTTCTAATAGTATCAGACAGCGTGTGACAAGAGCAGGAAAGAGGCAAAGACAACAAATAGGAAAGGAGTTCAAAGTCAGGCGTCAGAAGTGGGCCCAGAATGTAGGGAGTGTTGAGGGCCCCCCTGGGAGGAAGCAGGATGAGGGAATGAGACGGGTTTGGCCCGGGACAAGCGACAGGAAGAGCTGAGCCCAAGAGGCAGAGCTCAGAGGGCCCCAGGGCCTTTCGCTGACCCTCACCCGCGACCTTCAATCACCAGCAGGTCCTGTGATTCTGCCTCCGAAATGCCTCCCACATCCACTGTTTCTTTCCATCTCCTTTACCGGCACCCCAGGCTCAAGGTTGCCGGAACAGCCACAGGAGAACTCACTCTGCTCTTCCTCCCTCCTGATGTTTCTTCTCAGGAGTCCCAAGTCTTAGAATATAAATCACATGTCATCACTCCCTTGTTTAAAATCTGCATATATATGGCTTCCATATTTTCAACTTCAGTCTACAAAGTCCTGCATGATCTGGCCCCTGCCAACATCTCACACCACCTTCCCCCTTCCCCTTCTATGCTGTGGGCGCACCGGCCTCTTTGGTTTCTTGAAGCAGGGTGGGGCAGGGAGGTGGTGAGACGAGACCAATTCTGAATATATTGGGGAGGTAAAGCCAGAAGGACTTGCTGACAGACTGAATACTTAAGGCCTGAGGCTCCAAGCTCTTTCCCACCTCAGGGGCTTTGCATGTATGGTTCCCACAACCTGGAACATTCTCCCTACCATTCTCCTCTCATCCTTCTGGTTTCAGAGAGGTCTTCCCTGATCACCCACCTCCCTCTTACCCTCATCACTGAACCCTTCCATTTACCTTATGGCACCTTCCGCAGTTTGAAATGATAAAAGTACTTGTTTGTTGGTGACATGTTTTATCTCCCCCACTGGTCTGTAGGTTCCATGAAGGCAAGGGCTATGCCCCCCATCTTTTCTGTATCCTTACCTCCTCAACTGAGTGCTCAGCAAACAGACACTCGATCCTCATTATTCACGAATTCCATATTTGCCAGTTCTCCTGCTTGCTAAAATTTATTTGTAACCCCAAAATCAATACTCATGGCACTTTCACCATCATACATGGGAAAAATTTGAAAAATTTAAGTTGTCTACGCACAGGTTCCCAGCTGAGGCTGAATGAGACGACACTCTCCTTTCTTATTTTAGCTCTCAGACTGTGAAGAAGTGTCCTTTTCCCACTCTGTTTGGCGCCACATTTTTTACATTTTGCGATTTTTGTTGGTGACTTCACTGTGTAAAATGGCCCCCAGGCATAGTCTAGTGCACCTAAGCCCAAGAAGGCTGTGATGTGCTTTTTGGAGAAAATACGTATGTTTAGAAGAGCTCCCACTGGGCATGCATTAAAGATCTATTGGCCATGAGTTCAATGTTAATGAATCAACAGTATATATTAAATATGGTGTCTTTAAATAGAAGCACACATAGAATAAGGTTAGGTATTGGGTTGATGAAAATGTTGTAACCAGAGGCTCCCAGCAACCTAACCCTGTTTTTCCCCTGAGGCAATGATTCTGTATGCATAAATTCCATGTTTGCAAATAACAAGAATAATGGATATATGTATTGAATGATTAATAAAATGAATGGATGGATGTCTGGGGGCTCATTCTGGAGGAGCAAGGCAAGGACCATCTTTAATATGGCCACCATGGGAGTGAGCAGGAAGGAGATGCCTAAGCATCCACTCTTTAGTGGCCGCACTAAAGTGATCTGAAAGCCCTCTACCTACCCATGCTGACCCTGGGGGTCTATAAATCCTGTTACAAGAGTCAAACACAGCTGGCAGCTGGGTTCCAGAATCCCAGCTAGGAAATCTGGAACACAATGCCAGAGGTTTACTTCATGTTCTCAGAACTGCTTTACGACGCTTCGGAGACTACTCCACAGTGAAGACAGGTTCGATCCTAGTCAGAACTGGCAGCCGATAACAATGAGGATCATGTGAAGACCTCTCAAAGTGGGTGGGTCTCAAGTAGGGCTTTGAAAATCCAATGGAAAGGGGCAAGGAGCTCATTATTCCAGGCCAAAGGAATCAGGGAAATCAGTGTTTCTCAAGCCTCTCGTTGATACAAAATAACCAATAACCATTCTATAGGTAAGAGAGTTAAAGTGAGTTTTACTTGAGCCAGGGTGAAGATTGTAATCCAGGAAGGCAGTTTCCACAAAGAAAGAACACTATCTTTTTAGAACAAAGAACACACACTAAACGTGCCCAAGATATGTGTTTGTCAAAGTTTGAAAGAGGTATTCAGTTACAAATTAGCAGGTCAATGTGACCCTGATGTCAGGAAAGGGACTAATATGGGCTTTACCAATAGGATGTTACCTTACCGATAGGGTCATAGGAGGGGAAGTATGCATTCTTATCTAAGAGAGTGCATTCGTTACTTTAGTGGTTAAACAGATGCACAATGTATGTTTGATAGGCAGTAAGTCAGGCTACTTTAGTTCAAGCTGAATCAATTTTGAACCCAAATAGTTACCCCATATACCTCAACATGTGAAAATCGCTTGTCACTCTTTAAGCCAAAACCCACAATAAGAAATATATTCTATACCCATGCACTGAAACAATACTTGCCCTAACTACACACAATTCGCTTTTTGTTTTTATTCTATTCTGTTCTGTCCCCTTGGGTTCTGAAGCCGGGTACCTGAGGGTTACTGTAAATATTCAATAAGAACATGATTACCTTTCAACCTTGTTCCCAACACAGACATAGATGAAAAGAAGCTAATTTTGTTAATTTGCTGTTTTCTTGTTTAACCTGAGGGGTGACTCAAGGGTCACAAGCATCTGTGAGCTTGTTTTGCAGAAGAAAGAGAATGCCTTCAAGGAAGTTACCATCACCAGAAAACCAGCCCCCCCGCCCCCGCCCGCCCCCCCACCCCCCCCCCCCCCCCCCCCCCCCCCCCCCGCTGCTGTTGAGGCTCGGAAGTCAGCTTGCCCAAAGGCATAACCGAAGTGAAAGAAACACAAGAAACACAGATTACCCCTTTGTTTCTCAAAGTTCCTCCTGCCAAGCCTCCTAGCTCTGTAAAACCCCATGCTTTCTTCTCTTGTTAAGGTGGATTTAGAGAACTTATCCTCCCACCTTCTCATTTTGGCCAATTTAAATAAACCTTTCTCCATCCCCAAGCTCCAGTGTCTCAGTGATTGGCTTATTGTTCATTGGGCACATGAACTTGAAATTAAGAAGTTCCATATCAACTTCATCGCATTCGATCCCATTTTATTCTATTCTATATAATTTAATTCCAATTTTTTAAAAATGCTAGTCATAATCAACTCAATCGATTTTGCCACTCATTAATGGGTTGAAATCTGCAGTTTGTTAGTAAGAAAAGGCAGGAGATGAGACAATGTGCAGTATGTTTTAGGACACTAGGTAAATCAGTCTGGCTAGTAATAGCTAATATTTATAGAACAATTCCTATGTGCCAAGCATTAGGCCAGGTACTTTGGTACCATATCATATTTATTCTTCAAAATAAATCCTTAGGGTTAGGTAATATTGTACCTATTTTACAGTTGAAGCCTTCTGAGATTTAAAGAGGTTAAGTTCTTTATTCACACTCTGCAGGTAAGAAGAGGAATTTGAGATCTGGCTGCCTGATTCCAGATCCTAGGTTCTTGGCCCTTACACTGGTTATATAGAGGACCAGAGGGAAACAGATGGATCAGCCAGAACGGGGTCAGACATCTTAAGATCTTATGTGATTTTATCTTATAGGCAAAAGGAAATCATGAAAGGTTTGGGAGAAAATTTACTTCTCTAACTTTTTATTATTATTATGAATATTTTAAACATATAGAGTATAATAGCAAGTAATATAATTAACTCATACCTACTACCACCTGGTTCTATCATTTTATCCTATTTGCTCTGTATCTTTTCCCTTTTTTAACCTATGTCATTATATTTAAACTGGGCTTTTTGTAGACAGCTTAAATTCGGGTCTTTTTTTTTAATCCAATCTGACAATCTCTGTTTTTTAATTGGCACATTTAGATCATTTACATTTAATGTAATTATCATTATGGTTGGATTTAGGCTTATCATTGTAGTATTTATTTTCTGTTTGTCCTCTCTGTTTTTCAGTTCTGTTCCTCTTTCCTGCCTTCTTTTGGATTATTTGAATTTTTTTAATATTTCATTTTAATTTATCTACTGGCTTTTTGGCTATGTCCCTTCATGTTATTTTTTTTCAGTAGTTGTGCTAGAGTTTACAGTATACATTTCTAACCTTTCACAGTCTGCTTCTAGTTACTATTGTACCACTTCACAGTAAAATGTGGAAGCTTTACAACCATATACATCTTTTCATTCTCCCCCTTTGTTATAATTGTCATATGTATCATTTCTGAATGTATTGAGAACCTCACTAATGTTATAATTTTTGCTTTATAGCATGTTTAAAGAACTTAAGAGGATAAAAACAACCTATCATACTTACCCAGATATTTACCATTTCTGTTGCTCTTCCTTCTTTCCTGAAGTTCCAAGTTTCCTTCTGGTATCATTTACCTTAAGCCTGTAGGATTCCCTCTAGCATTTATTTTAGAGTGGGTCTGATGGCAAAGAATTCTCTTACTTTTCCTTAATCTGAGAATGTCCTTATTTTGCCATCATTCCTAAGGGATATGGAATTCTGGATTGACGATTCTTTTCTTTAAGCATTTTAAAGATGTTTTGCTACTGTCTTCTGGCTTCCATGGTTTCTGGTGAGAAGTCCTCATTCATATGAGTCATTGTTCCCTTGTATGTGTTGCTTATCTCTGGCTGCTTTCAACATTTGTCCACTGTATTTGGTTCTCAACCATTTGATTATGATGTGTCCAGGCATGATTCCCCTTTAGTTTATCCTGTTTGAGGTTCGCTGAGCTTCTTGAATCTACAAACACATGTTTTTCACCAGATTTGGGATGTTTTCAGCAATTAATTCTTCAAATATTCTGTTTCTGCTCCAATCTCTTTCCTCTCTCCTTCTGGTGCTCCAATGACAAGAATGTTAGACCTTTTGATCCTGTCCCACAGACTCTGAGACTGTCAATTTTTTTTCCAATAGTTTTTCTCTGTGTCCTTCAGAATGAATCGTTTTTATTGATCTGTCTTCGAGTTCGCTGACTCCTCTGCCATTTTCACTCTGCCATTGAATCCATTCAATGAATTTTTTTATTTCAGATATTATAATTTTTCTTTCTAAAATTTCCATTGTGTTCTTTGTTCATAGTTTCTATTTCTCTGCTGACCACTTCTATCTTTCCATTTGAGGGTTCTACCTTTACCTTGTGGACATGAGTCTAATAGTTGCCTTAAAGTATTTGTCTGATAATTCCAACATCTAGGCCATCTCAGGATTAACATCATTGATTCCCTTTTCCCTTGAGAAATGGTTACATTTTCCTGCCTCTTTGTATGTCAAGTAAGTTTGCATTGTATCCTGCACGTTTTGAATATTATGCTGTAAGACTCTAAGTTTCTGGTAAAAACAAAACAACAAAAAACCTTGGGGCTGACCCAGTGGTGTAGTGGTTAAGTTCACACACTCTGCTTCAGTAGCCCAGGGTTCACAGGTTTGGATCCCAGGCACAGACCTAGCACTGTTCATCAAGCCATGCTGAGGCAGCATCCCATACAAAATAGAGGAAGGTTGGCACAGATGTTAGCCCAGCAACAATCTTCCTCAAGCAAAAAGAGGAGGACTGACAACAGATGTTAGCTCAGGGCCAATCTTCCTCACACGCACACACAAAAAACCCACCTCTACAGAATGTTGATTTTGTTTTGTTTTGTTTCAGCAAGCAACCAACCCAATTGGATTCAGATCATAAGCTCTGTCTTGTCTGCCATTTGTGGGGTTCCAGTATCAGGTCAGTTGTCAAAGCCTTTGAAGTACTGCTTTCAGGTCTGTCCTAGGCGTATGAAACTCTGGGCCCCCCCCCCCAGGATTTGTGTTGGTTCACACACACTATTAGGGTATCCCCCTTCTCCAGCCCTCTCTTCTCCAGAATTTCTCCTACTTTCTAGCTCCCAGGGGCCCCTTTTCTCAGTCTTCTGGCCAGAAGACAGGGTTCCTTTCAGAATTTTAGCTGCACAACTAGATTGCCTTCTGATCCAAGTCGGGACATAAAAGAGGGGAAAAAATTAGAAATTCACCCCTAAATGGATCATTCTCCAAGTTTGACTCCTCTCTTCAATCTGCCTGCTACTGCTTTTCAGCATCCTCAGGTAGTTGCTTCCTTTGTCCAGAGTTTTAGTTATAACTAGTGGGAGGGAGAGGCTCAGAGGGTAAATTCCATCTGGACCAGCACAGGGAGCTGATCTTTTCTTTAACTTATTTTTTAAAAGCATTTCAGATACTTTTGAGAACCCTAATATGTCCTTCTCTCATCCCCTTTTCCCCCCTCTGTGTCAGAAAAGCCTACAGCCTGAATTTGGGGTTTATTGCTCTCATGTGTTTATGCTTTCAATATATATAATATCCACAAATATTATACAGTACAGTTTTATATGTTTTTAAACTTTACATACAATAGCCTCATAACATAAATACCTAGTATATAGCCAACTTCTATAAGTTTTCCATATTTGCTTAGAAAGAATGTGTATGCTTTATTGTTGAATGTGGAATTACATATGTGATTATTGCCCGAGCTTATTTATTGCGTTGATCAAATCTTCTATAATCTTACTAATTTTCAGTCTTCTTGGTTTATCAGTTACTCTGGGAGTCTTGTTAAAATCTCCCACCACGACAGTGGACTTGTCAATCTTTCCCTGAAATTATGTAAGTTTTTGCTGCATATATTTTAAGGTGATTTTGTTAGATGCAATCCAGGTGGATGTATCTTTTTTTTTTTTTTTAAAGATTTTATTTTTTTCCTTTTTCTCCCCAAAGCCCCCTGGTACATAGTTGTATATTCTTCATTGTGGGTCCTTCTAGTTGTGGCATGTGGGACGCTGCCTCAGCGTGGTTTGATGAGCAGTGCCTTGTCTGCACCCAGGATTCGAACCAATGAAACACTGGGCTGCCTGCAGCGGAGTGCGCGAACTTAACCACTCGGCCACAGGGCCAGCCCCCAGGTGGATGTATCTTAATGAACAGTTCCTTTTATCACATGTAGTGACTATTTTTCTCCCTAATAGTGCTGTTATACTTAAAGACTATTTTGTCTGATATTATTATAGCTACACCAGCTTTCTTTTGATTAGTATTCAAAATGAGTATTCAAAAAAATATGTATCTTTTCATGATTTTATTTTCAATCTTACGGTTTTACTCTTGAATAATTTATTTATACTTCTTATGATTATTCATATATTTAGGTTTATTACTATTGCCCTATTTTGTACTTTTCTCTTCACTCTATTTTTTGTTTCTTTTCTCTTTTTCTCCTTCTATTGGATTGTTTGGGTTTTATGGATTTCCCCTTTTCCCTCTACACTACAGATTTTGGTTTTCCTGAGGAAGATTAGCCTTGAGCTAACATCTGTTGCCAATCTTCCTCTTGTTTTTCTTGAGGAAGATTAACCCTGAGCCAACATCTGTGCCAATCTTCCTCCACTTTATATCTGGGATGCCACCACAGCATGGCTAATGAGTGGTGTAGGTCCATGCCTGGGATCTGAACCCAGGAACCTGGGCCACTGAAGTAGAATGTGCTGAACTTAACACTATGCCACAAGGCTGACCACTACAGATTTTTTTTAAAAGTCTACTCAGAACTTATTGGGCTTCTTGATTTTTAGGATTCAAGTCTTTAATCAATTCTGAAAATTTCTTAGTCGTTATCTGAGTACTGCTTCTTTCCCATTATCTATCTTCTCTCCTTCTGGAAATCCCACTATATGTATATTGGAACTTCTCATCCTGACCTAGGTGACTGTTAACCTCTCTTTCATATTTTCTATCTCTTAATCTCTCTGAACTGCTTTCTGTGAAATGTCCTCTGCTCTACTTTCCAATTCCCTAATTCTCCTTCAGCTTCGTCTAATCTGTCCACTGAGTTTTTAATTTTAATTACTACATAGTCTTCATTTTTATTAATATTATTACATTCTTTTTCAAATCCACCACATTCTTTATAATAATGTCTTATTTTCTTTATGTATTTCAATGTCTTCCTTAAGTCTTTGATCATCTTAAATATATTTATTTTATAGTCTGTTTAATAGTGCTCTTATCTTAAGTTGTTTTGAACTAATCTGGTAATTGTTTCATCTGCTCCTCTCGCTCATGGTGAATTTGTTCATTATATGTTTTGTAATTTTGGTTTGTGAACTCATGTTTGGTCTGCCTTTATTTGTAGCAATCTTGAGCTGCCTGGATTGAGGGCATGTACCTCCAGGGAAGTTTTTAATTTGTTTCTGACATGCATTTCAGGGATATTATGACTGCTTGGGACCACTTTTATATTAGTCTCTCAGCCTGATAATTCCCAGACCAAATGGATAGTGTACATTTGAACCTACATGAGGAATTTACAGTCACATCAAAAAAATCAAATTCCTAGGTCTTAATGCAATGCAAGTTGTGCAAGAGCTCTACCACATTCATATTTTGGAAGATTCAAAATTGTAAAGATATAAACTCTCTACAATTTGATATATCTGGAGTTTCGATGTAATCCTAGTAAAAATCAGAGCAGGCTTAGTGAGTGTGCATGGAAATTGACGAGCTGATTCTAAACTGTATATGGAAATACAAAGGGCCAAGAAGAACCAAGACAAGCTTGAAGAAGAACAAGAAGTTGGAGGACTTTCTCTACCTGGTATTGACTCATTATAAAGCCAGATAATGATATACAATGTGATATTGTCACAAAAATAAACAAACAGACTAGTGGAACACAATAGAGAATCCACAAATTGACCAATATATATATGGTCACTTGATTTATGGCAAAGGTGACAATGCAGCACAATGGGAGAAAGAGTATTCTTTTTAATTAGATGATGTGGGGTCAGTTAGATATGTAGATGGGAAAAATTAATATCAACCTCTATATACAAAAAATAATTCCAGATGGATTATAGATCTAAATGTGAAAGATAAAACAATACAGCTTCTGAAAGAAATCATAGGAAAATATCTTTATTCCTTTGGAGTAAACAAACATGTCTTAAATAGGTTATAAAGCAATGACTATAAGGAAAAGTCTGATAATTGGACTTTATTAAAATCAAGGGTATCTGTTATCAAAAAACACCACTGAGAGAGTAAAAAGGCAAGCTACAGAACAGGAAAAGGTATTTGTAATACATATACCTGACAAAGGTTTTTATTTTAAGTATATAAAAAACTACAAATCAGCAAAAAAAAAAAAGAAGAAAAAAGGAACAAAATACTTGAAAAGCATAGACCAAATTGCCAAAATGCTTATGAAAAAGTGTTCACTCTCATTAGTCATCATGGAAACACAAATCCAATCAGAATGGCTTGAATGAGGCAGAGAGGAAAGGATGATATCAATTGTTGTGGAGGATGGGGAGCAACTGGAATGCTAGGAATTTAAAACGACCAAGCACTTTGAAACACTGTTGAGCAGTATCCTCCAAATTTGAGTTTATGCATACCTATGATCCAATAATTTTTCTCTTAAATATTTGTCCAACAGAAATGTCTTGGATTCAACCAAAATTAATGTACCAGAATGTTTAAAGCAGCACTATTCATAAAATCCTCAAACTGGATACCACTCAAACGTCCTGGATGAACTTTCAAACCCAAGTGCCTAGGTTACCAAAATCAGCCTGTACACCCCACCGCCAGAGATGCCACCACTTCAGTCATGTGTTTGGTGCTCTGACTTGCGGTTCCCTCTTCATTTGGCCCCTGGAAATCTCCTTGACTTTCTTATGAGCTCAGATCTGCACTTAAAAGGCTGTATGTGACAGCTCATCCAAGATCAGGAGGTCTTACAGCAGAAGTTGCATGGTTCATGACATGCCCCATCATCTTTCCATCTGCCCACCGAGATGTGGAGAGTCTTCCTGGCACTGTTTTTACAGCCTAAAGGTGATGTTTGGTTATAAAGGAAGAGGAGAGAGCAGAGAGGAAAAGAGAAAATACTCTCTCTTAACACCAAAGGGGCAGAGGAGCACAGTGGAGGGAGTACCTCTCCCTGCATGTCCTCTGCTGTGAGGCAGAGGTGTACTATATCCCACCTCCTCGCTGCCCGCTTGACTAGAGACCAACAGCCTGACTGCTCTAAGGGCCCATCTCTGGTTCCATGAGCCTGGCAGCTACTTGTGGAGACTCCATCACCCAGATGAGCAGCTATTCATCCTCTTCGGGTCCCAGGGTTGTGCTAGCTGGGCTGGGGTCTGGCTGCCCAGCACTGCTGACAGGTGTGCAGAGAGGGTGGGTCCGGGAGAGTGGCTCCCAACTTTTGCCCTGCCCTGGGCCCATGTGGGCTACCCTCCAAGGTCACACCTCTCTGATAGAAGAACCAGTATCATCACTGGGTGCAGCTTATACTTCCTGTGTCCTAATTTCAAATAGCCCATGAGGTCCCAGTGCTATGCCCCGGGCCACCTGAAAGAAGGAAATTGTTGGCAGGTTGGGAAAACAGCAGCTTCCCAGGGAGCTGGACTGGGTCCCAGAGGCCACAATAGTGAGTGTTTTGCAGACCACTTCTCTGTGAGTGAGTGAAAAGGCTTTCATATTTGGGGGTAGAATTGGGGTTTCTTACGATCCACTATCATCTCTAGCCTGTGGCTAAAGAATAAGTGTGGGCAAACATCTTCTCTTCCAGAGAGATGCTCAGGCCATAACAACACAAAGAGTTAACAGTTCTGGAGTATTCTGTGTGCCAGGCACTACACAAAGTCCTTTACATGGATTATCACATTTATTCTCGAAACAACCCTAAAGGTATATATTATTATCCCCATTTTTCTGATGAGGAAACTAAGGCTCCAAGAGGTTATATGACTTGATCAAAGTGACAGCTGAGTGACAAAGCCAGGACTGAGAGCCGGTAAGTCTGGCTCATGTCTTTGACCGGTGTTCTAGATGTATTTTGTCGCTCATCCTGGACTCTAGTGCACACGATGTCCTGCCTTTGGAGGAAGCCTTCCCACTTCTTCATGGTTTGGTGCCCCAGTGGATGCTTAGTGGGGATAGAAGGAGGAAAGAGATTGACAGAAATCCTCTCTGATAGGATCTCCTGAGACCCCTCCTCACTCATTTCCCTCTTCTTGGCCACCAGTGTGTCCCTCCCCACCCCTCATAGCCAGGGTCTCCTGAGTCACTGGCCTGTCTATCTCCTTTGAATTCACTCTGCCCATCAGTCTTCTCATCCAACTCTGACCCAGAACAAACCTAGACTTATCCCTTGTGCCTCTTCCCAGGCTCCTAAAAAGGAGTGACGTGCCCAACTGGACCAGAGGACGTGGCTGCCTCAGGCTAGAGTTGAAGGCTGTCTCCTTGGCTCTTCCTTCACTGGGAACACTAGGCCAGAAGGCCTCAGCTTTCCTTCAAGGGAAGTGATTTCTCCAAGAGAGAGTGGTATGGATTCTTGGGGGTGGGTGATCTTTAAATGTGCAAAATAGCATTTTTGGTAAAAACAGGAAGTTTTGCTGCCACCGACTATCTTCAGTGGTTGTGGTTTAAAACCTAGAATTAGAAAGTCACCTTCAGATAAAGTGTCCCACGTATTTCCTGTTTAAGAGCTCGGCCTTGACTGGGCACTGGATGTAGCCCTTGCTTAATGGCTTCAGAGAAGAGGTAGCATAAAGCATGCTGGAGCTGTCAGAGGAAAACCCAGCAATGTCATCCTCTTGGGCTCCTGGGGCACATCTTTCGGCTTCACCAGGCCTCCAGTTCAAATTCCAGGTCCTGATGACCATTGAAAGCCTGTGGTCACCCAAATGTTCCTGCCAGCCAGCCTTGTTCAGTTATATAAGGAGGAACTTCAGTCCACTGTTAGACCCCAAAGCCAAGAGATAATTGTAAGGAAGGCAACAGACATCATAACGTACCCAGAAGAAAGATCATTGAGCCAGGAGTCGAAGAGCTTGTAACCCAACCCTATCACCAAATATCACCTTGGTGTAGCCTTTGGCCATCCAGCTGGAGCCTGCCCTGCTTATCCACTGGGAGAAGTAGGGAATTCGAATTCCTTGTTGGGCTGAACCAGATGACGTCTTAAACGCCTTCCAGCTGGAAATTATCTGTGATTCACTCGATCCTCACAATATCTGCCATTTAATAAACACCATAGGCCAGGCATATTGATGCATTATGACACTCAGGCCTCTCAATATCTTAGTGAGGTGGTTTTTATTAACATCCTTTTCAGAAATGGGGAGAGTAACTTGCCAAGATCCCAGAGCTGGTTGGAGAAGAGAAAAGATTTGTATCTAGATCTGTCTAACCCCAAAGCTGGTCGTCCTTCCTGTCCATCACTCTGCCTCTGGCACTTTACCAGCTTGCGCAGCCTGTTAACCCTGGAAAGGAAGCAAGAGGCATAGACGGACGGTGCCCAGGTGGAGACCCCGCCCAGAAACTGGGCACTTCCGGAGCAAAGCTGCCACGGTGATGAGCCTTGAAACAGCAGCCTCCAACTGTTAACCACAGGGCCATGTCCCATCTAGAAATAGGCTCCCTTTTGTCCTCATAGCCCTACACACAAACAATAACTCCATCACCCAGGAGACCACAGAACAAAGGGAGGGAGACAGATATGGACAGAACAGGATGTAAATAAGACGTTGTATGGGCAGAGAGAAAAAAATGATTTAAAGACAGAACACACCAGGATATTTGACACATGGGCTTTTAAATTACTCCTTCAGTCCTTATACAAGTGTATACAAATGAGTCTGTATTTTCAACTACGTCACATGCCCTGCTTTGCAACCAAAAACAATATTTGTGCTTCATATGCTGCACTGTGGTTTTATACACAGAATCACCTGGCACAGTTCCTGTCTCTAAGATGCAAATTAATGTTTTCATGGGGTGGCGGGTGTGAAGGGAGGCTCGGGGGAGGGGAGCAAGCATGCTCTGCAGGCCACACTCGGGCGCTGACATTGCTGGGCATGATGGATGCTGCCAGCGCTGTTGCTTAGCAACCCAATACCCTTCAAGAAAATCCAGCAGTCTCGCTGGCTCACAGAAGCAAGCAGGGCTGGTTCAGCACAGCATTGGGCATGGAAAGATAATAATGATTTTGTTCCAGTTATTAATAATCATTCTTCCTGATTTCCTGTATAGATCAACATACCTGAGGAGACCCAGAGTCCTGAACTAGAATGGGGCTGGAAAAAGCCCAGGGTTTTTAAATTACCTCCAAGTCAGTTTCAGAGAGTAGTGGAATTTTACTGGCTGGTCCCATGATGCTCCTTCAATGCTGGTCCCCTTCCACAACATAAAGGCAGATCTCCACGACGTGACTCACCAGCATACCTCCAGATAGCTGTTTGTCAGTCCTGTCATGAGTCATGCTTTCTTCAGCTTTCTTTTTTCTCAAAACTGAAACACTTGACATTTTAGAATGGGGTTGGGGGAAGGTTTTTCATTTTATTTTGTAATTTTCTAAGTCACTCTGTGGCTTTGTGTGCAAGTGTGGCTGTGTGTGGGAAGAGGTGAGTAATGGCTGAGAGAACAGGTAAACATGAGTGAGCGTCTCCACACGGGGAGTTGCCTGGAAAGCCATGGGAGTGTGAGGAGGCAATCATTTGTGTCCCGAGGAATGGGAACGCCCCTGGGCTGTATCCTAGAAGGGACCATGCCCTGGTCATCCTTCTGCCTTCCACCCTTTCCTTTACAGCAGTCTGCTGCTCCCTGCATCCCCAACGAAGAGGTCGGCTTCATCTTGTGCAGCGTAGGTAACAGTATCATTTAAGGCTTCAAGAAAAATCCTGCAAGAGTTATAAGGAACACAGAATACTGGGATTTCAGATGAAAAACAAGAAGTACAATTACAACAAAAGATTACTGGACTGACAAATGGCAGAATCCCTGGGTTCAGGTTTTGATTCTGATGTTAATTGGTGTGTGATGAACTTCTGCTTATTTGCACAGCCCAGCACAAGTCTCATCCTCTCCACGAAGCCCTCAACCTCTCAACTTTATCCACACTGTCTTCCCTCCTAAAGTATGAGCCCTCAAAATCAGGCATCATTTTATGCATCTTTGCATCATGTCAACCCAGCGCCATATCGGATATATATACATGTGTAGTAGATGCTCAATGCACGCTGCCTGTTTGTAGGGGAGACGGATAAATGAAAGAATTAATTAACCAGTCCAATAACCAAAGCCAATGAACCCCTATTTGTTCCCATGCTTAACGATATGCACCGTGTGCTCACAGAAAAGGAATGAGGGTCCAGGAGTTGGTCAACTGAAAAGCACTTTGAATGTTACATAACACCACATCATTATAAAGCATTATTAGAGAAAAAGAGGTAGTGATTATCAAAGGTGTCCCCGAAGTCAGGGATCAGGATCAATTCTACACACATGTAAACTGGGGAAGGAGAAAGTTTGAGCTGATGCAAAATACTTCCCATATCAGATGGGGGTAATGCCTGAAATTTCCAAAATATTTGCTTCTTTGGATTAAGACATTGAAGATCCTTGTTAACAATGTAAATGCTCTCTTGCAGCAACCACATATTAATCCATTATTAACCTCGAGTGCTTTAGTTAAACTGCTTAAATCCACTTGCAGAGTGGGACAAGAAACAGGTACTTTTTACTCTTTATGGTGAAAATGTTCAAACGCACAAAACAAGAGGCAATCGTATAAAAAACCCTGTGTGCTCATCAGCCAGTTTCAACAATTGTCATCCTAAAACCAATCTTGTTTCATTTGCCCACCTTCCCAAACTGGATTACTTTGAAGCAAATCCAAAACCTCCTAGTATTTCATTTGTGCATATTTTAGTGTATAGCTCTAAAATACAAGCACTCTTTTTTTAACATCATCACAATATCAGTGTCATACCTAAAACAATAATAATAATTCCTTAGCATCATCAAATATCTGGTCAGTAGTCAGTGTTCAAATTTCCCTGGTAGAACATTTCAGTTTTGAGATAAAAGTAACGTTAGATTCGGAATATTACAGAGGCTCTTTCTGGGGCTGGTCCTACCCAGGGGAAGAAGGGGATGTGATGTGAATTTCACCCATTTCACTGCTTTTTGTTTTGTTTTCCAGTTTCACAATCGCCAAGAACAACCCACCCATGGGGAAGGACATGAATGAGTAAGCCAAAATATGAATTACTTTCTCTATCGGCTAATGACACTCACCAGCTTCCCCCAGCTGTTATAAAAATAATAAGGAGTTAGGTTTCCTTAACTTGGCAGTAGTAGGATTTGATTACTCAATCCTGTTGTCAACATCACCTGATTGTGGATAAGCCACCCACACTTATCTGAGCCTCAGTTTCCTTCTACAATGGAGGCAATAATAGGACCTACCCCCTAGGGCTCTTAAGAGAATTAAAGAAGATGATGTACATAAAGCACTTAGAAAAGCTCTTGGCACAGTAAATGCATGATGAACACGAGCTATTGTATTGTTATTCCCCAGTCTCCTTGGAAACGAAAGCTTGGGCAGGCTGATGCTTGATAATGATCCGAATGGCCCTATCACGGCCACCTCCTCTGCTTGACAAAATACTGAAACTGAAATAGTTTAAGCTAGCGTTCCTCAAACTGTGCTTTTCAGACCATCTGCATCAAAATCACCATGAACAATTATTTAAAATGTGGATTGCTAAACACTGGGCAATCCTTAAGAACACTAGAGTTTGAAATCTTCTGCTTTAAGCTTGCCTGAATGGTTGTGGGGTGACTTTCCCAACCAGAAAGAAAATGGGGGAGGCTGAAAGATGATGAGGTATAGCAGAAGGGATGTGAGACCCGGAATCAGCAGGCCAGCGGTGGAACTGGGCCATCCATTTACCTGTGGAATGGAACTAGCAATACCTCCCAAATGGGATCCTGAGAATGGGAAAATACTTTCCATTAATCAACTGATGTATAATGTTACTTGCTTGTGTTTTTATCCCAATCCCAAGAACCTAAATATAGAATTCCTATTTGGTGCTTCCAAAAGAAGACCATGTGGTCTGATGTCCGTGACAAAGGACATCATTCATGAGAGTCTCATTCATTCATTCATTAGCAAATATTTATTGAGTGTCAGTTCTCTGCCAGGCGCTGTGCTGGCATAAACCAGGGAAAAAGCAGTCACATTCCCTGCCTTCCTGAGCACGTAGAGGGCCCTGAAATATCCAAGGACAAAGAAGGGACAGGGAGAAATGGAAAGTTCACAGAACTCTAGAGCTAGAAAAGGACCTTAATAGACGCCATCTCCATTCTTTCACAGAGCTGGTGGGAGGACAGAGACCCAAAGAGGAGAAGCAGCTCCATGCTCCCCTGCAAGGACTTGGTAGCTAGAAAGGCGCTCAGTCCTCGGTTCTCGGAACTCTACCTACTCTGTCTGTTTTACCCTTTCCTGCACCAAGAAAAGCAAAGAAGCAAAACAAATATTGAGTTGCTCTTTCTCCGTGTCATCAAAGTGAATCATTGAGTTGACGGCAACAAAATCCTTCCCACTTAACGCAGTGCTATTAAATTTTCACTTTTCATTTAACTTAAAAGCAGGTTACAAAATTGCCTGCAGAGTGGGACCTCATTTCTGTAAACAATGTATCTACAGTGTGTATGCGTGTGCAGAAATATGGCTGTACAAATGAAAGATTATCAATAGATACTCCCTAAGGGCTAGGATTATGGGCACTCTTTATTCTCTTTTTCATATTCCTGGAGCTTTCTCAGAATTTTCTAAACCTTCTGCAACGAACCTCAATTACTTCTGTAATAAATTATTTCAAAAATAACCTTTGGCTCTTTTTTTTTTTTTATGTCAGTGAGTTTTGCCTTTTTGAGACTAAATCTAATCTCACAAGGCGTTTCTAGAATCTTTTTGTCAGGATTACTCTTAAAAATTAAAGTCAATCTTCAACTCCAAGAGAAGAGATGTGGCACAAAATAGCCACCTGTTTCCAGAACTCCTCTAAGATATTCCTCGGTGGTCTACAAATGGTTCCTGAGCCCCACCAAGTGCAAGGAACTGCACTGTGCTCTGTGCCTGGAGGTCAAAGATGCACAAGACATGATGCCAGTCTTCAAGATACCTGGCATTTAGCTGAGGTGTGAAGGCGTAAACAAATGTCAACAAAGCCGTGATATTGGAAAGCACACCGCGCCTCGGGCCAGCAAGGACAGTTCATTTAGCAAGCTGTGGGAGCCAAGCAGCACACAGGAGATGGAGGGCAATGAGGAGCCACTGAAGATTTTACAGCGGAGAAGTGACATCATCAGATCTGCGCTTCAGGAAGATTAAGGTCCGTGGAATGTACAATTGTACTTGAGCAGGTAGAGGCTGGGGGCGGGGGGAACAATTGCAATAAATGTCAAGTGAAAAGAATGCTGGGTGTTAGGTCCAGCACAGCCACTAATGACGTGACTTTGAACCTGTCACTTCTACTGCCTGGGACGAGTTTCCTCACCTGACAAGTGAGAGAGTTGAACTAGACTCTCCAAGTTCCTTTCCAGCTGTCAAAATTCTTTAGTTCCATGATGCAAGCAAAAATGATAAAGGCCTGAAACCACGTGTTGCAGTGGCGAGGACAGGAATGGTTTGATTCCAGCAGATGCCTCTCGGAGGGAGCTGCTAAGTCATCTTCAGCACAGCCACCAACAAAATAAGGTCAGGTTTTCCCCCTCTTACTCCTATTTGTACCCCTCAAGGGCTTTGCAGCAAATCTTTTCTTTTCACATTTTTTTTTACTGAGATATAACTTACATAGTGTAAAATTCACCATTTTAAAAAACACAATTGGGGGCTGGCCTGATGGCGCAGTGGTTAAGTTCACAAGTTCCTGCTTCTGTGGCCTGGGGTTTGCCGGTTCGGATCCCAGGTGTGGACATGGCACCACTTGTCAAGTCATGCTGTGGCAGTCATCCCACATATAAAGTAGAGGAAGACGGGCACGGATGTTAGCTCAGGGCTAATCTTCCTCAAAAACAAAACAAAACACAATTTAGTGGGTCTTAGCAAATTCACAAATTTGTGCAACCATCACCACTATCTAATTCCAGAATGTTTTCATCACCCCAAAAAAAGAAATCCCATATGGGTTAGCAGTCACTCCCCATTTCCCCTTCCCTCAGCCCTTGGCAACCACTACTGTGCTTTTCATTTCTATGGGTTTGCCTCTTTGTGGACATATCATACAAATGAAATTATACAATCTGTGGCCCTTTGTGTCTTGCTTCTTTCACGCAGCATACTGTTTTCAAGATCTATCCATGTGTCAGTACTTCATTCTTTTTTATGGCTGAATAATATTCCGTTGTATGGATATGCCACATTTTGTTTATCTGTTCATCTGCTGATGAACATCTGGGTTGTTTCCACCTTTCAGCAGTGCACTGAATCTTCTGCTCTTGTTTATGAGAGGAAAAACTGCCACATGAGCTTCCACTATTTGAATTTAAAAAGAAGTGGAAATTTGGAATGGAGGGAGCACGGTCACTCTTGGACAGTGACAAAATCACCTTCATCTGCAGTAACCATCATAGACATTCATTCTGACAAGTTTTTCCACAGATACCGCAGGGGTAAACAAAATATTTGTATCTCCAGAGAGTGTGTGCCTTCAAGTGAAAATTTTTGAGCAGCAAAGCCCATTCCATGGATTAAAAAATGCCACAGGATTAGGGGATAATCTTTAGCTTTCATGTTCTGCCAATGAAAGGGAATTGAATTTGTAGATTCCCAGGCATAACGGAAGCCAAATCTCAGCCTATGTGTGACCTGCTTTTCACTCTGTAAACAGCCAGTTCAGACCCAGGCACATCGGTTTCAGCATCACTTCTCCTTTTCCCACAGTCCAAGCTGTTAATTTCCTCACTGTATTTTTATGAGCTGGAAAAACATGAAATATCACTGAACTGTCAATGCTCAGGTTACAATAAAAGAGTCGAGATATCCTTGCCTTTTCCTAAATCAAACTAAATTTAAAAATTAGGCCAATAAAATATTTATCTGGTTGACATGAGACCTCTGAGTTCAGGCCTTCCTAAATGGGAGGGGAGGCGGGAAAAAAAACTCAGCTGTAATTTCAAAATTATCACACAGACCAGAAAGAGAGTAGAGAGTCTTAAGGTTAATAGCTTTATCACCAAGGAAAAACATTTATTAAGCACCTACTTTGTGCCAGGAAGACTGATGAGTTTTCTGGTCTCTCATAGTCTAATTAAAGAGAAAAGATATAACCATCAAAAATCATCAAAATTTGCCAGAGGTCAGGAGGAGGAGAGAATGGAGAGTGACTTCTAATGGGTATGGAATTTCTTTTTGGCCTGATGAAAATGTTCTTGAATTAGATACTGTTGATAGTTGCACAACCTTGTGAATATTTAAAAAAAAAACACTGAGACGTGCATTTTAAAAGGCTACATGAATTTTATGGTAGGTGAATTATATCTCAATAAAATAAAAAACTGAAATAATAATGACACATCACAATATTACAAAAAAGAAAAAACATGGCAGGGGGTAGGGTGGAAGACAGGTTTTTCGTTCAAATGTGAGTTTTGCTACTGAGCAAAAACTGTAGTAAATTTCCCTGAATTGTTGTCACTAAACAAATTCACTGGAGCTCTCCTCCAGCTGTTCCCACTGCAGGGACCTGGCATCCCCAAATCCTCAGTTTTCCCTGGTTCAATAGACACCTCATCCACAGACTTCAGTGGAAGTTCTCTTGATTGCTTTGCCCCCAAGGATGTGTGTTTCAAGAGAACGCTGCCTGGCTTACAACGTGATTTGGAAATGTGCTGCTGGCTGTGGTTCATGCATTTTATCAAGTGTTTTTAACTTTGTACTAGCTGGGACCATGAAGGGCACAGTTTTAGAAGGTTAAAGTGAAAAAATAATCTGACACCAGAAAACTTCAGCAGGGGCCGCCAAGCAGCAAGCTGCCTGGCAATGGTCAATATTCCTGAGTCCCAGGGGCAGCTTCACATCTAGAGGTTGCACAGTGGCCGTTGGTAGAGTTTGGGACTAAATAATATAGTAGCTGAGCCCAGGGTCTTTGGGGACAAGCCAACTGACTGGCCATGTAATCTTGTGCATGTCAATTAACATCTCTAAAACAGTTTCCTAATCTGTAAAATGGGGGTGATTTTATCCATAGGTAACCTATGGGGTTTTGAAAAGATAAGGTGAGTAAATGAATATAAAGTGAGTGTCTGGCATGCACTAACCACTTAGTAAGTGGTGGCTGCTGTTAAAATTACTATTACTTCTTATGTTGCTGCTCTCTGACCATCCTTAAGGAAGGAGGGTGTTTGCCACATCTAATGACCTTCAAGAATGCTGGCAATCTGGTTGAGTGTATTTTGATTGTCGTCCCACTTAGACATGTCACATTCTAAAATAAGACAGTGCAGCTAAAGAGCATGGGTCCAGGGACATCCTGGGGGAACTGAGTTGAGATTTCCTGACGGAACAAACAAACCAGTTTCTCTATTCCGCCATTTTTCATCATCTTTAGACTTTAAGCTATTTAATCCAAGTGCCTTCCCCTCACAGGTTCTCAAAGGGTGGTACCAGATAGTCTATGTCAGAACCGGGTGGGATGCTCATTTAAAATACACAATTCTCAGGCCCCACCTAGAACTACTTCACTGGAGCTTCCAGGGAGGGAATCTGCATTTCAACGAGCTCCTCACAGCCTCTTCTGCATGCTAGAGAGTAAGAACTGCAGCATGGATTTGAGGAAACTGAGCCTCTGCAGCCCAAGTGCCTAAAACTGCCAGTGCCAGGCCCATGGCTGGTGCTTAAGACATATTTTTCTTAATAAATAGGAAAAAAAAGGACTAAACAAAATTGAGGAAATTTGTAGAGGCTAAATAAAAATCATGAATGGATGGATGAATGGATGTATGAATGGATGGGTGGATGGATGGACTGGTAGGTGGGTGGATGGATGGATGAATGGTTGAGCAGACGAATGGATGGGTGGATGGATGAATGGATGGGTGGATGGATGAAGCAGTCACATGTGTCTAGTTTCTTTGCTTCTCCTCAACATGTTGAGCCTGAAGAGGAAACCATTAAGATTTATTGAGGGAATTTTTCCTCAGTATAGAAGCATTAACTGATGATTAAAATTTAGAAAATGCAGAAAAGCACCAAAGAAAAAACAAACAAAAATCACCGCTTATAAGTTACCACCATCCATATGTTTGTGCTGTTCCTTCTGAGTTTTTGTACAAAGCATATAAATACATGATGATTTAACAAAATATCAGCATGTTATACATGGAATACTTTTTTTTTCACTGAATACTCTTCTGAGCCTACTTTTTTTAACTTGGTAATGCTTTATGAATATTTTCTCAGCTCATCAAATTCTTCCTCACCATAATTTTAAATGGTAGCATAATATTCCTTCATAAATATACTATGATTTATTTTAACCCTGTCCAGTCATTGAACATTCAAGCTCAATAATTAATTAAAAATAAAATGTACATGCAAATTCTAATTCATATGTCTTCAGTGGACATCTATAGTTTTTTAAGTTCCAGAATTGATTTCAATCAGTAGCCAGGATTGATGGCTACTACTGCCTATGACAGACTACTTCTAGAATGTTCTCAGGAAGCCTTTGGAATTGGAACACAAGTAAGAAAAATTTCCATGCCTCAAGAATGTCAGCAAACCTGGATTGTATAAACTCAGCTGATTCCAGGGCGCATAGCACTGTCTCAGATCACCAGAGGGAAGAGCACTGGCCCTCTCCTCATCGTCACAAGTGGACCAATTAGATCCAGTGCAGCCAAGATGGTACCAACCTCATTTGTGATGAACCACCACTTTGAGAACTATACAGTGATGCTCTGCCAACTGGAATGATTTATTTTTATCATTTCTTTCCCTTTCGTTACTTCAGTTAGTTGCCAAGATATGACAGGAGGAGCTTGCTTTCTCTTTGGGACTCATATATAGAAGGAATTCCTATAAATTTAAAGCTTTAAAGATTAAAGAAAGCCCAGAAACTATAAAATTATGTGCAATTTAATTAGTTTGATTTTTAGATGAACACATACCAATTTCTTCTCCAATATATATAGAACAAAGGAAAAGTGATTTTAAAAGTTAAAAACTGATTCAAGGGGAATTGGCAACATCTCCTTGAAGGCAGGGTCAGTCTTGGTTGCCTTCATCCCCTGCAGCATGTATCATGGTCTCTACCACACAGTGAATGTTTGTTAAATGAATTAATGCCTGAATGAATGAATTAGGGATGGTCCTCTATCCCACTTCAAGCCATTCAATATAGATAGTCTGTACTACTTTGTTTTCCTGAAGATTTGACCTTAGTCTCAAAGACCACCCCACTAATAACTCCCTCATTGCATAAAAACTCAAAATAGTGCCTTTATCCAGCCTTGCAATTCTATGCACAGAAGTATGTCACAATCTCCCCCACAGGATGTCCCCAGCAAAATGAAAAGCCTCAGTATTCCTTACCACTTTCGGGTCACAAGGACCATCGGCAAGGGCACACCAACTCATTTGCTACAGAAACTGTGGCTGCCTTTAAACCCTAAGGTAGAAAAAGCCTTCTTTATTCGCAAGTCACCTCGTCTATGCAGTTCGCAGCCTCTCTGTTCCGTGGGGTTGGCTGTGACCACTGAGCTTGCCATCGACCTTCTCCATCCTCCTTGTACTCAACAGAATTGTCCCCAACAGCCTGATTTACCAGGACCCTCAAAGCCAGGGTCCTCTCTGTGTGCTCCTTTCCTAATAAAACAATGAAATAAATGCTCTGCCACCAAGTTTTATCAACGGTTTCTTGCCCAGGGCATCCCACTAAGGGATCCAGGCAGATCACATCACTCTGCTCGGCATTTCAAAATCCAGCTGCACCACACGCTGCCCCACGTTCTGGGCGCGCTTCCCCTCCTGTCTGTATACGTTCCTTGCCCTGACTTTTACTTTCGCTTTCACTACATCTATATAATTGTGCAAAGAAAAAAAATTGTGTAATTTCCTTTTTTTACCATATAATTTCCTTTTTTACATTGAACTCCTACAAAGCCTCTACTGTTCTCACATTTTTATTTGCACCAAATATACATACTCCTTTTTTTTTTTTTTTTTTAAGTAAACAGCGTTCAATGCTTACTTGTTTACCGGGAAATCCTGAGAGCTCATTGTTCTAAAATGACTAGTCCGTCTTTCCTCGTAAACTCCCAGATGAAGAGACCCACTTCTGGCGCACTCAGCTGGGGCTGCTCCCCCTGCAGGAAAGCTCTTCCAAAACAGGGCTGGTTTTGACAATAACCACTTCTTAGCTTTCAGAAGAAAGGATGAAGCTCTGTTTTATGTTCTAAGCCATAGCTCAAGAAGGAGATGAAAGTAAGAATTAAAATTCCATCATGAGGAATGGTCCAGGTTTGTGCTCATCTTGCCTCTATAGAAACACGATATGTAAAGGGACTATCTTAAAGAGGAGAATAACAGTTCAAGTTCATGGTACGTGGACTTGACACCAGCACTGTGCTGAATGCTTTACAGGCATCAACTCACAGGATCCATACTGTTCCTATCTGCATTCTTCAGCTCAAGAAACTGAGGCACAGAGGTTAGGAGACTCACAGCTGGTGAGTGGCAGGCTGGGATTCCAACCGGGACCTTGGGGCTGCAGAGATACAACGGATAACGAATGACAACCAAATCCCAGTGACAGAGGCCCAGGCAGGGCCACCAAATAGAAGCATTGCATAGCACATCAGAAAGGGCACCAAACATACTGTTGACTGTGTTCACCATTTTTCTCAATTTACAGTCAACGTTTTTAGCAAATCAACAAACATAAGAATGTTCTGGATGTATCATTTGCTCGTTCCTTCTGTCATTACCATCTCCCAGAATAGGGTGCCTGTTTAACAGCATAGCTTTTCCCTGAACTGCCCCAAACCCAGAAAGAGGAAGGGCTTTGAGAAGGAAGTGTTACTTCTGGTCCAATCCAGGAGTGTTTTTCCATAGAGTCTGAGGAGGCAATGCCAAGAAAACCTGGTTGAGATGACCAAAAACTGGGCTGCCAAGGAAAATGCAAGAAGTGAGGGGGGAGCTGGGACCCGTGTGGAGCTGAAAGAACATTAGAAGGGGGAGTTTCCAGGGATTCTGAGACTGGCTTCCCCACTGAGGCTGCATGATGGGTGGATAAACTACCCATCTGGGCCCCAAAACTCAAGGAGCCTGGATTAGAGCATCTCTCAGGCATCATTTTGTCTGTCGATCTCACAATATTCTGATTCCTGCTTGTGTGAGCACCATCACCAAGGTTTGAAGTGAAAGCTCTAGAAAGAAATTTATTCTGAAGCCAGAGTTTACAACATGAGCAGATGGCTCCCCCCAGTGTCGGGATGGTCCTTCAGAAACCTGGACCAGGCTGACCACCAGCAGTGACCTTGAGCGCGGAATTATTTGACTGCTTCCAGGTGGGCACGACCCGCAGGCCTGGAGGACAAGGGGAGGGAAGGGGCCCGTGCTCAGGGTGGGGGACCACTTCCCGCAGTGCCAGGTCCTCCCTCTGTCACCTTCCAGATCCCGGTGATCTGTGCTGCAGCCCTAAGACAGCTTTCTCCAAAGACAAAAAAAATCATCAAGCTATTTTTTGTGTGTTTTATTTGCCCTTTTCCTCTGTACTAGATGCACCAAATCCGAAGGATAATCATTTTTAAATCATATGGTCATAATACTTGCGTCCCTTTGTCCATTTTCCTCAACACTTTTTCTTGTTCAAAGCCTGATCAGTTCCAACCCAGGGGCCTCTGCCCATTGGCAGGCCCGCCCTAAAACCCCCTCTAACAGGCCTGCATAGAAAGCTCCCAAAGTCATTTTCCCATTCTTGAGGTTTAAATAGAAAGATGAGCTACACATGAAGTTCTAAATCGGGGCTGCCAGACTATGACCCCGAGACAGCAAGCGGCTCCAGTCTGCTATAAAGCATCCATGTACAGACAGTTCTCAAAATCGACTCAGAGGAGCAAAGAACTAAAAACAAAGAGAAAATTGGTGCAGAGTTCACCCTGAGATAAATACATGACTAACGCAAACATTTCCCAGGTCCCTTCAGTGTAATAAAATGTGTAGGGAAAACCTTTGCCGTGTAGGTTCCATCCTTATTGTGTATTCTGCAAAGCTAAAGAAAATGTCCCCCAGGCTGGTGGAGTCTACACTGAAACTATGAGAAGGAACATTGGAGGTTCTCTGGTCCAAATTTGGAGGCTGGTCCTTCTCCGAGCTCATTAACTTGAGGCACTTGCCCTTCCTGACAGAAGCCGAGTGTAATCGAAACTAGAGCAGATGCATCTCTCCTTTAAGTGACACACAGTTAAGTGACAGAATCACGGGCATCCTTTTTTTGTGTGTGTGTGATTACAGTAGTGACACATACTCATTATAGAATAATACAGAATGTAGTTTGTAATTTTTTCCTGAGGGTCATTAAATATTTTTCTCTAGCATTAAATACTTTTTAAAATTCTCACTGTAATGGCGGCATAATGTGCAATTTTAAAAGCCACTCTCTTATGCTCAGACATTTGTTTCCAATTTTTTGCTCTTTTATAGTGAATGCAGTGAACATTTTGCACACTAACCTTCATCCAGATTTCTGAGTTTTAGAAGGGTTCTTTCTGGGTCAAGGGGAAAGTCACTTCATTTTTTAAAAACATATGCAATGGAGGGTTTCATGATACCCAAGCTACTGTTTTCCGTGCCAGCATATGGTGCCTTTGTAGATAAAGCAAAACAGTGAGCAATATTTGCTTTGAATTGAAAGTCAGCATAAGACAAAAATACTGAGATCTGATGTCTGGTTGTGCTATCGCTGTAGCCCTGCCCTGTGGCCTTGGGCAAGTCCCTTTGACTCCATCAGCCTCAGCAGCTAAAACAGCTAATTTGTAAACAATTTGAGTTTGTGCAGAAGGAAAGCATGATAAAGCAGTGTTGAGTCTTTTCCCTTCTTCTACGAGACAAAATTCTTTTTTTCCTTTCCAAATTCTCTATTCCTGCGTAGCAGAAGGCATGGCAGTCCCACAGCTGGGTCATTGCTGCCAGCTGATCCCTCGTAAGAGTTTGCATAGGGGCCCTGGCCTGTCCTTGCAGTGCTCTGCCTGCAGCGAGATTTCAGAGGTGCCCAGGACTCCAAGAGCAGGCGGAAAGAAGCATTGACAGCAGAGGCGTCAGGCTTCAGGGCTTCCTCTGTGTTTCTCCGATGGTCCAGATCACCAAGATGTAAAGAGCAGGCACTGGCATCAAAATCCCGTGCCCGGAAGTACTCCCTGAGACCCAGAACTGCCAGATCCCAGACGAGCGGCCTAAAACAGGATCCGAGAAGTCTTAGCACCTGAAAGTGGTGGAATCCCAGACAACCTACATCTTAGAATTATCCTGAGACTCAAAATAAAAATGAAATCATATACGTGCAACCCGAAAACTCAAACAACCACAAACTGCTATTTTGGCAACACGCAAGGGGCTGGAATGGGATGGGGGTGAATACAAAGGAAATAGAGAGCACAGACCCGCTGCTATGCAACCGCACAGTTTACTTCTAGTGGATTATCAATATAATAGAGAGTCTAGAGTTTTCCAAGTGCATCTGGCCCCAGAACACTTCATTTGTAGACATCTATTAACACCCACACATTCAGAAACATGGGTTTGTGGTTTGATTTCACATAGTACGTAAGGTCTAGAAAGGCAAGTTCTTTGTCTGCTGTCCCTTCAGGGCATGGAACAGCTGCTTACATATATTAGGTGCTCAGTAAAATGTGTTGTATAACGAATATACTTTCCGTTCAGCTTATTTGAAAATAGCCCCTGAAAATAGTTTGCAGAGTGGAGTGAAACAGGGATTTTATGCACTTTGAGTGAAAGCGTACATTGGTTAAAACTTTTGAAAAGCAGCTTGGCCTCGTGCATCAAAGACTTTTAAAGGGCTCATACCCTCTCACCAAGTTGTGCCAGTTCTGGGAATCTATTTGGAAGTTATCCTAAATATTAAAAAAAAAAGGTTGTGTCTAAAGATGCTAAGGAGATGCAATATTGTTTAAAATGGAAAAAAACTAGAAACCATCTGAATTATGTTCAAAATTCATTTAATAATTAAGTTACAGAATATCCACCTGAGAGGTTATTCTGCAGTCATTAAAATGATCTTCATATAGTTTATATAACTTGGGAATATGCTTATATTGTAGGCATGTATTCACAATCCACATACAATTTAGCATCCTTTTTTCTCTTGTATTAAGGAAAAAGGCAAGATACTAAATTATATGCATATTGTGAATTGGTATGTGTAATAAAAACAAACACAAAATAAAGAATAACATTGAGCGCCACTCTGTCAGGCAATTGTTCTAAGTACTTTACACATATATTAACTTCCTTATTTTTTCTAACAACCAATAAGGCAAGTATTATCATAATACTCATTTTATCAATGAGAAAACTGAAGCACAGAGAAGTTATATAATTGGGGAAGGTCACTGAAGGGACCGGGATTCTCGTCTGGGCAGTTCAGGCTACTGCCTGAAAAAACATTGGGAGACACACCAAAAAAGCATTGACAACAAATGGTTGAAAAGAGGGCAATTAAAATCCTGCTACAACAACAACAAAAAATTAAAATAAAAAAATAATAAAATCTTTCTACCTTTCTGCATCCTTACAAGTTTTTTTAATGATGAGAAAACTGCACCCTAAGGGGGTAAAGTAATGAATTAATGTGTTCCTATAAATAGATCTGAGCAGGAAAAAAATCTTTTTAATTGACCATGAGACCCCATTATTGCAACCAGGGAACTCCCGCTTGTGCTCTGAAGGCCAATCCTCTTCTGTACAGAAGAGAAACCTAGAGCAACCTCCATTTAGGGGGAAATAGATTGAAATGGGTTGTTTTTATGAATGCAGAGAAACTGGCCAAGGCTAGCGTTGGGTTCTCAGTTTTAATGTCACACTTGCTCAAACCCCAGTTCTATTTTAGATCCGATCCTCGGATAATCACCCTGCTCTATCCAGCATCAAGAATTTAAGCTCCAGAACCTCACACGCCCACAAACTAACTGGTCAATGCTGAACTCAGGTGAGATGGGGCAGAGTGAGGGTGGGATGATGGAGGGACAGTCGCCGCCCGGGTCCTGGACACGTAGAGTCGACTCCTGGAGCTTGAGGCTAGTTTTTCACACAACACGCGCAACTGCGTTTGATACACCCTTTGGCGTGGTAGGAAGAAGACATAAAGATGCTAATGATGCTAGCGGTGAATGTGAAATGGAACAAATGCCACCATATTTATCTAAGTGGAAATTTTAACGCTAGGGACAATAAATGCACTCTACAGTCAGGGCCGCTTAGTCAGGAACTTAAGGATTTCATTTCCAGGTACTGCGCGAGCTCTCTTGCCCCATTCCCAGCCCTGTAAGACGAGCCTTACCAGCCGCTTCTAAGAACTACAACTCCCAGCCTGACAGAGGTCACTGCGCATGCGGCTGACGACCTACGCCTACACCTCCCAGGGGGCTCGGCGGGTACGCTGACGCACGCATGCGCCCTCGCGTCTCTCTCTCTGCAGCTTGGGTTTGACCTACAGCCGCCCAGGGGAAGATGGCCGTTCCAGCGGTGTCCGGGCTCTCCCGGCAGGTGAGAGAACGGACGTCCTAAAAGCCAGCGGGAGGTTCCCTCCTGGGGTGATCCGTACCAGACCCCTAGTGCCACGGTGCGAGGCCACAGTTGGGGAAGCGTGGCCGCGGTTCAAGGTCGTGCGGCCCAGCAGTGGCTGCCACGCAAGGCGGCTCTGGCGGCCCTGCCTTTGCCCGGGGCCGTGGGCGCGAGGCTGACCTTGGACCTTGGACCGCGGCGTCCTCCAAGCACGGTCCCGGGAAGCAGCTGGCTTGAGGGGCCCCGGAGATGGGGGCCAGCTTCCTTGGACTCCGAGGAAAGGACGTGGCCCACCCCCGGATCATCTTCCTGTGTCGCTGTGGTCACACCTGGCAGGGGTCACTAGTGATGCCAAGGAATATTTGTAAAGCCACATTTCGCATTTTTATAAAGAAAATGAAACGGAAAAGTTTAAATGAGTCTTCCTTGACTCCTTAGTCAGTTAAGGAGTAGAGCTGAGACTTGAACCCACAGAGTCTCCTGGAAGATGGAGTTGGGAAGAAAATCCGTGCTTTTTACCGTGCATATCAACACAGTGCTTTACATAGGGTGACCCCGTCCGGGTTACGTACGTTTTCCATAGGTGTTAAAACGTCTTTTAATCCTTGCAGCCAGTTTTGGTGTCGTGCGCTCCAGAGCTGGAGTTATTTGAAGGTGACCTGTCCACTCTTGCAGGTGCTTTTTGAGCTGTGGATTCTAGCTCTGTCGCTTGATAGACAAGATACCATCTCTCAGAATTAGGGCCTGTGCTCACATCAGACTCTGCTGCGATACTCAGAGGATTGATCTTTATTTTCAGAGAGCATTTGGGTTCTAAAAAAGGACATCCAGGGGGCCAGCCCTGGGGCCAAGTGGTTCAAGTTCCGCACTCTCCGCTTCCGTGGCCCAGGTTGGCGAGTTCAGATCCCAGCATGGGCCTACACCACTCAGTAGCCATGCTGTGGAGGCATCCCACGTACAAGATAGAGGAAGATGGGTGCAGATGTTAGCTCAGGGCTAATCTTCCTCACCTGAAAAAAGGTACATCTCTTACAGATCGTGAGTGGAGTCCTGCCACTGTTTAGTAAAATCCTGCTCAAAGGTGGTAATATACATGTGAAAAATCTTGTTAAAATCATTTTGAAATATGTATTTCATCAGAATTAGTGTTTTCTCCCTCATTCTGGTAGGCTAGCCTCAGCCTGTTCCTAGCAATTTGAGATGATTCTCAGTGGGGAAATTTACTCGTAGGTAGTAGAGAGCAGCTACCCTCAGTAATCTATGTGATGATACAAAGAAACTAGTCATTTAAAAGTCATATTGAATGCTTTCTATTATTGGCTTAAATGCAGAAATCGTTCCAGTAATCTTGTTTGATCTTCTGTCTGTTGTTGTTTTAAAGGTGCGATGCTTCAGTACATCTGTGGTCAGGCCATTTGCCAAGCTCGTGAGGGTATGTCGACTTAATCTTTTGTAATTGTAAAGCAGATAAAAGTGTGTGAGTCAAACAGCAGTACAGTTAGGGCCTGGACTTCTGTATAGTTGCTCCCTAAACCTTTCTGCACAATTTGCGGATCCCAAAATATGTGTGCATGGGGGTAGGGAATGGCATGCTCTTGAACGCCTGCTAAATGACAGACCTATGCATGACCTTTAAATACGAGAATTTCTTCAAACCTCTTAACAGATGGGAAGTAGCTGGTCTTCCCATTTCTACAAAAGAGGAAACTGAGACTCTGGGAAAACTTGCCCGAGGTAACTTGGCTTGGTCTTGGAGTCAGACAGGAGCTAAATCTGCCTCATTCAAAGCCTTTGCTCTTCCACTGCAAGCCTGCAGCACCACTAAGCATAGTAGTCATACGTTGACGGTGGTGTGTAGGAAAGAAGCCTACAGTTTATTGTGAAAAGTAGTTCAAACATCAGGCACTTAGTAAATTGCTAAAGGGCTCTGTTAAACTGAACATTGTTGGGAGGCTCTGTAAGGGAAATTTATAGTATTGCAGTGAAATGTACGAAAGTGTACTTGTATGTATTTGATAAACGCTCGTTTTCCTGGCTCTAACATGTTCAAAACTGCCTTCTCTCAGTGTTAAAAACCTCCTGTGTTTGGAACTGAATAGTTATTGAGTTGAAAGGAAGCGTAATCTCATGGCAAAATTATCATAATTAAATTACAGACTGTTCGAGCCGAAAGGGACTTTAGACACTGTGTTTGCTAAGCTCCTCGTTTTAAGGTGAGGACTTGGAAACTCAAAGATTGAGTGACCCGGCCAAGGAAACATCCCTAATTTGTGTGAAAGTTGCCATTCAGGATAGCTCTTTGATAACATGTTTAAACTGTTTTGTGCTATAAAAGATGTATTTTTTAAATTGTAAATATTGAATTCTGCTGTTGACAGTGTAATGTTGTCTTAACTGGCTTTCCTCTTCCCTTCCTCCCCTGCCCCCCCTTTTTATTAAAGCCACCTGTTCAGGTCTATGGTGTCGAGGGTCGCTATGCCACTGCGCTTTATTCTGCTGCATCTAAACAGAATAAACTGGAACAAGTAGAAAAGGAATTGTTGAGAGTAGCGGTAAGAAGCTTTCCTGTTCATTACTTACTAAGTTCCCATTGTATGTTTTTCCCTTTAGCTTTGACTCTGCATCCCTAACGAGGTATATCGTAAGAGAAAAAGAACTACAAAAAAAGAAAAAGAAAAAAACCTATTTTCTGTAACCATATCGATAGTAATAATACTGGGTAGTATTGTTCTGAACCTATTGTATAATAGGTACATATAAGGGTATTAATATTAGAAACCAAGATTTCGGGCTAAGAGAAAGAAATCGAAAATCAAAATATAAGGTGGTAAGTTAAGAAAAAATGCCATTTCAAAAGAGAATTAAAAGTCACCTTTGAAAATCTATGCTTGTATTCCAGATACTTTCAAAATAGTCCTTAGAATATATGATGATTTTGTTTTACTGGGAATTTATTTCCCTTCTGAAGCCTTCCCTCAGTTGAATTATTACTTTATTCCAAGATGTGAGGGGGAAATGATGAGTAGGGCTTGCTGGGCAGCACAATTAGTAAAGGTGTGGGAGCTCCACGGTGATGCTAGAGAACTGACAGCATGAGGCTACAGAGGAAAGAAAGAAGACCACCCAGACTAGTTATATAGAGTAATACTTAACATGGTTTGTTCAGTTTTCATTTTGAGCCTTTATTGGAACTTTGTCCTGCCAGACAATAATTGTAGCGCTCTGTTCCTTCCTTTATCCGCTTAGGTCTGCAGATAATGCTTACAGTCTTAGTCGGGGTGAGCAGCCCTTAACGATCCTCACCAAGCCAGCAGCCTTTCTGTTGGAGACACTTGCGGGGGGGGCGGGGTGGGTAGCAAGAGCCAGCAGGTCTCTCACAGGCATTTTTGGGGAGATAATTATTGCCCACTGCTGTCATTTATGCCCATTTTAAACCTGAACGGTCATGTTCTCAGTGGAGAGAAGGACCGAGTTGTGGACATTAGAGTGGGCTTTGACTGAAACCTGGCAGTCAAGATGTGGAGACGCAGAAGAGAGGCAGTCACCGTCAGACTCTCATAAAGGAAGGTCAGCGATTTCCGGCACTGAGAGGAAAGTGTGATGCTACTCAGGGGGCATAGACAGTCCACAGAAACAGATAAGAAACATGCAGTACTGGATAACCCAAACTCCAGAATGCTTTTAATTTGTATAAGCCCGCAATTTTTCTGGAAAAATGTTGTTTCGGTGGGGCCCCTCCAGTGGAATTTTTACCAGTAGATCGCAGTGTATGACAAGTAGCCTGGATCAGAGGCAGAATTCTGGCCAGGAGCCTGGGAGAAGGGGCTAAGAGAGTAACCAGAATAGGGCTATATAATAGAAAGATGCCCAGGTGGAAACAGCCGACGGCTCGTCAGAACTCAGCCCTGGTACCAGGGGAGCAAGGTGCTGGAGGCTGCCCTTGGTCACTGAATCCAGACATCTGTGCATCAACAAAATGGAGATGAAGCGGTTTCTCTCGTGGCAGTTGCACTCTTGACTTTTTGTCCACTCCCTCCCAGACTGAGGCTGCTCTGGAAACACCGGAGGTCTGTCACGGGGCTGCATTGGTTCTCCGGAGCTCTGTAGGAGGCAGGACAGCATCAGGATCTGCCTGAGACAGAGAGCCCCCTCCAGGGGAATGGCAAGGAGGCCTCCTTAGTCAGAGCACCGTTTTAGGTTTGCACTTGAATGTTGGCATCACCGGCATCCTCTTAGAATGTGAAAAACTAGAGTACTACCCATACCAAATACATTAAAATATGCAGTGAATTGAATATTTTGGCTGCTTAGATTTTCAGTAATCTCTCTTGAAGAGCAAAAATAAGTTTAAGAAGCTTCATAAAGTGTTTTTAAATTTTTTAAGGAACATTTTTGTATCCGGTGTAAAATCATGGTGTGGTGTTCTTAAGGGTAGAGAAAACTATTTGATTGCAAGCCTTTCTTCATATGTTCTTTGAGAATGTTCCCTTAATTCATGAAATACATGATTTGTAAGAAAGTATGTGTGTGGCAGCTAGGCTCATTTGTGCTCTAAAGAGTTTAAGAAACTATTTTTTGGTGCTTTTAGCAAATCTTGAAGGAACCCAAAATGGCTGCATCTATTATGAATCCCTACATAAAGCGTTCCGTTAAAATGAAAAGCCTAAATGACATGACAGCAAAGGAGAGGTTCTCTCCCCTCACGTCCAACCTGATCAGTAAGTATTAGATCTTTTTCACTGAAGTCTCTGAAAATTTTGCTGCTGGAAATGCGGTCCATGGTCCAGGATCACCCGCATCACCTGGGAGCCTTTTGGCAGTGAGGGATCGCAGGACTCGCTCCAACCTGCTGAGTCAGAACCTGCCTCTTAACCACCTCTCCAGGGGGATTGTGTGCACGTTAAAGTCTGAGGAGCATTGTGTGAAGGATGTTAAGATGTAAGAACCTCTAATTTTGTAGTCCGTAGTTCAGCCCATGGAGGAGACCAGTGAGATTCATACCAAGAAAACGCTTTGTGGCCAGTGGCTCTGCCTCTGTCCTTGAAGACATTTGCATCCTTTGGTACCTTTGGATTGCTTTTCAAATTCCATGGTCAATCAGAATAGTGTCCAAAGAAAGCGTTATCCCTGTCGTCATGTTTGAAATAGACAGTGTGTTAATTTGGGGGTTTGTAGCCAAACATTGGAGTCTGTGACATAAATCTGAAAATCAGATTGCAAGCTGTGATCAAGAAATCTGTTGCAAACCTGAGACCTCCCCCTTAATTAATTTAAATGCTTGTCAGTGTGGTCTTTTTTTAAACATTGAATATTCTTTTTAGATAACAAATTGCATCTTCTCCATTCACATTCTTAAAGGACATTGAATATGGTATTTTAAGGCCACAGATGTAGATTTGCTTTTGAGGTGAATATAATGAATCATGAATAATCTGTTTAAGTGAGTTTCATGTTACTGGCACACCTTCACTTTCCCAGATTTGCTTGCTGAAAATGGTCGCTTGAGCAATACCCCTGGAGTCGTTTCCGCCTTTTCTACCATAATGAGCGTCCACCGTGGAGAAGTACCTTGCACAGTCACTACTGCATCTGTAAGTAACGGGTTATCGCTGCTGCATTGGCCCTGGCATTCCATGCATCACACTTTGCAGAACAAAAAGAAAAAAAACAGGCTAAAATTAAGAAATTGGGAGAGGTGACTTGTCACCTGGGAGGTTCGCTTCATTCTCATACCAGCTTCAGTGAGCCTCAACTTGGAAATGGCCATCGTGCATCTTGTTGCTTCCCTGACCAGTGGTGGTTCATGAGGGCTGCAGACTGGGTTAGAGTGTTGTAGGAATCAGTGGTTTATGTTCCATTGCAGGTGGGACTTAGTTTGTAAATACCATATTGAGTAGCTGACTGAAGCTAGAGTATAGTCTTTGGTGGTGAATGGGCAGTGGTAGGGCGAGAGCGCTGTGGTCTTGCTGTCTTGCTGAAGTGGGCTCTAAGGATGGCCACAGTTTATTGAGACCTACCATATGCTGGATACTTGATTATTTTATTTAATATCAAAAGGTTCATGTCCATTAGAAGTATAATTATCCTGTTTTACCGATGAGGAAACTGAAACCCAGGGAAATGAAACAGCTTGCCCGACAACACAAGGTGGCACCAGGGTTTGAACACAGGCTTCTCTCTCAGAACTCTGAGTTCCTAAGCCACACTGCCTCCGCAGAGTTAATTTTCTGGTTGTTGTCTTAAATATGTATTTTCTCCCTCCCGTAGTTCAGTTAGTGTAGAAGAACTGTCTGTGGGGCTTAGTTACCAGGAGAGCGTGGTAGACTGACTTGGAATACGAGTACCTGACCTCATCTGGATTAATAGCTCTAGTGTTCAAAAGATATTCTAACTCCAAAAAAGCACCATTTCAAAGAGGCATTTTAGCGCACAGTCGCTGTGCGCACATTTGTAGTTCAGTAGTTGGAGCCCCCGGAGCACGGGGCTGGTTGGGAGTGCTCCCTGCCCAGGCATCTCCTGGAGCCCCTGTGACTGCACCCCTTCTCCTGACAGCGGAGCTCAGGCCAGGCCGCAGCGGCCCAGGGCCAAGCCCTGGCACAGGTGGTTCTTCAGTGATTACAAGGACCCGATTTTTTAAAGGCTGCTTCTTTTGTAAAAGTTCTTTAGAACCCACTGTTACTAGTGCTTTTCATGTTGAAACTCCTAGGTGAGTTTCCACTGTTTAAAAAAAATTATACCTGATAGACTGATTTCAAGTAGTGGCACTCGTCCTCGCTTGCTGGAGGGACCTTCGGGGGGTTTAATCACTCTGGACCTCAGTTCTTTCACATGTAAAATGGGAATAAGAACTGCCCGCCTCCCTGCGCTGTCCAGATAGGGGAGATGGTGGGTATGAAATGCCCTGCACAGACAGGTACATGGCACTCCGTACACGTCTAAATGGGGGTGTGCTTGTGCCTCAGAGCTCTCTACCCTCAGAGTCCCAGCAAAGAATGTTTTGGTTGAACGCTGGTCAATTTCCACCCTCCCCTCCCTGCCCCCCCCCCCCCCCCGCCCCCAGCAACAAGGATGTTGTTAGATCTTTGCAAAGATGTGAAGGTTTTCTTGCTAGCTTTTGGACTCAGGTGAAGGGGTAGGCAGGTGGGTTTGTGACAGGTAGAGGCCTCTCCTTCAGCAGCCTTTTCCATCCTCCCCTAACCAGGAGTGAGAGTTGGGGCAAGAGTCAAGAACACAGTCTGGACGCCTGGGCTGCATGCTCTGAAGAGATGCAGAGCTGTACTGGCTTCAGGAGCCAGCCCACTGCCCAGGCCCCCTTGGCGGGGTTCTGAGAGTGGAGTGGCATGCCAGAGCTCCTGGTAACCATGCATCTGAGAGATTATAGGACCAGGTCAGGCTGCTGCTTTTCATCCACAGAAATAATAGGCTTAAGCCGTGCCCACGGGGCTACACAGAGAGGCCTGCATCCTCGGGCATTACAGACTTCAGGGTTTTCCTCTTAATCATTGCTGAGTTGCACTGCTAGCACTGTGGAGCAGAGACAGGGAGGGAGGGGCATTTATGAGCAGCAAGTGAGCTGCGGATGTGAGCTACCCCTGCGTTCCTAGGAGGAGGGCCTTCGCACACTCCCTGAACGCGGTGCTAATGAGAGACCGTGGCCGTGCAGCTCCAGGACGGGGCCCCAGATGTCTGGGAATTCACAGGGCCTGGCTTGGTGGTGTGTGCCAGGGGTATTTTTTCCTTTTCTTTTACTATGGAAAGTTTCTGTTCTGCTTTCTCTAAATTTGAGGGATGGATTTGTCCTTTTCTAGCCTTTGGATGAAGCCACTCTTGCTGAGTTACAAACAGTCCTGAAGAGCTTCCTCAGTAAAGGCCAAGTACTGAAATTGGAAGTTAAGGTAGGTTTTTAATTATGTATGATGTGTTTCCTCAGGGAATTTGACACTTAAAATGGCTGTAGAAAGTGAAAAATTAGATCTGATTATGTACTAATCTGCCTGTAGTCGAAATTTTATATTTATTTTCATTTTGAATGGCTACTGATTCCATTCACAATCTGACTTCCGCCGTTTCCTTGACGTAATTATAACGTCTTACATCTGTGTTGCATGCAGACTTTTCAGAGCACTTTTTCATCTTTGCATTTGATTAGTGAAATGTCAGCGTTTTCATATTTCCCACCTATTTTCTTTCCTAGAATGATCCGTCCATCATGGGCGGAATGATTGTCCGGATTGGAGAGAAGTATGTTGATATGTCTGCAAAAACCAAGATCCAGAAGCTGAGCAGGGCTATGCGGGAGGTTTTCTAAAGTGTTGACTTTCTGTCGGTGAAAATTCTTAACGTTGGAGCGACAATAAAATGCTTCCTGACCAGGACATACTGTGTTTACTTTGTCTTTTAAAGTGGAAATATAGGGAGCTTTATTTTTATATCTTTCTTTTAGTATCCCTCTAGTTTAAAGGTTAAAAGTCTTTTTGGCTGGAGAATTTAGTTTGTGTAGATTATGATTAGGAATTTATGGAAGCTTGTGTCCTGTAGGAAAAGTAGTTAACATTTATTGAGGCCTCATTTTATGCCAGGCTCTATTACAGACTTAATGTATCTTACCTCGTTTCCTTGGGCTCTGAGCCCAGACCTGGGGAGGGGCTGAGCCCGCAGGCCGAGCCACGGCACCAGCAAACCAGGCTGGTTGTCGTCTTGAAGTATCAACTGTTGTTGCCCACCTCTAGTCAAAGATACTGAAAGGGGTCGCTGGCCCCCAGAACCCACGCTGGTCAGACAGTGGCAGCTGCTCCGTGCTCTGCTGCTTCGGGCTTCTCGAAGCTTCTGCAGTGCAGGGGCCAGCCTGCATTGCTGTGCCCCTCAGGTCCGGTCTGTGCATTGGGTCTGCTTAAAGCACTTAAAGTGGGGCGGGTTTGTGCTCCTCTGATTGTAACAAGTACTTCGTAAAGTGCATTTTGACTTAGAAGCCCAAAGGGATTTGTCTTACAGTCCTGCCCCGATATTAGCCTCTTGAGTATAAAGGTGGTATGCTTTCTAGAAAGGCTTTCAGAGATCCTGGCCGGGAAGATGGCTCCACTCTGCAGTGAAAGCAGTTCTGCTGAGGAGCGTTCATCCCCTCAGCCCACTGCGGGCAGAGGTCCAGATCAGAGCACGTAGTAGAGAGGGCCGCAGAACAGCAGGTTTCTCAACGAGCTGTCAGACCCGGTGCATGTCCTCGGCACCAAGGAGCCACCAGGAATTGCAGCCCAGAGTAGAAGGAAAAAGGGTTTTCTCCCCGACTGGGAGCAGCCTTCCAAAGGACAGTGCGCTGTTAGAAATTCAGCCGGAGAGCTGAATCCTCTTAAGGCCTTTCTGGCCAACCAGCAGGCTGGGGGCAACAAGTCAACAGATGCTCTGTTTCCACAGGCTGGGAGCCAAACGGAATAAACCTTTCTGCTTCTCTAATAATTACAGTTACCCTGAAAGTGCCCGAAGAGGCTCCTCAGACTCACCTGGTGCTCATGGGGCCTCTGCAGTCCAGGCGGTAAAGTACATCCTGACAGGGCTAGAACCTCTCCAGCCACAGTGAACGCACTGCTTCCCTTGGATACTAGCCCCCTCCCAGACCCTAGGGTGACCTGGTGGAGAGTAAGAAGCACTCTACTAAGTTCATTCAACAAGTTTAGCGCACCTCTTATGGGACAGGCGCAGCAATTTTCACTGAATGGCACCAGAAAGTTCCATAAATAAGGGGATATGAACACATCTTGGCACCTTCCAGAGCGTGGACACGCCAGCCTCTGCTCCTTCAACCCATGAAGCACCCCGACTTCAAGCCCCCACTTCTTGCCCCGTAAGTGGAAGCGACAGTGGCCACTTCCAGAGTAGCTGTGAGAATGAGGCAAGATTATGAAGAGCTCAGGACAGGGCCGCACAGACACAAAGATGTCAGTAAATGGTGTTTGTTAGTGGCTCATCGACCTTGTAAGTTCTCTGGGCCATCTGACCCCAAGGATGGATTGATTAAACACAGCACCTGACCTGTCGTAGCCACTCAACAAAATCCATCCAGTATTGCCTGCCCAAAGCTCTCGTCTTCATAGGGCTTGTCCAGAACTGCTGGTCCCTCATGGATCCTTAGGATGATGCACGCTCCAAAGGTCTCCAGAGAAGCCTCTTCCTAGTAAGATGCCCTTAATCCAGACAGAACACCCCCTGATTGTAGGGTGCTCTGCAGCTTTCAAGGCCGTTGCATGTATATCTTAAGCTTCATAACAACCTTGTGATACAGGTAGGACAGACATCACCCCAGTTTACAAATAAGAAGATTGAGGGGCCCTAGAGATTGGCCCAGGGTCACATGCTTGGGCAGCTGGGGGGCCAGGTCCCAGAGCCCAGGTCTTCACTCACTTTGTGCTTGTCCCACCATGTTTGACTAAGCCCTGGCACATGACCTCCCCATCACTGGAGCCAACCGGCAAAGCTGATCTCAGGTAAGTCCCTGTGTCCCTTCCCACTTGTCCCTAAGATGCTCCCAATTCACCCATTAACCCAGATCAGCTGTTTCCCACATTTTCCCTCCTGTTGGCCTTCTAGAGAAAATAGAGTTCTCCAGACAAGAGCCATCTCAGGTGCCCATTCCTTGGTCACCTTGCAAGTGTTTGAACAGCAAACTAATTCTCTTCCCAGAGCTACCCCTGGGTGGGCAGAGGTAGGACGGCTGCAGCTAGGAAGGCCTGCAGGGCAATGAGTGGCCCAGGGCACTCCCTGCAGCCTGGTGCTGGGACTGGTGTGCCCTCCAGCTGGCATGCCATTGCCCTCCTAGCTGGCTGTGTGGTTGAAACCCTGGCTTTCTCCTGGCAAAGCAGCTGCATAATCATCTACTGTTAACAATGGTAGAGACGCCACTTCGGGGCCTCTTGGTATTTTCCTAAGAGCCAGGAGGGCCCAGACAGCTGCTCGGCCCTGATAGCCAGTCACCTAACCCTTAGCCGGGCAGAGGGCCACCCAGTGAGAGACCGCGTTTACCAGCCTCCCTTGCAGTCCCTGGCCACGAAACTAAGTTCCAGCAGATGAGGAAGGACAGGAATGATGTGTGGGCCGCACGGGCAACGGGCGTGCAAGCCTCTTAGTCGGTCCCCTTGCCCTTTGACTAGATGCAGACGAGATGGTGGGAGCTGGAACAGCCACCCTCCAAGGTCAAAGCCAAGTGATTTCAAGGGCAGAGCCACTCTGCCAGGCCGACCTCTGGGCTGTAACATGAGAGAGAAACTTCTCCTGAAGGCCAGGGCATGCTGGGTCTAAGTCTCAGCAGCTGAGTCTGTAAGCTAACCGATACTGCAGGCTCCCCGAGACTCATGTGCCTTCCTCCAGCTTGTCCCCTGGCTGCAGCGAGGCCCACACCGCACCAGATGGGGCATCACACACGCTGTGAACCCCTGTAAAACCACAGGGACACGGGACAACTGACGGACAAAATATCTTCGGCTTCCCCTCTTGCTGTAATACTGCCCAAATCCTTCGGAATCAAACTCATCAAGCTTCCTGTTGATTAAGCACAGAGAAATGAGGGGAAACCCCGCCTTACGTGGCCATCAGCCATTAACCCAGAGATCCGTGTACAATCATACTCTTCACAGCACTTTGTTACCAAGGTGAAAATTTTAAAGCAACCGAAACATGTAACCATTCAGGATTGTTTGAATAAATTAGAGTACATTAGGATACATTCAAACTTTATGGAGTTCTTAAAAATCAAGTTGTGCAAAAAAAAATATATATATATATATCTATATATAGCTGATTTGAAAGAAAGAAAACAAAATGTGAGATGAATTATATAAATTATGTAAATGAACTGTGCCTTGCACATGGGAAGGGCTCAATGCATATTAGCTATTGAATAGTGCAAAAGCATCTAAAACACACGTGTGCACACGCAGAAAAACTACAGGCGTGATGCGCATCAAAACGTTAACATTTATTTTGTGTGGAAGAACATCCCCGTCAGGTGATTTTATTGCCTTCGTATTGGAGGTCTCTATTCACCGTGTTTTATACCAGTGACTGCTTCCACCCGCCGAGCTGTGCCGCGGGGAATCTTGTCAATCTCGGAGAAAACGAGGTGTAATTTGGGAAGGTAACTTATTATTTCTTTGATTTTAATGACATTTAATTTATTTTTAAAACTTCAAATAACAATGAGGAAAAGGGCATAAGATTTCTATGTTTATCAAAAATGGGGCCTACCAGTTTAAAAGAAGGCAAAGATACACTGCGTTAGTGTCAAATTTTTTAAAATGTGCTGTAACAATTTAACTAGTATCCAAGCCAACTAGACCATTTAAAAGACTTGTTCATATTAAGATAAATCAGCGATGAAATAAGAGGGGAACTACCTTAAAACCAGAACAGAGGAAAATGCTCTAAGTTATACACCCAAATTCAGGTAACAACAAAATTCAGTGTTGGGTTTACTAATGGTGCCCAGAGGTAAAAGTCAAAGTTCTAAATACGCAGAGTTGTCTGTGTTGGAAACTTCCTTGAGGAAAGCCAGAATGATCCTTCTGAATGTCCTTTGTAAGACAATCTCAGCTTTCTGCTCGCCCCTCACCACGCCTGGCATTCCTTACCCTACACCACACAGACCTTCTCACATTTTCAGAAATGGTGCCTGGCACAGGGAGATCGACTTCCGCTCGGTGCTGACATCTGTCTGAAGAAGGCACGGGAGAGCTGATAGGGTTGTTGGTTTGGTTGATTTTTTAAGTTTGTTTTTGCATAATTTTCCTTCCACAGCTACTGCCTTATCTGTGGGAGAAGGAAACACACAGACGGGGATGCCGTTCACAGGACTACGGGTTTCCTGTCTGCGCAGAGAGGAGGTGGGGCAGAGAGAACCCAAAATAATCCACTGTCACAGGGACGGCTTTTCTCATTTTATTCATGAACGATGTGACTTTAAACCGTACAGGTCGAAATGACCAAAGAGTGGTTTTGAAGAGATTGTTCTGTTCAGGTTCAAGATACACAGGAGTAACAATCTGTACTGATGCCACTACTGGTTTAAAGAAAAACGAAAACAAAAACAAAAACAAAACTCAGTTACCGTCATCTGAATCGGTAAAATTGAACATTTCCTACATAATAAGGTGCCAAAGGAACACTCGAACGGCAAAACTGATCTCAGCTTCTTTCAAACAGAAAAATAAGCCTAATGTTTTGGCCCCGCTTCATCAAACCTTAGACAAAGACATAATTCTACAATTTATAATAGTGTTTAGTAATTTTTAGAGCTCCATTGACATCACATATCAGACAATATAGTCTCCCTTTTACGGAAAATTAAACAGTACCATTATTTGGCAACAGAAGTATATTACAGTCAACAGGACATCCACTGGGGAGGTGGCTTCGTCCCACCCCTGGGCAGGGCTGTGACAGGAGCAATATGCCACCAGCACTGTGACCCATTTGTCACTGCAAACACAAGGGACTCATGTGAGGATTGATACATTCTTTCCAAACAGGCAACGGCTAACTGGAGTGGGCAGCAGATGCTGCCGGGCAGGAGACCCATGTTCTTCTGGCTTCTCTTGTCCCCAAACGTTTCTGGAACAATGGGGGCCCAGGGGACAGTTGACTGACTGACTTATTCCCACTCACAGCCCCGTTGCTCCCCCAGCCAGGAGGGCGTGGTGCTGAGAAAGAAGGGTCAGGACCTGGTCTGGGTGGGCGGACCATCGCTCGTCTGGTTCTGCTGGCTGATGTGAGATCGTCTTCCCAGGCTATGCTCGAACAAGGAGATTGCTAAACGGCTCCATCTTTGGGAATAAAGTCAGTTACAGGCCACACGGACAGTTCCTCAAGGTGATGTGCAGATTACTGGTATGACAACAGATTCACAGAAGCTTCTGGAAAGCTCCCCGCACCCCTGAAGTCCAGGAAGTCACTCTGACTCTAGTGTTTGCCAAGTTCAGGCCCATCAAAAAAGGGACTTCAACTGTTGCTGGCAGCGTCAAGAAGCACAAAGCTTGTTGGAAAAAAAATGTTGAAAACCTAATGCTCTCACTCCCCACATGCCTTTCTAGCCATCAGCCCTCAACTGTCCACAAACGGTGATCCACATGCAGGGCCCCCATCTCACTCTTTTCCTCTCTGCACCATTTCTGGCCTGTTCCGGGAGGCCGGACCCCTGGGGTTGCCACCTCCTGAAATGACTTCCGATTGCATCTCTCAGGGGTTTAGACGTTGAGTTTCATGGAATTTTGCATTCCATCCTTAGGTGGCCTGCAGGAACACTTCTGGTGGCAAAATCTGGGCCCCAGAAGAAGCCTGGATTTCTGATCCTTTTCTGGGAAGGGGAGCAGGAGAAAGGACTCTTGCCCCTGGGGTCTCCATCTGGGACACGGGCATTCAGGAGGCTGCGCTGTTTTGCCTGTTTTGTGTGCCCAGAAACAGCTTAACCCGAAACCCCCAAACTTCATCCTTCAACCCACATACCTGTGCAACAGGTGAAGATGGTGAAGCTGCCCCAGGAAATTTCATTGAAAATGAAAACACCAAAGGGATATGCTGAATCTATCCAGAAAAAGAACGATAAAGCTGACCTGGAAGTCAGAGGGTGGCCTCCCTCCCACATTCAGAACTCTCTAGAGGGATGGCTGGGTCAACCCTGGATTCCAGCCCAACCCACCAGAACCCATGGAAGCTTCTGTGGCACCTGGACCAGATGAGAAACAGGCTGTCAATCCTCTCATCTTTCCTGACACAACCACCCTCCAGGATATGTTGCTTGTTTAAACCAGTTTTTAATGAAACACCAAGGTCTCACCTGAGGTCATGGCTAGAGGATACTTTTATATTATCACACTACCACCATTTCATTCAAATTCGTCATATTCCCTGCCCCCAAAATGATTTCTTTGAATTTCTAACATATGCACTTGGATTTTCTTTTTAATGTGAGAAATTTAGTTGGGTTGAACCCAAGTAATCTGATTAAGCATTTTCTACTCCAGGAATAGGTTTTTAAATTTTTTTCTATAGTTTTATGCACTTAAATTAGATTCCTAAAATACTCTCATATACATACAGAAAAATAATCTCTCAATGACAAATCACATTTTACAATAACAAGTTAAATATTTTTGACTACAGAATCTGTGTTAGTTTATGCAACATTAACAGCATCGTCTCTTACATACCATATATACAGTTAGTCACGGACATTCCCAAAAACATACAGCAGAGGTTTCATGACAAACCATTTAAAGAGCACAACTGTTTCACTTTGTGTAGTGGAATCCTGCATTTTTTCATAGCTGGAAACTGCATAAAATGCAGAAACCCAGAAGCTGAGAGCTGATTATCATACAGACGACTTTTTGTTGCAGATTCCTCATCTGTATACATGTATTTACACGTCTGGTGACCAGCTATCGATGTGAGGATATAAAGTGAGCGGAGCTAAGGCAACTCAGCAGGAATCAGATGATTGCCAACTTCTCCATCTATGCAGGGCTATGAGGGGGTAGGGAGAAGGGTCCAGTTAGGGTACAGACTTCAGCTTGCTCTGCTTCAGCAGACAAGAGCTGAAGCTGGTTTCACAGTTCTAAGACACTTGGGCTATTGGCAATGTATGTTTTAAATGCATGTGTAAAAATAAATATCATTACCAAAGATCTTGCTAGAATATCCACCTTCTGACACAGTGACTATTTAGCAGATGACATTTTAAGGATGTTGATTTGTAAAATGGACATCAAAATGCTCGTTCATGAAAACGAATGCAGACATGATATTAATTCAATGCCTCTAGAAAATACTTTCTAGAATTTCAGTAGTCTGGAAGATTGTATTACACGTAGAAACAAAGGTATCGTTTGCTATTTTGCTCAGAGAGATGCAGTCAAATTCACTCGAGATGAATCTGCAATTTCTGTTCAACTTTCTGTCGACATTTTTACTTTATAATCCCAGACAGAATTGGGAAACATAGAAAGGATTATTGCTCTCTGTGTAGAAATTAGCCTGATTTGCAAAGAGCAAGCAGAAGTGCAAAAATTTTGGAGCATCCAGGCCAGCACAAGGAAAAGCTTGTGGAAGAAAGCAACAACAAACAAACAGCAGGATGATTAACTCTAAGATCATCTGCCTCCAGGAGCTATGGTCTTCTAGAACTTGAGCTACTCACACAGTGGGTTCTTTCCTCTCTCCTGAAGTCACCCTACTGAAAAGCCATAGATGGGCTCCTAGGAGAAGATCCCAGCTGGGAAGCCGCTGCCTCTCAGAAGTAGGCACACCCAGACATCTGTGGACCATTTGGCCCCGCCCAGGCAGGAAGGCTGCTGGCTCCGCCCACCCGGGCACTCCCTCTTCTAGGGAGTGGTGACGGAGGAACAAGCGTCCAGCCCCCGGGGAGGGGGCATGAGCGTCTTCACCCTCCCTGCTTCTCCTTACTGTTCCTGGATGCTCCCTTTGAAAGCAGAGGCTGGAAATGCCCCTGTGTCCTAACAGGAAAGGGGAGAAAAACCCCAGGCGGATGACTAGCGACTAAAAGGAAGAATTTTATTTCAAATCAGTGGGTTAAATGGTAAATGCTGTGGCAGCCTTGGACTGGGAGCGCAGAGACCAGGCAGACCCTCCCTCTCCGCCCCGGGCACATCTGTCAGCTAGGCACTCGGGTTCCCGACCCTCTGATGCGTCCAGACCAATATGTGCTTTTATGAAATAAAAGCGGACGTTTTGAAAGGGCGTCAGCCCAGCTCTCCACAACCTGCCAGGGTTCTCGACAAAGGAAGAAGACAAGAGGAGGTCCCACCTGCTTCAAGAACCACTGAAAATACAGCGTGAGCAGGGCTGGCTTCAGGGGCGTGTGGCCTGTGCGGTCACAGGACCCTGTGCTTAGAAGAGCCTGCACTTGGTTTAACTCTCTGCTGTCATCACCTGGAAACTCTTAATTTTGAACAGGGAGCCCCACATTTTTGTTTTGCACTCAGCTCACAAATCATGTAGCAGGTCCTGAGTGCGATTACGAGAGGGTCAGACCATGCTGTTTCCGTGTTCACTCCGCACATCCATTCCTTCCCCCTGGTGCACACGCAAACACATTCACACACTCGCAAACACACACCACAAAATGTCGTTTTCAACAATTCTTTACATCTGAAATCCCAGAAGTCAAGGTCTCCACGTAGAGACTGTTTTCCAATCCAAGTAGAGGGGACCTGACTTCTAGAACATTTGCTGGGGAGAGGGCGCCTCCTCCAGGCAGCCTGCCCTGAGAAGTCAGCCCCCATAGGGGACACCTCCAGCTTACACGTGAAGCCCCTGGAGAACTGAATCTCAGGGGCTTTCACCAAAGCAGATGCAGAAAAGGCAGGAAGGCTGAAGACTCCGTACAGGCCCCACCCCCGCAGCAGGGAAAGGCGAAGTGTCCCTAGGGACCCCAGGAGCGCTGGGTTCGAGTCCACGGCCGCCTCTAACTTCCTCCCCTCTCCTGCCTGCAATCCCAGACCCAGCGGGTTTGTTCTGTGCTTTGCACGAGAGCAACGTGCTGGAGCGGCAGCAGGTGGAGCCAGCATCCCGGGATCTGCCCGCGCGCCCGGCGAGCTTCCAACGGGGAGATCGCCCCCTAGCGGTGACAGTGGGTAGAGAGGCAGCCACCGCCCCCCTTTCTCTGGTTCTGGGGTCATCCTCTTTGTCCCAGGCCCCCATTCTGCTTCAGTACAGAAACAGGGGGAAATAGGGATTTGAGTCTAAGAGCAGAAGTGCAAAGGAACATAGTTTTAGAAACACAGCTGCACAGGAATGTTATTCTTTTAAACGAAAGAAGTACAAAACCAGGGTTCCTAGAAGGAAAAGAATATGCATTCCTACCACTGCATAAAAAGAAACCCTGGCTACTGGTTACGTCTCAGTAAATATCAGAGAAGCGCTCAGCTTTTTCAAGGCTGACCAAGTCCGTCCACTTCTGAACACAGTCTAACTTGGGGCCTTTAAACACTAAAATATTCACACTATTCAGATGACATTAACAATGTAGGCTGGTATAGAAAGTAGAACGGAATCCTGTTACAAACAGTTCTTGAAACACCCTGACATCCAGCAGGGAGGGGCAAATTCACGCTAAAAGACGACAACCACACACAGTGTTGAAAAACATTCTGTGGGTGGTACCTCGTTCCCCAAGGCCACATTAAGAGGGTTCCTTTTAATGGAGGAACAGGTTGAACCTGTATGTCACTGAAATAACTATTTGGAGGTGGAGATGAATTTTTACAAGCTTTGGGTATTATTTCAATGACTTAAAATTAGATCTAGGATTAGGCCTCCAAAGCCACAAAGGCAGGCCCCTCCCACTGCCTCCCAGCCCCGGACGGAGGCCTGGCCCGGGGTGGGGACTCCCTGAGTGAACAGGGCAGAATTAGCAGTACTGGCTATGTCACTGAGAGATCACAACCCAGAGATAAGACGTTACAACGCGTGGCATCTGGGTTTTCATGCTCCCAAGATAGACAGCTGTTAGGTGCTTTCTATCCTCCGTGTGGAATGTTTTCCATGCTTATCAGGAATAGATTCTGGCTCCTAAAGATATCAGGTTATGTACCTTAGTCGACCCTGATGATCTACAGACACATCCTGGATCTGATACAATGCAGGCTGGGGAAACGGGAGTTCTAGAACTTTCCTCTCCTCCAGCTCAAATAAACGGCTGCTTTCCAGTAAACAAACATGCCAACTAAATTGACACAATACTAGGCAGCCCCACAGAACATGGTTCAGGGCACTGCCAGGTTCTAGCAGACATCTCTTAGGGCAGCTCAGACCACAGCGTCCGAGGGCTTCACCGTGTCACCGGTTTCTGGTGGTACCTACCGATTACGCTTCAGCCTGGCAGGAGGAAAGGCTCCTAATTCTAAAGGCAAAACGAGAACATCCAGGCTGGTTTGTTTTCATCGCCTCATTTTCTGGCGCAGGAGGCTCTATACTCGTAAAGCAAGTGCCTCTGGAGCAAGCAGACCTATTGCTAACCTCACACTCACCTCCAGTCTGAAATGACCCTGTTTCCTCCAGAGCATGCAGGTGTCTGTTTCAAAATGCTAGTGCCTGCTGTAAGTCAGTTCCAACCCCAAAAGATAAGGGAGTCAATACAAAATAAAATAAAGTCAAATAATTAAGTCCTACTCGCTGTCTCCAGTGGAAATTCTTACAGCTGTTACACACACAGAACAAATTTTCTTCTTAGGAACATGAAGGCCCAACCAACTAGAAAAAATTCTTTGGAGTAGAGATAGAGAAGTCTTTTTCTCCTTGTACAAAGTATTGGCAAACTCTAAAATATACTCCAAGATCTTCACCTTTCCAACAAAACCAGACGCACCCCATCCATCCCCCTCTTCTCCAGCCCCATCGGATTCTAGAACGCCCCATTCTGTATGGTCAGTGGCTCCTGCTTGCACCAGCCAGCTCCTGGAGAGAAGCCGACCTGCCTGGCCTTGGGTGGCAGACCAGCAATCATCCTGCTCCAGCAGCTCCTGCCCTCACTCCTGCCCGGAGGACGCCTGGGTACCAGGTCACCAAGACGATGGTTCCTGTATCACCCTCTTTGTCAATTTACCCATTTTCTGATGGGATTTTTTTTTCCAATTAAATTCAGTGCTACTCAACCAGATGAAATCAGTTAACTTTCATATACATAGGTCATGCTTAAGTTGTTCAAAAAGCAAAGAAGAAAAAAATGCCCTTAAAAGGGACATTAATGTTCTTTGGGAGCATAGCTGTCTCGTCTGCCATCAGAGGACAGGGACATGTTATCCACACAGTGAATCTAGAAGCCCAGCCCCACGTTCTCAAGCATCCCTGATAAGCCTAGCCTAGAAAGGTCCCTCTTCTCATGTCAGGCCAGCCCTGCATCCGAATGAGCCACATCCTTCAGGCTCTCGTGGTCACAACAGACCTGCCTCCAGGAGATGGTGCTGCCTGCCTGCCTGCCAGGGGAGACAACATCAGGCAGAGAAACCCTGCCCCAGAGGGACCAGGATATGGATTGTCCCTCCAGGAGAGCTGGTCTAGGAAGAAGCCCCAGTTCAGGGGCTCCTGTCCACAGAGCACAGCCCTGTGAGCAGAGAAGCCTTTCGTTGGGCTGGAGGAGGTCAACGTGGCTCCAAGAAGATGGATGCTTGCAGAGCTGTCTCGAGGGCTGGGGTCAGAATACCAGGATGCAGTGGCCTAGACAAACCCTGTGTTTAGAAAGCAAAGAGCTAGAAGACAAACTGGCAAGGTATATCTCACCTGTATGAAATTGAGGCCAGGGGGCTGGCCCCGTGGCCCAGTGGTTAAGTTCCCACCCTCTGCTAAAGGCAGCCCAGTGTTTCGTTGGTTCGAATCCTGGGCGCGGACATGGCACTGCTCATCAGACCATGCTGAGGCAGCATCCCAAATGCCACAACTAGAAGGACCCACAACGAAGAATATACAACTATGTACTGGCGGGCTTTGGGGAGAAAAAGGAGGAAAAAAAAAAAGAAATTTAGGCCAGACAGACAAAAAGGTAGAAGTGAAAGATTCAAGGGATTTGAGACTCCGTGCCTCTCCCACATTCCTCTCTCCCTCGACGCGACTCCTGAGTCACAGGTGATCCGAGAGCCAGCCTAACTCATCCATAAATATGATTGGTCACACTACAAGTTGCACCGCTGAGTATGAGGACACTAATCCAGAACTCGCCACCCTGGAGAACATCTCAGGGATGTTCAATATAGTCACTCGGGGAAAAAGACTCACATATTGCGTTTCATGCTACGTTAATGCCAGTAATGGGACTCTGCAAGTGGGTGACCTGGTATACCTAAAAGGGTTACAAGATGTTTGTCATTTGTCCACACCACATCCTACCTACATGAATAGTGATGCCCAACATTAACACACAAAGAAAGCCAACGAAGAAAAGGGAGAACAGAAAGAAATGGGTTGGACTTGTGACCCAGTACTACCCCATTTACACATCTAATACTTTTTTTTCTACTGTAGTAACGTGTCCTTCATAAATACACTGAACAAACTATATTAGTTATAGAAATAGGAAAGCATGAGTTGTATGTCTATTTATAGATTTAATTTAAAACAGTTTCTTAACAACATCAAAAAAATATAAACTTAAAGAATTTTAACCATGTTTTCTGCTGGGAAGTGGTAAACAAGTGCATGCGGGAAGTTAAACTTGGCCTAGAAGATGATCAATTGAAAGTTTCTAACTAAAGGATATTATCTGCTTGTTTCAAAAAATACTTATGTCTGTTGTTCTTGATACAAAATTCTACACTATCTTCAATAAATAAATAATAAAGTGTTTCTTAAAAGTATGAAATGTAAACTTTGTTGCCCTTTCCAACACACACATTTTAAAAATTGCTTGAACGATGAGAGGGCTCTTATGGGAAATTACGACACTACGCATTCGACTCCCAGCAAAGTGGGGACTCTGCTGCTATGTTGACACTATCATTTATAGAGCGCTTCTACAACCCTAATTAAAATCTAAGAACCTACAGTCAAAGAGAACACCATCTAACACAGGAAAGCTAGACTCCGGTACCAAGAGAACATGCAAAGAACACTTCGTGACCACAGCAAACTGGGATTAGGAGAACATTAACATGCGAGCAAAATACAACCCACAATTTTCCTTACCAAATCAAGTTATTATCTAGTTAACCAGCCTATCTCCTGGCATTTAAGGGGGAAAAAAATCAAAGAACTCAAACCAAACAGCTTGGCATGTGGTCATACCCTCCTGACTCTGGCAACACACACACGTATTTGCATTACTGAGAGGTTGGTTGTGTGTGGTGGACCATGGACAAGAGCCTTAGGGCTTCCTCCTCAGACTTGTGGGGGTTGCATGCTCCTAGGGTTTTTCCCACACCGCCTAATGGATTTCCTTCACATCTTTCCACCCCACTTCCAGATTGTCACTTTTCCTTTTCACACCATAGGGATGCCTTTTTTGGGAATGTACCAAAAACAGCTGCTGAAATTTCCCATGACAGTCAGGATCCAGCACATTCAAGTGAGAACAGGCTTAAAGCTTGTCACCAGAAACTACTCTTGTCACGAAACATCACAGGACCTCCAAGTCAAAAGAGAATTTCCTAGCTGGGCTGGCAACCAGGACCCAATGATGTCATAAAACAGCCTTTCAGGTGACCTGCAGTGACCGAATCCAGCAGAGGATAACTTTGCAGATAACAAGTTTCCTTAACTATCTTCCAAGTATGCTGAAAATGAGAATTCCATCACCTGATAGTAGCCAGTGATGGTTTTCATTGACATCTATCAATAAAAGAGGACACCGGAATGGCTGCAATGACACACCTGCTGGAATCTTCCGTGGACTAACTCTTCGAAGAGCCAGCCCAGTGTCTGGTCAGGAAACCATCTCCCCCAGTGATCAGATCCAGGGCAGCATTTCACATAAGGTCCCTGTGGGGGAATGAGATTCTCAAGCAATGACAGGACCATCATAATTATTTCTAAACACACCAAGGACTAGGCTTCATAGGTCAAGGGGCCCACTTGGGGGCTGGTGGAGGTAAGAAAGATGAGGGTTACATGAGTTCTCCAAAAATACAGACATTGCCTTTATAAATCTATTTTACAATCACTAGAGCCACGCCTCAGGCCCAGGGATGGGCCAGACTCCCAACAGAGCCTAGCTGGGGACCATGGGATTTCCAAGACCCTAGAAGACATGATGAGACCTGCAATGAGGACAAAGGAAAACAGTTTGTTTCATAAAATGGGAAATTGTTTGGGGGGAAGGATTGTCGAGAATTATTCCTAGAAGCTTTGAGGGGCCTGTCTTCACTGTCCAGTTGCCCTGTGGCTGAACACCAAATGGTAGTCTTAGAAAAGCAACACCATTTTCAGACAGCATCTGCTGCTTTGGGCTGGAACTCTGCCACTCATGCCCTGAGCCAGCTCCCTATGGCTCATCAAACAACTGCAGGTCCAAGCGGACCACAATCTCTCCAGTAGGAACTTCGTGCAGCAGGAGGCACTTCGTAACTGGACCCTTGGAACCCTGGTCCTTCTTGATGTCAGCCACTCGGATCTCCGTCCGACCCAAAAAATCTGAAAGGAGAAGAAACAGACACTGCTCAGAGAGAGACTTCCTTCTCTTCAAGGCATGTAGGTGGCACATTGGGAATTCCCCAGTGAATTGTTACACTCTCCCTTCTTCCAAAAGGGAGCTAGGTCAGTTTGCAGGAACCCATGAGCTACAATGACAGACGGTAAATTTTAAATGGAGTGAAAAGAAAAGGACACGGTTGTGGGAGGGAGGAGGGTGGACAAAGGAGACTCTAGAAGGAGCTAAAAACAGACCACGACTTTCCCCACACCTGGGGACCTCCAAAGGACTATAAGCAGCCTGGGAGGTGATACAAAACCAGATGTTGTATCAGCCACACAATTTGTAATGTAAGTGAAATGTAAAGAGACCTGCTGTAAGGCCTATAGTGGTAAAACTGGCAAACACGAATGACAAAGAAAGAATACTAAGGGTAGCAAGGCAGAAGAAAATAACATACAAAGGAACCCCCATCAGGCTTTCAGCAGATGTCTCTGCAGACAACTTACAGCCTAGGAAAGAATGAAATGACACATTCACATCTTTGAAAGCCAAGAATACTCTATCCAGCAAAGATATCCTTCAGATATGATGGAGAAATAAAAACTTTCTCAGACAAACAAAAGCTAAGGGAGTTTGTAGCCACATGACACCTCCTACAAGAAATCCTCAAGAAAGCCCTCATACCTGAAAAAAAAAAAAAAGGGAGAAAGGGGTTACAAAGCACAGAGTAAGGAGACAAATAGGTAGACAGAACCAGAATAGGATAGCAAATACTCAAGTATAGCATTAAAGAGAAAGGGAAGGAAAACACAAAAAAACAAAGATAATCTTGTCATTTTAACCACAAGCTCACAACACAAGATGGAATAAAATGTGAGGAAAACACTTAGGAGGGGAAGAGGAAAGGGACTGAATCCGTTTAGACTAAGGAAATAAGAGGCTATGAGAAAATGGACTATGTTATGCACAAGATTCTGAATACAAACCTCATGGTAACCACTAAACAAAAAAGCAGAACAGAGACACAAATAATAAATAAGGAGAAAACAAAGAGACACATCATAAAAAACTACCTAATTCATAGGGTACACCAAAACACATAGGATGAGAAACAAAGGAAATGCAGGAGAACCAGAAAACGAGTGATAAAATGACAGCATTAAGCCCTCATATATCAATAATCACCCTAAACATAAATGGATTGAATTCTCCAATAAAAAGACACAGAGTGGTGAGATGGATTAAAGAACAAGACCCAACAATATGCTGCCTCCAGGAAACACATCTCAGCTCCAATGACAAACACAGGCTCAGAGTGAAGGGATAGAAGATGATACTCCAAGCTAATGGCAAACAAAAGAAAGTAGATGTTGTAATACTTAAATCAGACAAAGTAGACTTCAAGATAATTCAGGTAAAGCGAGACCAGGAGGGTCAGTATATAATGATCAATGGGACATTCCATCAAGAAGAAATAACATTTATAAATATCTATATACCCAACACAGGAGCACCAAAGTTCATAAAGCAACTATTAACAAATGTAAAGAAGATATTAATAATAACACAATAATAGTAGGGGACCTCAACTCTCCACTCACATCAATGGATAGATCATCCAGGTAAAAAATCAACAAGGAAACATGGGAATTAAATGAAAAGCTAAACCAGTTGGACATAATAGACATATATAGAACACTCCATCCAAAAACAGCAGAATACATATTCTTCTCAAGTGTGCATGGAACGTTCTCCAGGATGGACCACATGTTGGGAAACAAGGCAAGCCTCAATAAATTTAAGAACATTGAGATAATAACAAGCATCTTTTCCAATCACAATGCTATAAAGTTAGAAATTAATTTCAAGAAAAAAGCTGAGAAAGAGACAAAGATGTGGAGACTAAACAACATACTATTGAACTAGCAATGGGTCACTTAAAAAATTAAAGGAGAAGTCAAAAAATATCTGGAGACAAATGAAAATTATAACATACCATTCCAACTTATATGGGATGCAGCAAAAGCCATATTAAGAGGAAAATTCCTTGCAACACAGGCACGTCTTAACAAACAAGAAAAATCCCAAATAAGCAATCTCAAATTACACCTAACTGAATTAGAAAAAGAAGAACAAACAAAGCCCAAAGTCAGCAGAAGGAGAGAAACAATAAAAATCAGAGCAAAAATTAATGCTATTGAAACCAAAAAGGCACTAGAAAGGATCAATGAAACAAAGAGCTGGTTCTTTGAGAAGATAAATAAAATTGACAAACCCCTAGCCAGGCTTACAAAGAAAAAAAGAGAGGAAGCTCAGATAAAATTAGAAATGAAAGAAGAGAGATAACAATAGACACCACAGAAATACAACAGATTATAAGAGAATACTATGAAAAACTATATGCCAACAAAATGGATAATCTAGAGGAAATGGATAGATTCTTAGACTCTTACAAGCTCCCAAAGCTGAATCAAGAAGAAACGGATAATGTTAATAGACCAATCACAAGGAAAGAGATTGAAACAGTAATCAAAAGCATCCCCAAAAATAAAAGCCCAGGACCAACAGCTTCCCTGGGGAATTCTACCAAACTTTCAAAGAGGATTTAATACTTATCCTTCTCAAGCTATTCCAAAAAATTAGGGAAGATAGAACACTTCCTAACACATTCTATGAGGCCAACATCATTCTGATACCAAAGCCTAACAAGGACAATAGAAAAAAGGAAAACTACAGGCCAATATCACTGATGAATGTAGATGCAAAAATCCTCAACAAAATTTTGGCAACCCAAATTCAGCAATACATCAATCATGATCAAGTGGGATTCATACCAGGGACACAGGGATGGTTCAACATCCGCAAATCAATCAACGTGATACACCACATCAACAAACTGAGGAATAAAAACCACATGATCATCTCAAATAGATGCAGAAAAAGCATTTGACAAGATCCAACAGCCATTTATGATCAAAACTCTTAACAAAATGGGGATAGAAGGAAATTACCTCAACATAACAAAGGCCGTATATGACAAACCCACAGCCAACATCATAATCAATGGGCAAAAACTAAACGCCATCTCTCTGAGAACAGGAACAAGACAAGGAGGCCCACTCTCACCACTCTTATTCAACATAGTACTGGAGGTTTTGGCCAGAGCAATTAGGCAAAAGGAAGGAATAAAAGGAATCCAAATAGGGAGTGAAGAAGTGAAGCTCTCACTGTTTGCAGGTGACATGATCTTATATGTAGAAAACCCTAAAGAATCAATCATAAAACTATTAGAAATAATTAACAACTACAGTAAAGTTGCAGGGTACAAAATCAGCTTAGAAAAATCAGTTGCTTTTCCATACTCTAATAATGAACTTACAGAAAGAGAACTCAAGAATACAATTCCATTTACAATTGCAACTAAAAGAATAAAGTACATAGGAATAAATTTAACCAAGGAGGTGAAGGACTTATACAATGAAAACTATAAGACATTATTGAAAGAAACTGATAATGACATAAAGAGATAGATTCCATGCACATGGATTGGAAGAATAAACACAGTTAAAATGTGCATACTACCTAAAGCAATCTACAGATTCAATGCAATCCCAATCAGAATCCCAATGACATTCTTCATGGAACTAGAACAAAGAATCCTGAAATTTATATGGGGCAACCAAAGACCCCGAATTACTAAAGCAATCCTGAGGAAAAAGAACAAAGCTGGTGGCATCACAATCCCTGACTTCAAAATGTATTACAAAGCCATAGTGATCAAAACGGCATGGTACTGGTACAAAAACAGGCACACAGATCAACAAAGCAGAACTGAAAGCCCAGAAATAAAACCGCACGTCTATGGACAGCTAATCTTCGACAAAGGTGCCAAGAACATACAATAGAGAAAAGATAGGGGCCAGCCCCATGGCTGAGTGGTTAAGTTCACACTCTCCGCCTTGGCAGCCCAGGGCTTTGCCAGTTCAGATCCTGGGTGCAGACACGGCACTGCTCATCAGGCCATGCTGAGGTGGCATCCCACATGCCACAACTAGAAGGACCCACAACTAAAAATACACAACTATGTACCAGAGGGTTTTGGGGAGAAAAAGGAAAATAAAAATCTTAAAAAAGAAAGAAAGAAAGAAAGAAAAGATAGTCTTTTCAATAAATGGTGTTGGGAAAACTGGACAGACACATGCAAAAGAATGAATGTAGACCATTATCTCATGCCATACACAAAAATAAACTCAAAATGGATCAAAGACTTGAAGATAAGTCCTGAAACCATAAAACTCCTGGAAGATAATATAGGCAATACACCCTTTGACATCGAACTTAAAAGCATCTTTTCGAATACCATGTCTTCTCAGACAAGGGAAACAAAAGAAAAAAACAAGTGAGAGTTCATTAGACTAAAGAGCTTCTGCAAGGCAAAAGAAACTAGGATCAAAACAAAGAAACAACCCACCAATTGGGAGAAAATATTTGCAAATCATATATCTGACAAGGGGTTAATCTCCATAATATATAAGGAACTCACACAACTGAACAATAAAAAAAACAAATACCCTGATCAAAAAATGGGCAGAGGACATGAACAGACATTTTTCCAAAGAAGATATACAGATGGCCAATAAATGCATGAAAAGGTGTTCAACATCACTAATCATCAGATAAATGCAAATCAAAACTACACTAAGATACCACCTTACACCTGTTAAAATAGCTATAATCACTAACACTAAAAATAACAAATATTGGAGAGGGTGTGGAGAAAAGGGAACCCTCATTCACTGCTGGTGGGAATGCAAACTGGTGCAGCCACTATGGAAAACAGTATGGAGATTCCTCAAAAAACTAAAAATAGAACTACCATATGACCCAGGTATCCCACTGCTGGGTATCTACCCAAACAACTTGAAACCAACAATCCAAAGTAACATATGCACCTCTATGTTCATTGCAGCACTATCCACAATAGCCAAGACATGGAAGCAACCCAAGCGCCCATCTACTGATGATTGGATAAAGATATGGTGTATATATATACAATGGAATACTACTCAGCCATAAAAAAGACAAAATCATCCCATTTGCAACAACATGGATGGATCTGGAGGGAATTATGCTAAGCGAAATAAGCCAGACTGAGAAAGACAAACACCACATGATTTCACTCATATGTGGAATATGAACAAACACACGGACAAAGAAAACAGTTCAGTGGTTACCAGGGGAAGAGCGGTGGGGTGGGCACAGGGGGTGAAGGGGAGCACTTACGTGGTGACAGTCAAGAAACAATGGACAACTGAAATCTCACAGTGATGTAAACTATTATGAACTCAATAAAAGGAAAGAAAAGAAGGCACAAAGAAACTCGGATTCTGGCCGAGGTCACACAGTGACCTGGTCCAGGTCCTGGGTTTGGGATCTGAGTTTCTTTCTTACATGGCTCTTTGTACAGCACTGTAGGACTCTCCACCGAGAAAAACTGCTCAAGTGTGTGCCTGAGCCCCAGATTTCATGGAATTTTAAGTTATTACATGGGGGATGATGAGGGATACAAAAGAACTGTTTTCTAGTTTGTTAGTTCTTGTTTCCAATGTACTTCACACAACAGATGTATTTCTTACCAGGTTGATTGTAAATAGAATCCTTTTAAACAAAAAAAAAGAAAACAAACCTAGGGGCCAGCCCCGTGGCCGAGTGGTTAAGTTCACGCACTCCGCTTCAGCGGCCCAGGGTTTCACCGGTTCGGATCCTGGGCGCAGACATGGCGCCACTCAGTAGGTCACGCTGAGGCGGCATCCTACATGCCACAACTAGAAGGACCCACAACTAAAATGCACAACTATGTACTGGGAGGATTTGGGGAGAAAAATCAGAAAGCAAAAAAAAAGAAGATTGGCAACAGTTGTTAGCTCAGGTGCCAATCTTTTTTTTAAAAAAAAAACTAAACTCAAACCTTCACGTATCAGAATAAAAATTGACAGTGAACCACAGGAGTTAAGAGCCCAGATTTGAGAGTCAGACTGTCCTGGCCATGCTGCCATTTAGCCAGCTCCGTGACTGTCTTCGGGCAATGACCAACAGTGGCTAACTCACACGAGATCACCCTATAGAAATACTAACAGAGAAAAGCCACTTGGAGCAGCTGAAGCCTTGCACAGGTCATGATGGCATTTGACCCTCATTCCTAGCACTTAATCACAGCCCTTCGAATGTACTCAAGTTGAGACTGTAATCTTTAAAACTACTCTCCAACTTTTATTGCGTTGAGGAAGAGAGAGAGAGTTTCCTAGAATCATTGGCCAAATCCATTCTTCTCCAGGCTCGAAGCAGAAGCAGAAAGTTGGTTGAACGAATGATGCATCCAACACAATTCCATCCCTTTCGTTAACCAGAAATGTCACCACAGGGCACCTATTGATTCTGCCACACCCGTTGTGGGCTAACACTCTTCTTGTTCAACTGGCTGGTTGTATCTGTTATCACCATGGCTTTTGGCCAAGGACTAAAGGATTGGGCTGAGGCTTGGGGCACAGACTTCTCTGCAGCCACCTGCTTTGGGGAAGCATAAGGACCATGGTTTTTGTCTAGGGCAGCTGGACCAGTCTAGACCAAGCACGGTTTGGCCATCTTCTCTGAGATGCCCTGGCATCAGTGAAGGCTTCTTTCTAGGGAAGGCTGAGTCTTGTCTTGCACCAACCTCATCTCTCTGGAGGGAAGCCCAAGGAATTCTGGGCACCAACGTCCCAGGTAGAAAACATTTACCCGTGAAAGCCAAGTGACAGGGAAGGAGGAAGGGTGCCGCAGGAGGCCACTCTGTACTCACCATCCGGCGAGAACTGGTCCCTCTCAAACACCGTGATGCAGAGGACCTCCTGCTCCAGATCTTTGATGAAGAACTGGCAGTTGGAATTCCACTTGGGATTCAGAGTGTCCTGGATCGTCTTGGTGATGTGACACTGGGAGCCCATGGTCACCTCACAGTACGGGTTGCTCTTTCCTAGAGTGAACAGAGCCTGCTTGACTCCCGCCTGGTCGCAGGCTCTTCCTGGCCCAGCATGATGGAGTCACAGCCACAGAGGGCAGCATGTCCCCTCTGCACCCTGCATTTTTACCCCCCTCCATTGCCACGCTTAATACGTGGCATAAAATGGAGAATCCAGCTGAAAACTTCCACAATTTAGCATCATCCTTAAACTAAGAACACATTATCAGATGAATGGGATTCAAAACTAGGCTTTTCCTGTCTCCCGGCTTTATGTAGCCTTAGATTACATGACATCTACTGTGAAATGGCAACCACTCAGATCTCTCTGAAAAGCAAAATGGTGGAAAGGATCAAAATTTTTTTTTAATTCTAGGTTTTTAACAAGTGCTAGAAAAACCAATTCTGGAAGGGAAATTTAAGCTTATGGAAACAGCACATTTGATTTAAAGCCGGGTCAGGAGGATGCAGATAAGGCTTCCCCCACTAACACATGCTGCAGGGGGCTTCATGGGGCCTTACCATGGGACCGACAGGGTTTCAGCTCAATGCCTTCAACCACGTTCACCATCAACCTTCCAATACCCGTTGCCCTTTGGGAACGGACTGTGAGGGCAGGAAAAACACACAAAATGCTTCACTAAATTTAACATTTGATGCCTTTCCCATTCCTGTTCGCCGCATGATCCCTTTTATTTACCTGCCCCTGTTCCTCCTCTCTTTTTTTGGGGGGGGTGGGGGGGGTGAAGATTAACCCTGAGCTAACATCTGCTGCCAATCCTCCTCTTTTTGCTGAGGAAGACTGGCCCTAAGCTAACATCCATGCCCATCTTCCTCTACTTTATATGTGGGATGCCTACCACAGCATGGCTTGCCAAACGGTGCCATGTCCCCACCCAGGATCTGAACTGGCAAACCCCGGGCCGCTGAAGCAAAACGTGCACACATAACCACTGTGCCACTGGGCTGGACCCAGTACCTCCTCTCTTAACGCTTGCTTCCTTTCTCCTGGAATTTGCCCTCCATCCCTCATCCTGCACCCCACTCTCCCTCTTCCCCCATCTCAGGCCTCTCTACTTCCAGGTTTATCTTCCAGCAATAAGGATTCTGGGCCCCACCAAATGGCTTTCCACCCCAGCTTTGCAGGAAACGCTGTCCACGCTGCCCAGCAATTCATTACCCAGATATGCCTTCTCCCGCTTCTTTTTCTCAGTCTCTATGTAGAGTTCAGAAGCAGCTTTGATCTTCTGCACCCAGGCCGTCCTTGGAAAGAAAAAGACAGAAAAGTGCCAAATAGAACTCAGGAAAAAGACTTTTGGTCTGTTGGAATTCCGTTTCCAGGACCCTGTCTGCTTTGTTCATTTGACTTTAACAACAAAGGCTCGGAAAGAAAGTCTGGCTTTATGTCATGATGCTCATAATCATTCCTGCTGTTAACAAGAAAGGCATGAGTGACATTTTTATGGATGTACCCAAGACCCGCATTGGTGGAAGAGAAGCTATGATAAATGCTGTCCTGGAGGAGATGTCTGCACGCAACCTCTCTTCCTCCCTTATTAAAAAGCATCACGTAGTTGCCGACCCAGTAAGGCCAGAAGCATCCCTCTTACTAACCCATCCAAGGGAAGAGCAAAAACCATTTCCCAGATAAGGAAATGACCAAGCACGCACTGGGGGAACATGTTGGCGTGACGTTTTCTCCTTCATCTTTTGGAGAGCTATATGCACGACAACTTTGGCCAATTTTCTTGCTTGGTACAAATGCTCCTTGGAATGTCGTTGGCCGCACGTCAAGTTCACTCTTCAGAAAATGATCTATTTCATTTGGCTCCAGGGACGAGTCTTGAAGACACGATTGAAGCAAGATACCCACAGTGCTAGGGTCCAGAATGTCTGTCCAAGTGAGCCGACTGAGGAGGGGGCCGGGTGTGGGTGGTCCTTTCATCCCCAAATCACTTTCCTACTGGTTTCTGCCACCCAAGAAACCTTGGGAAACCTGGGGCGCTCCATTTATCTCAAAGAATGCTGAAACTTTCTCCCCAAAAAAATTCTCAAGCAAAATTGCTGCAATTCATTTTATTTTGAAAAATTCATGCCGTGTGCCAAACTTTTGCGGGGCTCTAGAAAAAGGTATAAAGATCTCCCCATCAGCCCCTCCAGCCAGCTTATAGCATTGCAAATTGAGAAATGTTGGGACCTGCTGATTCACTAAATGTCCGCCGTGTGTCCTGCACCTGTTGGCACCCGGGTGCCCAGTGCTGGTCTTACCTTTCGTTTATGCTTTCTGCTCGGAGAGTGTAGACTCGGTCAATGTGGGAAATGTGGAAGATGGGCTCATCTCCAGAAGGGTCAGTGGGTAATTTTACCAGAACCTCATTTAGGAAAATAGGCTGAAAAGTAACACACAGGCATTATCAAACCAGACTGGGTGTCTGTGTGTTCCAGTAAACTGTGAGTATGTGTGTGCTTATGTGCACAGGTTGCAGTAAGCTGAATTGAGTGTGTGTGTATGTGTGCATTTCCAGTAAACTAGACTAAGGAGGTGTGTGTGTGTGTGTGCATGTGTTCCAGTAAACTAGATTGTGTACATGTGTCTGGGTGTGCATGTGTTCCAGTAAACTAGACTGACGGTGAGGGGGTATGTGTGTGCATGCTTGTGTTTGAGTGCATGTGTGTGTGTGTTCCAATAACCTATACAGCAATAATGATTTTGTGTTAATATCAACTTTCACATATCGCAAATTATAAATATGGATGACTCCCTCCATTTTGCAGGTATTTTTCAAGTCCTTCAGATTAAGAACTGACCGGCCTGTTTTTCCCATGGCATATCCTAATCAGCAACAGTCTTCATCAACTTTCCCTCCAAGCAGTTCCCTCCAAATATTTTCATACAAAGTCGCTAGTGACAATCTACATAACCACATTGTTCTTTTTCCCAGAATAAAGCTAACCATTGCTTCAGAGACAGTCCTCCTCTAAGAACACCCTAACACAGACAAATTTAGAAAAACAATATCCTGTGACACGAAGACACACAAACACAGCCATGCACGTAGGAGCAGACCAAATAAACAGCTTCGGGAAATTCTCTACATGCTGACTATGTAGATTGGCCTTTGCTGGAAAAGGTGAGGGGCACAGATGTTTCAAACTATCTTGAGAAGTTTGGAGGGGGATCCAGGAAGGTCTGGAAGGCGGGCACTTGAGCCTTAGTCTAGAACTTTCCCACGTCTCCCTCATCTGAACCCCAGACTGTGAGCCCCAGCAGGGCAGGGCATGCCTTCGTCACATCTGGGGGACCCACAGCAGCCATTTGGCCACTAATAGATGTCTTGTCAATCAAATCAAGCATTGTTCCTTTTCTGATACTTCTGGAACTGCAGTGGGACCAGACCATCCTCCACTTCAGTTACCCTAAATCCCGGCTCAGCCCCTTCACCTTCTCCTCTATGCCACAGCCCAAAACTCTGCTAACACTCTGGCTCCTTTTGGAGAATTTCTCCTCGCCTTAACATCACCCCTGCTCTTGCAATCTAGAATCACTTACTGTTTTGTACATTTTATACTGCAGGTTAGACTTGGGGCTGAAGACCTTGTCAGTGCCAGAGGAGCCCAAGGGCTTGATGATCTGGGTCAGCAGGAGGAAGTCGTTGAAGAGGAAGCCATACAGCTCCTTGTTGCTCTTGGCCTTGTAGAGCTTCCCACTGTGCAGAAACTTGCGTGGCCCCAAGCAGTTGGTCACGGAATTGAACACTAGTTGCTGAGAAAGGAAAACAAGAACCAAAGAAGACACGGTGAAGTGAGGCCAATTTTTGATTTTTGTTTTTCTGCATCTGAAAGCACGGGCTCCATCAGAGTGTGAGGCTGGGCCCCAGCCAACCCGTATCTGAGGCACAAATCAAGGAATGCTTGAAGACTTCAGGCCTTGGCTGAAGCCTTCTGGAGCCAAGAAGTCAGAGTCAGTTAAAGGCGCAGTTCTGGAGATTCCAAGTGTCAAGGTGAGTCTTGGTTATGATTCTTAATGCTTTTTCCCTAGGGGGTTGGTAGTGTCTTAGGGTGATTGGTGCTCTTCTCCCCTTTATTTATTGGGGAAATTGGGCAGTAGGAAGAAAATATTCCACTCAACTATCTCAATGAGTCTGTGCTGTGTGCAGTGTGATCCACTGGGGGTGGTATGAACCAGCTCCAGTGATGGCCTCGCACAGGCTCACCCAGTCCTCTCTGCCTCTGGAAAGCAACAGTGACTCTCTGTGTGCAGTTCCACTGGACAAATGCTACTTTCCAAGGTGCAGCTGGAGGCCAGACCCCCAGCCCATGGGTGATTGCAAAGCTCAGTGGTGCTGAGTGACGCTTCAAAGCCAAGCAGCACAGACACTGTTAGTGCAGTAAAATCTCACCCAACTCACTGATCCTGAAAATGTGAAGAGGACAGCTCTCTTCCTGCCACTTCCCAAACCTTGGTGACTGCTCTGAGTGCTGAAATGTGGCTCTACCATCCCCCCTTGGCTCTATCATCTTGTGCTCTATCATCTCCCAGTGGGTTCTATCATCTCATGCTCTATCATCCCCTGGCCTCTATCATCTCATGCTCTATCATCCCCCTGGGCTCTATCACCTCATGTGAGCAGATTCTAAAGGGACAGAGGGAGACTGAGGCAGCAGTGATCCTACTACATCCCCCTTTTTTGACAGCGTGGGGAGAGACTGAGGGAGGGGAAGGCCACAGCTGTGCTCAGGCAGGGATATGATCCAGGCAGGCATCAGACACTCAGGGTCCCCACCTGACCACACTTGAGCCGCAGGGGTATGTGTCATCCAGCAGCCCTCAAGGCAGAGGCTCTCTCCGGAGCTACAAACCCTACAGACCTCCCTTAAGGAGCGTGTTTGTGAAGAGGTGACGGGGTTCACAACACCCCAAGAGATGCTGGTGGCCACCCGTCTCCCTCTAATGTGGGAGAATCAGCAGTGCTTCTGAGATTGGAACCTCTGGGCATCAGGGAAGAGTGGGCACTCCACTCCGCTCTTGAGTGCAAGGAGCGAGGAAGGCCTCTAACCTCCCACCAAGCCTCTGAGGGAGTCCAAAAGACAGAAGGTGATGCACCAGCAGGAGCCTTCAAAGGATATTCTTCACCCCTTTGCACTCTGAACAGGAGCCTGGAGATCAGTCAATCTCTTTTGCTCGCCAAGAGAGGGCTCAAGACACTTGGTGACAATGAATCCAAAGAAAGCAACTTGGATGACATAAAGGTGATGTGGTTTATTCATAGTCGAAGGTTAAGGCCTCCAACTGACCAGGCTAACACTGAATTTACATGAACTGGGAACAGTCTTTACACTTCTCTATCTTACATGTGACAAGAATGCCACAGAGAGCATTTATCTCGAACTTAATCACTGGTGTGTGTCCAGATCTGGGCCAGAAACAGAAACCAACGTGCCCCCTTTCCATGACTGTGAAGACCGTACAGACAAAATGAAAGCTGGTATACAACAGCAAGGAAAGACCCATCAATAAAGGACACGGTCTATTTCAAAGAGAGTATATAAGCCACAAAAAGCACAGGATGAGAGTTTATTTTATTCTTAATGTTTTAGGATGAAGAGCCAGGCCTCACTGAGTCTGCCAGCAGCCGCGAGACTCAGGGAAGGGCCCCTTCCACAGTGCGTGTTGCGACCTCACCACGTCTGCCTGGCAGATTCAGGAGCTGTGCGGGTTCATCATCTTCAGGGTCAAGCTAATGCTCCTCTGAATGATACAGGCCTTCCCTGCCCTGGCTTCTACCTGCCTTAAAGCTTTATCGCCTATTGCCCTATACCCCTCACCCTTGCCCTGCTCAGGCTGTGCCCTCCGCCGGAAAGCTCTCCCCTTGGATTCTTTCTTGGAGAGAGATCTTCATCCTTCAACACCCAGCCAAGTGTCACCTTCTCCAACGCTTCCCTGAATCCCTCCACGACCGTCCCTTCCCTCCCATCGCATGTTCCCACAGCACTTGGCAGCTGGTTCCTCCTCATCGCTCCTCACATTTTGTTGTGAATTTTGGTTTAACCTCTCCACCTCATCCAGGACCGTAGGCTCCTTGAGAGGAGGGGGGGGGTCACATCATCTTGATTTTCATGTGCTCAGTGTTTAGTACTAAGCACTGGCACGTGGGCAGGTCCTCGATAAATGTTCATTGAATGAACAAGTGAGTGAATGAATGAATGAGTGAATAAGCCAACCAACCAATGAATGCCCTTGGGTTGCATATCAACTCAGAATTCTGGCGGGTACTTCCTCAGGGGGCGACTGCCTTTGGATCTTGTAAGAAGGGAGAAGCCACAGGAAAAGTGGATGAGGGAGACGCATTCTGCCTGGGCGTTTTGGTAAACCCTAGTGGATGGTGTGTTTGTGTATGTGTGTGTACGTGTATGCACAGAGGGAAAGAGAGAGAGAGAGAAAACAGGCAGGCAGACTGAATGAGACGAAAGGAAAGATAAGCGACAAGAAGAAAATGGTGGACTAGAGATCTGACTCATCCAATGAAAATTTTAAAAGCTGAGTAAAATATAAAAATGTACTTTTAAAATGCAAGCAAGGTAGTAAAAATAAAAACAAAGGGAAGAAATTTGCAGAGGCCAAAAAACAGAATGAAAATGTGAACCCCAGGAGATAAACAACCCCAAAACTGGCTTTAGCCCTAAGAGTCTCTCTTGCATCTGGTGACCTTGAACTTCCATTTTAATGGCTATCTGGGATGCAGGAGACAAGAGATGCGTCCAAGGCCTACATGAAGTGAAGGATCTAAAAGGAGATTAAAAAAGCTGGACCCCAGACGGAGAATGACAAGTAAACTCAAGCACAGAAGGGAGGAGAAAGGAAACTTGCTTGTTTTCAGTCTTGGTGTAAGTGGAGGGGAAAAAAATGCCCCTAAGAATTTGTAACCACAAATCAGCTCTCAAACAGGTTCACAATCATAATTCACACAACTAGTGTGACCCCAAAACCCCCCCAAATTTAATTTAGGGTGAACCTGGTAGCAATCCTCCCAGGAGGAATGGAACTTCAGACCTCAAAGATCCCACAGATAAAGTTTCAAGGAACATTGAGCTCACAGTCAAAAACCACAATACGTGCAGTGAAACAGGCATGTGTGGGGAGAGCTGGCAGAGGCAACAGACAAAAGAGTGGCATCCATAACTTCAGAAACTGAAATTATCAGATTTGAAATATACAGGAATGTGTTTAAAATGTGTTAGGAAACAAATGAGAAGCACGGTCCTTGGTGCCAGGAGCCACACACAAGAAAGAAGCCCAGATTTGACGACATACACAGAACTGCTGGAGCTGGAAAGAAAAATTGAAATAAAAAACTCCGTGGATGGATTCAATAGCAGATTAGAAGCCGCTGAAGAGAGAATTAGCACGCGGTGGGCTGGAGAGGGACACACTTCATGATCTTTCTCATCCTCCTTGAGGCTGGCTGCCGAGGCTCAGCAGGGGGAGGCGCAGGTCCCTCCCCTGGGGCAGCTACCTCAGACAGGCCTTCACACTGCACATGGGCTTGGATCCACTCCAGCCGGTCGGAGTTCTCCTTCTCCCGCACTCCTTCGTTCACCTGGGAACACAGCTCTTCCGCGTTCTCCAGGGCGTGCTTCAGGTGGCTGTGGTCAGGGTGGTTTTCAGGAGTGTTTTCCAGGATCTGCAGAGAAGAACAGAAGACAACAACCTTAGGCAGTGCAGGTGGGCCCGGGGTTCACTGTCCTGGAGGGCCAGGCTCAGCGGAGGTAGGGCACAGCACAGACATTTCCTGAACCGTGCCCGCACAAGCAACTGCAGCTCCGAGCACCCACTGCAACAATGACATGGAGCGTGACAGCCACCCCTTGTTGGCAGGGTCCCCTTGGGGAGCAGAGGATGCCACATTATTTTCACTTGGGGTATGAGGAGGGCAGTGGCTGCAGCGAGGACAATAAGGCACCCCATGTGGATTTCTCCCTAAAGAATGGCTCTCTCCTGGGTCTGTGCACAGCTGCAGGTGTCTGTGCACCTTTGGAACTGCATGCAAACAGGTGAATCTGAGCAAATGTGTGGTTTTCTAGGTAGAGCATTCCAAGCCAGCAGTTAGAGCACCAGTTCTGGAGCAAGACCTCCTGGGTTAAAAATCCCTGCTCTGCCATTGATCAGCCATGATAGTGGCTGTCACATATATGTTCTGAGCCTCACTTTCCTCATATGAAAAATGGGGCTGCTGATAGCACCTCCTTAGAGGTTGTTTGGAGGACTCAGTGACTTGATACAATGAAGCAGTTTGCAAAGTATCTCGCCCTTAGCAGGTGCTCAATAAATGATAGCAATTACCATCAGAGTCTCAAAGGACCTTGAGAGCACTGAAAGCAGACCTTATGAAGAAAGACCCTAAGAACAAAGGAAGGCCCTAAGCCACTTTTGGAATGTGCCAGAAGCATGTTGTGGGTGTACCTGCCCAGGCCTTGTACACATACAAACAACTCAAATGAGCCTTACCCTGAATAAATATCTCATTTCAAAGGTATACTTTGGTTTAAAGTCCTAGGTAGGCACCCGAATTGAGAAAAACACACATTCTGCTTCCTTTGTGCCTGTCAATCATCTCCAAGCAACAACCCCAACCTCTGGACCAATGCTGGATGTACTTTTAAATTCCTTTGAAAAATCCTGATGCCTCAACCCCAACCATATCAGAACCCCTGGGGGCGGGACTCAAGCATAGGAATTTTCTAGAGCTCTCCAGGGGATTCCAACATGCAGCCAAGTCTGAGGACCACGCCTCCAGACTGAAAGCCCACACAGCTGAATTGTGTGAACTCATTGGTTTGGTTTGGTTTCAAAATAAAAACAGGTTTATTGATTTGTCTAATTGTAAAAGTAATGTTGTGCAATGTACAAAATCTAGAAAACTCTGAAAGTTGTAAAGAACGTAAAAATCACCCATAATCTCCCCATCTGGAGATCACTTCTGAATACATATTTGTTAATCTACTCTGCCTAGATACGTATATACATAATACACATACATATACATCTAGATACATATATATATATATGCATAATTTTTAAAAATAGAAATTGGATCATGTTACCACCCTACCCTATCCCACGTTGTACTCTGCTTTTCTCCCCACTTCATAGCAGTTACGGCATATCCTGTGATGTCCATTTCATATGGATGTATGCTATCATTTTTAAGGATCCTATGATACGTCATTGTAAGGATGAATTGCTTTGCTCTTAAACAGTTTCCTTTCCATAAAACTTCAGGTTGTTTCCAATTTTTCAATATTTGTCTTATTATTGCTTTAGAATAAATTCCTGGTGGCCAGCCCAGTGGTGTAGTGGTTAAGTTCGGAGTGTTCCACTTTGGCAGCCCAGGTTCGGGGGTTCAGATCCTGGGTGTGGATCTACACCACTCATTAGCCATGCTGTGGTGGTGCCCCACATATAAAGTGGGGAAAGATTGGCACAGATGTTAGCTCAGAGCTAATCTTCCTCAGCAAAAAAAAAAAAAAAAAAAAGAATAAAAGAATAAATTCTAGATGTGGAAGTGCTGAGCCAAAGGAAAGTTTGATCTATACACTGCCTTCCAAAAAGCTGAACCAGTTTATCTTCCACTGGCATCCTCGCCAACACTGGGGACCTACAATCTTTTTAATATATGCCTATCTGGCAAGCCAAAATCAAGATATTTTCCTGTTTTGTTATGCATTTCTTTTATTACCAGTGAATTTAAACTTTGTACATTTAGTATGTAAGTGTACTAAATGATAAAACTAATATTTATATACTGCTTAGTATGAACCAAACACTTCACATACATTAACTCAGTTAATTTTCACAACACTATTCGGTAAAGTACTATTAGTGTTCTTATTGTACAGATAAGGAAACTGAGGCCCAGAGAGGTTAAGCAACTTGACCAAGGGGACACAGCAGTGGTACCAAGATTCAAACCCAGGCAGCCTGGCTCCTGACTATGTGCTCTTTACTGCTACTCTACACTCCTCTCAGAAATGACTAGTTATATATTTTACCTAATTTTCTATTAAGATATTTCTTTTTTTTAGTTGTAAGAATGCTTTAGATAAATAGATAGAGAGATAGATAGAGATATCCATGTATATTTCAGTGCCTAAGTATCTAGTCAAAAATATGGTTACCCAGTTTATATCTGTCACGTCTTTCAATGTTGTTCATTACATTTTGTTACATAGAAATTTTTAAGAAAAATGTACAAATAATATATTGACACATTCTTGATATGCAAGATTCAAATAATGCAGAAGTATATAGAGCAAGTGTGAAAATTCCCTTCACTGTCCCACCCCAGGGGTAACCATGCCAAAAGACCAGAGGGCATCCTTCAGTTCTCCTTAGATCCTCTACACAGAGTTCTCCCTCTGTTGTCTAAAATGGACCACACTGTAGGATTGCTCATGAAGCATTTTTTGGTTTTTTTCTAACTCCTAGCATTTTCTGGCTGTCTTTCCATGCTAATACATAGAAGTCTCTGTCTATCTTTTAAAATATTTTCATAGTACAGACCTACCACAATTTCTTTAACTACTCTCCTTAATGAACACCTAAGTTGTTCCCAGAATAAAGGATTTCTTTTTAAGTTGCTACAACTCTAAATCCTTTCAGGCCCTGTCTTTCGTATCATGCTAAGAATTTCTCCACCTCAGTACTATAAAAAAAAATTTAGTCTTAGTACTTTTATGGTTTTCCATGTGTATTTTATAACTGGCCACACTTCAAAACTCTCTTCTTAGAGTGGCTAGTTTTCAGCTCATTCTCTTGGGTTCTCTAATGGGCAGCAATCGTGTTTCTGCAAATAATGATAATTAGTTTTTTTCTTTTTATTATTTATGCTTCTCAGTTCTTTTCTTGTTTTTCCCCCCATTGGCTAGATCTAGAACATCTATTTTAAAAGTTTGTTTCTAACTTTAATTTGCAATTAAATATTGGGGGAAGTACAGAAAAGTGTTGAGCTAGTTAAATAGTAACCATCGAGTTGGAAGAGAGGAAACAGCAGGTTGAAAGTTTATTTCAAAACTAATTCTTTCACCCAGCCAGGGTGGCCACAGTGTATTCTGTGGGGTCAAGCTGGGGTTGAACTTAGGACGTGGCTTACATGAGAGAGAGATGTGTTACTTATAGGGGGATTGAGCAAATAAGTAACCTTACTGAGGATAATGAGAGCCAAGTTTCTCACGGAGAAGGGAGATACAAACATAGAAAGAGGGAAGGCTAGAATAAATTCTATGGTATTAGATTAGAAAAGGGGGTATCCCTGTGAACTCATGGATTTTAATGTACATTATAACATACAATAGACGGATTGCTCTGGAAATAAATATATGTATGTACACTTGTATATACATAAATATGTGTGTATAAATATACATACATAAATTTCCCAACTGTGCCACTGAGAGACCCAAAAGGGCATAACACCCCAGTAGCAATGAGCACACCAGTGCCCAGATCTGGGTTTCTAAATTCACCATTAAATGGAACCAGCTCTAAAACCTCTCTCGGGAAGCTATCCTCCCTGTGGTTACATAGTCACAGGCGCAGAGGATGTCTACGTCTGTCCACTCATTTTACAGCTGGGGTCACTGAAACCTTAATTTTTCTCTTGTCTTTTGGTGTTGGCTTTCTTGAAGCCACAGGAGAACAACAGCCGTTTAATATCAACAAAGAGTGTCTCACAATGGCCTTCTGAAGGTGGGTGCTAGGAATTCTATTTCTCTCTCTCTTCCTTGTTTGGAAAATCAAGCTATAGAGGCATTCTGCCTCTCTTAGGAAAAGAATCAAGATCTGAGCTCTCATTTTCCAACTCATAAGGTCGCACCACTGAAGGACGTATATTATTAGCTCTTTTCACGGTATACAGCTTTTCTTTCTGAGTTACCAAGCACATGCCTCCAACATCCTGTTTTCTCAACAACGTGATTTCTCACAACAGATACCAGGTGTGTTGGCGGGGGAACTTGCCCGGGACCCTGGAGCCCAGAAATGCCGAGAAAGCATTCCTCTGCTTGAAAAGGCAAGACAAGTACTTACATTTTTAATGATCAGTGGGTATCTTGTTACCCGTTGCATGGGCTTCAGTATAAAGCTAGACAGTGGCATCCCTTTACAGCGAGGGTCCATTGCCAATCTCTGAAATAAGAGATTTTTTTTAAAGGTACTTAAGAAATCTGCAAAATCCAGTCAGTGACATCAACGCTGTTGTTAATTTAGGACTCTCCACCCATCATATCGTCTCGTTTATCTGGATCACAGCTGAGGAGCCTGGAATTGGAAGGGCCTGACTGGTCACCCCTGGTGCGGGATGGGTCACTTCCCAGATGGAGAGCAGGCGACACGCAGGTGTGACTCAGCCACCAGGGTTAAGCCCTGCTCTTCAGATCCCACAGACTCTCCATGGGACCCATGTCTCCTTGCTTACGGAGATGCGATTCCGGCTTTACAGGGAATATTTCTTCCGGATATCTGCCAAAACTGTATAACATTCCCAGGAACAAGGATGATCACAAGACTAGAGGGTCAGAATAAAGATCCCCCGGAAGTCCCAGGGATGCTGGAAGGGCTGAATCTCATTGTTTCGGCTGGAGCCTGCAGATGCCATGGGAGCCCCAGGCAGGGAAGGTCCGTGGAGCTGACGCAGGAGGGGTCAGCACTCCAACCTCAGGGCCTGGGGGTCACATCCAGCCTGGGCTCCCTGCCTCTTGCTTCCCACCACTTTTGTCAGCTCAACTGGAGGACAGAGTCCTTCCTCCCCTGAAAGGTGATCCCGTCCACAGGCCACATGGCTTATATGGAGACGGCCCTCAAAGGCTCTGCTCACGGCTAATGCCTTAGAAACGGGCAGCTGCCACAACCTGGGCCCCAAGCAGCAGGAACTGCCGGCCCCGGAACCTGCTCCAGCCATAGACATCGTTATTCCAGGAACACTTCGCCCACCCTCGGCCTACTTCTTAGCACTGTTTCTCCCCTTAGAAGTTAGGATGCCCCATTCATTGGCAGGCAAATCAAAGCATTTCGTGTTGAGAAGAACCAGGAGGAAAAAGAAAGATCAGGCACAAGTGATGCTCTGGCCAAAAGAGACCCTGCTTTCACCTCACAATGACGATTCCACAAACACGACAATGGAGCAGGAGGGCACGGCCTGCCCCCCAAATGCATGAGGCACAAAGGTAAGCCTGTCGTTATTATTACTATTATTTTGCTGTCTATTCATTGAAATGTAGCTGTTTAGCGGAAGTTATTTTATTCTCTTCCTATCTTTTTCCTCTGGGAGAGGTGGGGGCTGATGGTGTAGGGTGGCATGGCCAGCAGGGACCCCACCTGGTCAAGGTCATGGCCCAGGTCAGCAGGCCCAGGGCCTGGGGCCTCCCACAGCATGGGGCCCACTTCCCCAAATGTCCCCTGCTGGACACACGGCTCTCCAGACCCTTGTTACCCCCTGAAGCAGAGATCCTGGCATCCCACATTGACTCCTATGGGCGGCCTAGAGCTTGAGGCAATGGGGAAAGGAACAAAGGGTCCTTCAGGAATCCTGGCCATTCCCTCCGCAGGGGAAGGGCAGACACCAGCAAAGATCTGAGGGTGCTCGGATTAAACAGGATAGGAAACCTGAGACCCGCCAGCCCTCCTGGGCTTAACAAATAAGATGGAAAATTTAAACCTGTATTCAAATAACACCGGTAACACCTGGACAACAGATCAAAGCTTCCAGGCCAGGCTGGCCCCTCCTCTCCAAGGCCATCTCTTTGATCATGGCCACACCTGTCAGCTAGTGCCAGCTCCCCATGGTCCAGCCAAGCCCTCAGTCCCTGCTGGCCTGTAGCAGAAATATGCTTGCAGACTTTCGAATTAGCCCCTAGCACACCCAGCTGCCCAAAGATGGCCACTCGGGGGACAGGGTCTCGGCTCAGCCTGGGCTCCTTACTTTGACAAACTCCTTGAAGTCTGGGGCCTCGTCCGTCTTCTGCTGGATCAGGGCAGCCCCGTTGAGCTGGCAGCTGCAGAAGCGGATGTAAGGCTGCATGTGCGGCAGCTGCGCCGTCAGGATGTCACCGATCATCTTCACGGGCATCTTCTCCCCAGACATTTTCTTGCGAACTCTCAGTGCTCTGCACGGAAACACGAGAGGTGAGCTCCCGCCCTCACACTCTCTGACACGGCACACTTCTAGGCGGTACAGAAACAGAATGTGTGTGAGGGGCACAAACCCAAGGGCCACTAAAGGATCTATTTGAGAGACAAGGAACAGAAAAAGAAACAAGTCTAATTCTACAGAGAGGTGTGACCGGAGCATTTTTCTTTGGCATAATGGCTGTTTGCTGGCTCTTAAGAATAAAAACTTAAAAAAAAAAACTCTTTGCCGAACAAATCAGCCTAAAAAACAATTTTTTCTTAGGGAGAAATATGCAATCGTTTCTTTAATAACTCAGACTGGATCCCCGTGTTGATGTCTCACTTTGTGGATTATGTGTGGTGAAGGCCCCGGGCTGGTACAGCCTCCACGCTGACCCTGTTTCTGGGGCCGATGCCACCCAAGGGAAGCTGCTTTTGCCAGTGAACATGGAGGCCCGTTTTCAGACTAAACGGAACATGATTAAGGTGTAAATCAACTGCCATAGAAAAATAATCCCATTACGTTCACCAAGGCCAGGTGTCAAGGCCGTTCACTGCTTCACTGCTGTGGCTAATTTGAAGGTGTCTGGCTTAGGAGGGGTTCTGAGGAAAGAAGCCTATTAATACGACGATGGGCCAAGGGACCCAAACAGTTTACACCCTGGAAGCCGAGACAGGACTGGAGCAACTGGGAGCTGTTTGTTCCGGGGTCCAGCCACGTCTGAGTGTTCGGGGGCAAGATAACCAAGACTGTACGTCCCACCCTGCCAGCTCTAACATGCGAACTCTTAACTCTGGTATCTAGAAGGTGCATGACACTGAGCTACTACATGGCAAGGATAGCGATGTACTGTGAGGGCAGGACCACAGTATATGAGGCCATGAGTGTGTTCTGTCTAGTGACCACAGATGGATGGATGGATAGACGGACGGATGGATGGACGGATGGATGGAACAGAATGGTGTGATATACGATTTTAACATAAGGGTGGGAGGATGTCACCGTGAATGCCTTTGGCTCTCTTCATGGTCATGGGTAGGGCTGTATTATTCCAAGAAGGCTCTGCAATCTTAGTATTGGGCTTTAAAAACTTCAGATCACTTTATTTTATTTCTCCTACATTTTTGGATAAAGGAAAAACATCCTTGTATTGGGCAAGCAAGCCAAGGAGAGAAACTTTAGATAGAGTAAGTTATGTGGTCTGAACAATTAGCCACTCAACCTCAAGCAGATGCCCTGGTGGATGGAGATGCGCATCAGCACCGGCTGCCTGGGGTGTGAGGAGTGGCAGCTTGGTACCCTCAGGATGGCCCAATGGCCACTGGCCATTTTGTGGGTTGGTGTGGAATATCTCCCAAAGTGTAGAAATTTACTCAAGGGTGACGTCACCACCAATTTTGGGGAATGAGAGCCCTCAATAACCATGTTGCAAACCTGCTATGGATGGAAACAGGAAGAAATTGCATCATTCCATCATTTTCCTACAAGGAGCAAAACAATCGCTCTGCAAGGGAATAAAAGTACTTTTATCATCGCCCTCCTCTTTTTTTTAAATGATGGGGAGACAAGAAAAAGGGAAAAGAAGAAAGATCATAAGCAGATTGTCATTGTCTTGAGGAAGTTAGACCAGATCCTGGGTTCGGGGGGCCACATTGAGACTCAAGCTGTCCATCCAGGAGGCAGCCTGAAAATCAGGCCCTAAGAGGGGTCAAGCACCTATTAGGTTCAGTTGTGGGCCTCCTTCTGGGAAGTTCTGCTGCACAGGCAAGACCGAAGAGGACCCGGCTTGAATGGATTTCAACAGGGGGTGTCACCAGGCTCAGGGGTCACAGGACTCGGCTGCTGCAGCCACAGCCCGGCCCTTTGGTGAGCTGATTTGTAATCTCATAAAAAGTTTTACAGATTCTAGGCTTGAACTGCGAGGGTATTCAATCAGCTAAGGAACATTTCAAAGAGCGCGCGAATGTTTGCTGAACAAATAGATGTTCCCAACCTCTGAAGGCTGCAGACCGAGCGGGCGGTCAAATGAACTGGCGCTTATTAACACGTCCTATGCACTCAACACTTTTTTTTTTTACGTTTATTACTTATTATCTTCTAATTGTGGAAACTGAGGTACACAGAAATTGAGTGACTTGACCAAAGTCACAGGCCCCATAGGTGATAGAGATAGCCCTTGAACCCGGGTGGTCTGACTCTGGAGCCTGCAGTTTGTAAGCACCGTGCGTGGGACAGCAGTCTCAAAGCCCCGGACCCACCTCCACACCCGGAGCTGCTCTCAGCTCCTGCTCCCTCCTTCCTCCCGAAGCAGCCCTGCCATCTCGCCCAAACCTCTCTGTCTGATTCCCGCTGTCCTGTTTCCAGGGCCCCTCTGCACTTCTCTGCTGCTGTCCTTCTCTTCATTTCTTCCATGCTCTCTTTTTCCCTCTCTTTCTCCCTACTCCCAGCCCAAAGCTCCATTTTTTCCTTCTTTCTCTCCATCCTGTTTTTACCCTCCAAGATATATTTCTTGCTTTTTGTTTTTCTTTTGTTTTCTGCTTCAAATAAAATCGTGTCTATTGTTCTTAAGTTTTAGGAAGTAAATCAAATATTTTATATTTAAGAGAACTTTTTTTTGGAGAAGCTCTTTCATTTTTTTCTTTTCCTTCTTTCTTTTTTTCAAGCAAGGAGGCAGGGGAGGATCCTGATAAAAAATAAACAGTTCCCAGCACCTGGGTTTGCAGGCCCTACCTCACTTCCGCATCCCTTCTGCTGTCTCTCCGACAGCTGCCCCTAGCGGCCTGCACCTGGCTCTTAATAGCAAAAGGTTCTGATGTTTCTGCCCTACTCTGCTTAATAAAGGCAAATTTCTCAGCTCTCCATTCACCAGTAAGAAAGTCAGTCATCCACTCTAACCCAACCAAAGGCATCATTAGTAGGAAGTCCATATGTCCCAGTTGCCCCCTTTTATTTTCATTTTATCTATTTCTTATTTATCTGTTTGATAAATCCTGTGACCTCCTCCCCCCGAAGTACGAGGAGCTGCTGGCCCTTCAACCAGGAATGCCAGATATGTGGCTGCTCACGGTGGCTTCCAGGCACTGCTGCCCTAAATCCTCTTTATCCCCAAGTGCCGCCCTCTTCCAGCCTGCCAGGAGCCCCCACGTCTCCCCAGCGTTGGGGTTATTCCATTGCCTGAATAAATTAAGCCTATGCAGCAAAGCGAATATGGCAAAATGTCATTGTACAACCTACCACATGGGTGCTCACCCCACAGTTCTTTCAGTTTTTCTGTAGGTTGTAATTTTTCACAATATGATGTTGAAAAGGGAAAAAAAAAAAACAAACAGAAAACGAAACCAGGTGCCCCGGAGGCTCCTGTTACATATTTTACCTGGAAGATGACAACATTAGCCAGTTCGTCCAAACTAACAGGTCATCAGAGGAGGGGACAGAGCACAGGGACACTGTGATGGGAGGGGATGGTGCCCGCGCACATCTGTGTGATGACGGAGAGCGTGCCAGGCGTGCACCTGCCCGCCTTGCTCCTCAGAATAACCCTGCATCTTAGAGAGGGCAGGTACCACACTGCAATTTTACAGGCTGGCCAAGGAAACTGCCAAGAACAAGTGAGAAGGCGCTGGAGCTACCATAAAAACTCAAGACGTCTGCCTCCTGGTTCCATGTTCTTTCCATCAGGGGCAGGACAGGTGTGGAAGCCCCAGTGGGACCCTGGGTGTCATCCACAGAGCAGTCCAGGGGACTCGCTCGCCTTCTGTGTGACTTCGGGCAAGTTGCTCAACCTCTCTGAGCCTTGTTTCCCAGCTGTAACAGCTCTCAATTCCTACCTCTGGGGCTGTGGAGCACATCAGCGCTAACAGGAGGGAGGAGCAGGCAGGCCCGGCCCCGACAGAGCTCAAGAAAGGGGCTGCTTCTTCCCAGGCTAGAGCAGGAGGGAGAGCGAGAAGTGGGAGGACAACAGAAAGGCATGGGACGCCGTTTCCCTCGGGACAACTCTGATGGGGGACCAGGGACAGACGCTCGGAAGCCTCAGACACGTCTCCCACGTCCCCGTCCCCTGCTGATGGCTGCCCAAGGAAAGGGGTTGGACTTGCAGGTTTATTTTCAACAAAAACTTTGTGTCTATTTTAAAACTACTTGTCGGGGCCGGCCCCGTGGCCCAGCGGTTAAGTTCGTGTGCTCCACTTCATGGGCCCAGGGTTTCGCTGGTTTGGATCCTGGGCACAGACATGGCACTGCTCATCAGGCCACGCTGAGGTGGCGTCCCACATGGCACAACTAGAAGGACCCACAACTAAAATATGCAACTATGTGGGGGCCGGCCCGGTGGCGCAGAATTTAAGTGCGCACGTTCCGCTTGAGCGGCCCGGGGTTCGCCAGTTCGGATCCCAGGTGCGGACATGGCACTGCTTGGGAAACGCCATGCTGTGGTAGGAGTCCCTCATATAAAGTAGAGGAAGATGGGCACGGATGTTAGCTCAGGGCCAGTCTTCCTCAGCAAAAAAACGGAGGATTGGCAGTAGTTAGCTCAGGGCTAATCTTCCTCAAAAAAACAAAAAAAATGCAACTATGTACTGGGGGGATTTGGGGAGAAAAAGCAGAAAGAAAAAAAAGGTTGGCAACAGTTGTTAGCTCAGGTGCCAATCTTTAAAAAAACATCTTTAATTAAAAAATTTTAAAAAACGACTTGTCTCCAGCACCTGAGGTTTAGTACTGGTGGGCTCAGGGGTTAACTAACCCCCATGCCTCCTGGTGACAGGGCAGCCTCCCTCCAAGGCAAGGGTGGGTGCTCAGCCCCTGCCACCAGGGTCCCCAGAGCCCAAGCCCAGCGCTTACTATGGACCATCATCGAAAGGCCCCCTAATAAGAACACTACGTGGTAGGTACTCTTTTCATCCCCACTTTACAGAGGAGGGCGCTGAGCCCAGGGAACGCGAGGGACCTGCTCAAAGACACACAGGCAGTGGGCAAGAGCAGGGCGTGGGCCCGAGAGTCTGACGCAGACCTGCACTCAGAAGCTTCTACCCCATCCTCTTCGAGGAGGATAATAGAAACGCTTTCTCTAACCACCCCCTCCACCCCCGGGGTCATCTTTGATTTGTCTTCTAGAACACAGGGAGAGGAGGCGTTACGTCCTTTCTTCACATCCACCTCTCTGCCCCTCGTCTCTCCATCCCTCATCCACTCCCGACACACACTCAGGGAAGTGGGGACCTGAAATTATAAGAACAGCACAGGGACCACTTGCAGGAAACAGCGGCTTCTCAAGTACGTGCACGTAGAGCTTGGGGTGGACACGAGTTCCCGGGGGCCACACGTCACTCTCTGCCCCAGGGAGACGGTGGCCCCTGCTCCCAGCTGGCTGTATCACCATGGACTTGATCTGTGTCCTAGCAAGTGATGTTATAATGAGGGCCTGGTGGACACAGATTTGGATCTTTTTTTAGAACTGGAAGGGAATTTGTGATGATGTAATCCAATCCCTTCATTTTACAGGTGGGGAAACTGAGGCTCAAAGAGGCAGGGCAGTGATTTGGGCTCCAAACCCAGGTATCAGGACTCCTGGCCCCGTGCTTTCTCTCTGGCCCTGTAGCTGACTTTGCAGATGAAATAGGAAGAAAATACCCAGCTCCAGGCCAGCTTCTTGGTGAGTCACCCCCAGGAGCTGCTGCAGACCGTGGGCAGTGAACCGTCCCACCGTGTTCCCTCTACAGGAGCCAAGAATGTCTCAAGAGGCCAATACTTGCCCATTGGACCCCAGGCCTGAGAAAAGGCGGGGCAGGGGGGCTGCCCCACATCCCAGGATGGAGCCAGCCAGTGATGGAGAGCCAGAATCGGCCTCGCTCTGGAAGTTCTAGAACCACAGTAAAAGGAGGACCTCAGATGCCTTGGCAATTGACTCTCCACAATGAAAAACGTGGGGGTGTGTTTCAGAATGCAGCAGGGTGCAAAAGAGCGATGGTGCTCGTGAGTGGAAATGAGCAAACACGGCAGAAAGAAACAGAGGGCGGCATGCACGGAGGAGAGGGGACACACGGACGAAGCCACACAGAAGTGCTAGTGTGTGAGAGCCGAGGGGGAAGCGAGGCCGGGCATTAGAGAAGAGAGGCTTACTTCAGTAGTTTGATATTACACATAATCAGCTCCTTCCAGTTAACAAAAATCATAGCACCCTCTTTTTCTGTCAGCAGCTCAGACTCCATCAGGGGTTTCTGAAAGATCTACAGGTGCAGAAAACGGAGCAGTTCAGAAAGCAAACAGTTAGCTTAAAACTCAAACACACGCACACACAGATCTGTTCAGAGCGACCGGAAGGACCGAGGCGTCTGCAGCTTTGTGGGGAGCCCAGAAGCTGAACGCCCAGCCTTCCTGCAGAGTTTCTGAAGCAGACGGCCCCTCCTCTGTCTGGGGGGCGTTGAAAGGGGGCCCCCATTGGGTCTGCATTGTTTTTCTTCTCCTGGGCTCTGGGAAATAAATGAGCCGGCCCAAGCTCCATGATCTGGGCTGAACCCCATGTGGTGAGCCCCTACAAAGAGGCTGTCATCTACCATTGGGGGCAGGGCGCTCTTCCCAAAGTTTGTTAGGGATGGGGACAGCCTACCTGGGAAGCTCACTTGGCTGGGCTGAGGCTGTTCCCCGGGAGCCCTACATTTCATGAGTCCTTAAGCCGACATTGAACCTGGCATCTACCAGGCCACTGCACAAAAGTGCCATATCCAAGGGGGGGGCGGTGACAATCAATCCTGGACATCCCAGACTGAATATTTTGTGACAGACAAGTGTCTCGAGAAACGGGCATGTTTTTTGAATTGGCACCAATCTTTCCTACGCGTTAATGGTGGCCTTGCGGGCCAGCAACCTATCCCGCATCCTGTACTCATTCAGCCTGGGTAACCGAGGCACGTCTTCTCTGGTTGTTAAGACGATAGGAGGAGATGGTTTCACCACCGTTGGTAGGAGTGGGATTTCTACATGTCACAATACTTTTCAAATTGTAGAGCGACCCTGACAGCCAGCTCTGCAAAACCCCATGTCCTAATATGACAACTCCCCAGGCGTATGGATAAAAAGCTTCCGGAAAAGCAAAGCTTCCCAACTCTGCATCTCCCCATCCTTCTGGACAGGTGACCAAGATCTTTCAATGGCTGCCTGCAGGCAGAGACAAAATGAGGCGTCATTCAGGATGGAGGGCTACACGGGGGACCTGGGAGGACGCATCTTCCTTCTCAGCAACAGATTTCCCTCAGGGGCAATGTGGAGCACTAGGAACAATGCAAGATGTTGGCCAGAGGGCTGCCATTTTCAGATGCTAACCCTGAAGGCCAGGGAGATGCCCTGACTTGCTCTGTGGGCTGGTGGCTGAGTTGCAACTTCTCTGAGAAGAGCCTAGACTCCCAGCTCACTGTCCACGTGTCCCCTTCCATGCAGCTCCCCCCGGCTCATTGTCCCTTGGCAGGAGGGCTCTCTGCCCCTCTGTTGGTAGGACTCTGAGTTGGCCATGGGTGAGAATTTAACCATCTTCTCTCGGGCAAAAATCTCCTATGTGATCGACCGCCCAGATGCTCCCCAAACATCAGAGTCTGATTCTCAGACTCAGAATCAGGGCACGGGCCTCCTGGGCAGAGGCCCCCATCTCTCCCCACCCTCTGCCAGTGCCCCCCACCGCCCGCCAGCACCCACAGCCGCCGTTACCTCTGTGACAAGCTGCAGGTCATTCACATAGTTCTCCTCCGTGACAATGAGTTCGTGGATGTATCCTTGTCTCTTTCTCTCAGTTGGGGTCAACATGTCCAAGAGATGTAAATCTGAACACCCTGGAAAACACAACCAATGGGACAATTGAGTCCAAGTCTGGGGAGGCCCATAAGCTTCACAGCGAGACCCTGGGTCCTCGTGGCTGCTGGGGTCTATGGTCTCGCTCCAGTCGGGCAGTGTTGAGGGTTACATAGTGTCCTCTAAAAAGAGATGTTCAAGTCCTAACCTCTGGTACCTGTGAATGCAAGCTTATTTGAAAATAGGGTTTCCTGCAGATGTAATCATATTCAGACGAAGTCATACTCACTTAGGGTGGGCCCTAATCCAATATGTCTGGTGTCCTCATAAGAAGACAATACAGAGACGACAGAAAGAACGTCCTGTGACAACAGAGGCAGAGACTAGAGAGAGATGTCTACAAGCCAAGGAACGCCAAGGATTGCTGGCTGCCATCAGAAGCTAAGAGAAAGGCAGAGAACAAATTCTCCCCTAAAGCGGTCAGAGGCACACGGCCCTGCCAACACCTTGATTTTGGACTTCTCATCTCCAGAACTTGGAGAGAATAAATTTCTGTTGTTTTAGCCACCCAGTCCGAGGTCATCTGTTACCTAGGAAGCTGATACAGGAGGCACACTCCTGCTCCGTCAAAACCACTAAAAGAGTGTTAAGAAAGAAGAGTTCGGGACAAGTGGCCAACGTTTCCTGGAGGCTCACACCACGCAAGGCTCTGGACAGGGAGCTTTATATCGACAGCTGCATTTAATGCCCACATAGATGTGCAATTATTTCCATTTCACAGACGAGGAAACTGAGGCTTAGAGAGGCTGATTCACACAAGATCTCTGAGCTGGGTGGTGGTGAAGCCAAGAGTCGAACCCTGACTTTGACTCCAGAGCCCGGACACTACTCCGGACCACTACTGCTGGGTGCAAGCTACAGGAAGGCATAAGGTGGTCCTGAGGTTGCTTTTGGGAGGATGAAGTGGCTGTGCTGTGGCTCCTGATGGGCCTGGGAACAGGGCAGATGTGGGGCGCACCCAGACCGTGCTGGATAAACTCTCCTGGGCCAGGCTGCTCTCCTGCGCCCGTGGAAGCCGCGCAGCGAGCCTGCAGGCAGATGAGGAAAGCCTTCCAGCCGCAGACAGCCAGGCACAACCACGGCCTCAGGTGCTGCAGGGAATGGCTGTGGTGGCCTGAGATGGAGCACACACAGGAGGTGGTGCCTGCCCCTGCCTCTGCTCGCTTAGCCGGTTATTTGGGATTTTGTTTGCTTGGAATGTTCTTGGGTTATTGGCAGAGGTTGCCCCACGACATGCACACTGGAAAGAGAGAACGGAAGCTCTGTTCTCGGGAGTACCCCTCATCAAGCTGGTGGTCTCCCCCTTCCTTTTCATCAGGGGTTCTTCGTTTAATCACGGAAACCAGATTTGTAAAACAGCTTGGGAGACGTCTTGGATGTAGGCGGGGTGGGGATGCCGAGTCCCATTTACTTGCTTTTCTCATCCCTTCTTCTCCCCACAAGGGGGCGCAATGGAGCACAGTGTGAAAACCCCTGCTGGGGACCGGCGGTGCTCAAAGCGTGGTCCCCAGACCAGCAGCATCAGCAGCACTTGGCAGTTTGTGACAAATGCAAATCATCAGGCCCCTGCTGAATACTCTGTGGAGTTGGGGTCCGGGAATCTGATTTAATAAGCTCTCCAGGTGATTTTGTAGGCACACTCAAGTTTGAGAAGCCTGCTCCGACTATCAGCAGTGCCTCAGAGCTCCCGTCTTCCCCGAGTGAGTTATCTGGGCTCATGACTGATCTAAGTCTATATGCTGGAAGCTTCTCCAAATAGAATGATCCCTCTGGGGCAGATGATGTCACAGACTTCTTGGCATGGGCCTCACTGTGCTGGAGATTAACTCTGAGCCGCCGTGCTTCCAGTCCGCAGTTCGGCCTCCTCCCCTGGCCAAATGCCCTTTCTAGAATGCTGTAGCTTCTCTCCTAGGACAGGACCATCCCAGGATGGGCAGACGGATGCCAGGAAAGCAGCAGGGAGGAGCCATCATTACGTTAACACCCTCTGCACCCGTTTAGCTGAGACTTCGCTCAAAGGCACCACAGTGCGGCCAAGCTCTCATTCCACAGGGCCACGGGCTGAGCAGGAACCTTCTGCAGATGCATCTGGAACTTGGGCCCTCTGCTCACCCACGGCTTGGCCCAGTTGTTCTTCCTGCCTTGGGGCATTGGTTGTGTTTTATTAAAACAGTTGCATCAACAGTGAACTCAGGAAGGAAGCAAGTGAGGATGACCCCCTCATTCAGTTCAGCCCGCCTCTCCTGAGCTGCTGCTCTGGCTTAGGGAAGCTGACTGATGTCACCAACTTCTTTGGCTTTTATTAAGAAAGCCACCCAGGAAACACTCTTCACTTTGGGAGGAAAACATCCCATTCCTGGCCTCTTCTCACCAAACTCTTAGTGACTCATAGAGCCCAGGAGTAAGGTCATTTCTTGTCAAACGGCAGAAAGCAGCCCTTGCATTACAAGGACTTGTATGAACTCTCTTGGAAGCAGAGAGAAAATTCCTCCCCTGGAATTTTCAGGGCGTTCCTTTCTGAGGGAGATTAGAATGTTGTAGGAGCTGCAGTGCCACTACTCGCCTCACAAACCCTGGGCCGTGACGTTTGCAGGGACACCCACACCAGGGGAGTAGTGGACACTGGTTGGACCAGTCTTCCGAATGTCCCTTTAGGTCACAATTTCCCTTGGAGAATCTGATGGATGCTATAAACCCTGGCCCCCAAAAACACGTGTACAATGCACACAACATACACACACATTTTGCACAGAATTTTGTAGAGTTCACAGGCCCTCCTGAAGCTTGTTCATGGATCTCATTCATCCATTTGACAAATATTCAGTTACGTCCTACCAAGACTCTAGCACTAACTGTGCCGGGTGCTGGAGATTCACCATGGGAGGGGACAAACGCTGCCCTCCAGAGCATTCAGCTAAGAACCTTGGGGGTCTCAGCTGGGAGTGGTACTGCCCCCTACAGGCTGTAGGTGGTACTGCCCCCCCCCAGGCTGAGGGTGTTACTGAGCCTCCCCAATACGCTGAAGGTGGTACTGAATGCTGCCCCCCCAAATCTCCCACAGGCTGAGGGTAGTACTGCCCCCAACAGGCTGAAGATGGTACTGTCCCACCACCCCCAGGCTGAGGGTGGTACTGAGCATCCCCAACATGCTGAAGGTGGTACTGAACACTGCCCCCGCAAATCTCCCACAGGCTGAGGATAGTACTGTCTCCCCAGGTACTTCCCCCCACCAGGTTGAGGGTTGTACTGCATCCAGCCTCACCCCCAGGGCTGAGAATGCATTCGTGGTTGTCATAATGACTAGACTGCTGGAATTTGGTGGCTGGATCAGGACTGCTCGATGACCAGCAGTATACATGGCAGAACTGCATTGGGTGCTCAAATGCCAAGAGCACCCCACTGAGAAATGCTGACATTACTAGAGACTGACAACCAGAATGGGATTACACTCTGCACCAGGACTGTGCCAGTGACCGGAAGATATGCTCAGGATGACTGAGGAATCGGAAACAAGGACCTGGGAGGAAAGATGACAGGCACTGGCTTGCTTTGGATTTCAGAAGTTCAGAGTCTTCAAATTTTATATGGTGTGGATTTGGAGAAGCTCGGAGCTAGAGTGACAGCAGAAAGTCCAGGGTGGATTTGGGACATTGGTCCAAGAATCTCAGGTGCTGGGGCCAGTTCGGGGTGAGGAGGTCTCCTGCACAGGGGGGAATGGAGAGGGACATGAGGGGGCTGCATGGCCTTCTGCTCCGGCCATCCAGTCAACCCAAGTGACAGGCCCAAGTCAGAGCTGATGGAGCTGAGAAGTCTAGAGCGAGGTGCTCTGTGACCCTGGGCTGCTTGCTTCGACGAAGTCTGCCCCACACAGGTCCACCTACCAGCCTACCTGGAGACAGGGGGATGGTCCAAATGGCCTCTCCAGGACCCAGAACACAATGCAAAGCAAAGATTTTGCAGGGAGACTCGTCTCAGCATTGTGCGCCAATGATGTTGGCTTGGAACCATCTTGTTAGCTACTGAAGTGACCCATAGGATGCTGTTTTAAAAATTCTTGCTGGGGAATGCCAGACCACGAGAACCATTACAGACTTGAAATAGACACTTTGAACTCAAAAATATCCTTTCTTTGAAAATTTAATATTTAGAAAAACAAGAGACTTTAAAAACTTCATTATTCAGAGCAGGGTAAATGGAAAAGACATTTCAAATAAGAGTTTCCTTTAGGGGTGGAGGGATGTGGTCCTTCTCTCCTTTGGGAAGCAGGATAAACCACAGTTTGCTGGCTCCCTTCCCGAGGAAAAACGAGAAGACAGATTATGGCAAATAACCTTTTGTGGACATGTCGGCGTGATGAAGAGATTCTTATAACTAATTTAATCCACTCACAGCTGAAATAATATTGCAAAGGACTCCAGGCAGTTAAAAATGATCCCCAATTAGAGCCCACGTAAAATTCCTAATCTCTGCACTGCCCCTTATAATTTTGTAGAGTCAGACACATTTACAAAATAGAAAGATGCCATTTTGAAAGGATTTGAATCTGGGGCACTGGAGAAAAGTACGGGAAAATCTTACCCAAAACAGTCACCTGTCCCCATGGGACAATATTCATATGAACAGCATCATTTAAATAAATCATTTTATTACAAAAGTAATACATGAACATATGCTTATGGTAAACAGTTCAAAGGATACAGAAGTATTTAGGGTAAAAAATGAGCATCGCCTCTCTCCACACCCCCAACCATTCTACTTCCTTTCCCATCAAGGACCATAATTTTAAAAACCAAACCAGCCCCCACAGCAAGCTGGCCACTGAGCAAAGCAAATAAACACGCCTGGTTCCTGTTATGAAATGGGCCAAAATATACTATAAGACGGTCAATAAATATTTATCAAGTTCCTATGAAGTCCAAGAGATACAGAAATAAGCAGGATAGTGTCCTTGTCCTCAAGGAAACTCACAGCCCTGAGGGAGACTTGAAAATTAAATTTAAAACAGCAAGCAATAAACAATGAGCCTGCGAGCTGTGCCGAAGGTGGAGGCTGCAGGCACTCAGAAAAGTAGATGCTCTTTGGCCCGAGAGAGGAGGAGTCTGCCAGGAGGTCCTACTTGCACTGGGTTTCCATTTGGCTGGGTGAATGGGGCCGTTATGGGGGGGGGGGGGGGGGCAGGGAACGGACCAATGTGTCAGGTGAACGCAGAAACGCTGTGGGAGATAAGGTGGGAAATAGATCACAGAGGTCATGATGCGGGAGGGACCAGGGGAGAGAGCTGGGTAGCATCCAGCAATGTGGAAGTTCAGGCGATGGTTTTTCATTGAAAAACCAGGGAAAGGATACACCAACGTCTCTGAGGACATTCAGCCCAAGTCCTCTGGCTAAATGGCCCCAGGTCAGCAGGATACATGTTAACTGGGCTCCTGGAGCTCCCGTCTACGCTGAAGGCTTCTCCAGGGATGACCTGGCTGGAGGAAATGGGACCTTACGGCCCCGGTCTCTCCTGCCAGCTGAGCCCACTCTCCTCAACGCTACACTAGATGGATTCTCCAGGGAAAATGAATCTAATTGTGCAGCCCTCCACCTCCTGGGCACAGTGGCATGGGGGCAGGGAGGGGTGGCCTGGTATGTAGGAAAGGCAGGCGAAGCCCACAACGGATGTGACGTAAGGAAGGTCCTCTGGTCACTTTATCCTCCAGCCTGCAGCTGACATCTGAAACCCCCATTGTCTAAGCTGTGAACTTGTGCATTCCTGCTGTGACCGCTGTGCTTAGAGCTGGGATTCTGTGACAAAGGGGGTGGGCCGGGTCCTTCAGGAGCCTCAGCCTACCGGAGGCTCGGGCCTTCCATCCTGACTCAGATCCTTGCCAAACCGCAGGCGCTCACAGAGGGCATCACTGTCAGTTATCAGTCCTCGAGACCACAGAGTTGCAAATCCCTAAGACTGGATTTTTACGGGGGTCTAAGGAAGCCAGGTGGGCACTGGGCCTGCAGCAAGAGATGGGGGAATGTCACCCGACTGCACCAAAGACCCGCTGTGCCGATGTCCAGCTGAGCCCAGGCATCCCTCTCCAGCCTGTCCTGGGGGCTGGCCAGGCCCCAGGAGGCTGGGTCCCTCTGGGAGCTTCCCCTTAGCTGCACTGAGTCATAACACAGAAGATAGAAGTGCCAAGGTGGCTTCCAGATGAGCTTAACTTTTTCCCTAGAAGGAGAATTCAGCCTACATGAGCTTCCAGGCAGCATAATAACTGTTAAGAAGTGGTGAAAATCAAATTACTCTCAGGGGTAAGTCATCTCTTAATTGTCCGTAAATAAGAATGTTAGTAATTTTTTTTATTAAAGGCGTATCATTTGTGGCTTTATAACCGACACTGGAATTCCTGGTGTGGCATCAAGTGCCCCATGGTATGCATTTGTTAGCTCATTCCTGCTCCCATCTATGTCACACCCTTGTTTTCCTTTCTTCCCCAGTTCCTGCTTCCGATGTGCGCTATCTGTGGTATTTTGGGTATCCTTAGTAGCGGCCGTAAATAAATCCTTTGGGTACACAAGGCAGATTGGGATGTTAGAAGTACAAACACATCTTTATTGGAATATAAGGGAGGAGGCAGTAGTCTTGACAAGAGGGATGTTGGGAATATTTTCCAGGGGAGGAGGAATTTGAGTTGGACTTCGTCAGGCAAATGTCAGGGAGGGTGGGCAGTTGGGACGGGTCCGAGCAGAGGGAACAAGGAAACTGAGCCACAGAGAAGTGAAGTCCCCTACCAAAGCCTCAGTTAACAAATGGCAGAGGGAGTGGGACCCCATGAGACCCGGCTCTCAGCCACTGTGCCTCTGGCCTTGCTGGAAAGGTGATGTATCAGTGAACTCGGGCAGCTGTAACAAAGTTCCATGGCCTGGGCGGCTCTGACAATAGAACTTTACTGTCTCACGGTTCTGGAGGCTGGAAGTCCGAGATCAAGCTGCTGGCGGGTCTGGTTTCTTCCGAGGCCTTTCTCCTTGGCTGGCGGACGGTCGTCTTCTCCCCACGTCCTCACATGGTCTTTCCTCTGCATGTGATCACCCTTGGTGACTTTTTGTGCCCAAGTCTCCTCTTCTTATTAAGGACACAAGTCAGATTGCATTAGGGCCCCCCCTAATGGCCTCATCTTAACTTGATGACCCCTTTAAAGTCCCTATCTCCAAATATAGTCCTGTTCTCGGGTACTAGGGGTAAGGGCTTTGACATACGAGTTTTGGGGGAAACACAGTTCAGCCCATAACAGGTGGGAAAGCACAGTCAAGGAGGCTTTGAACCCTGGAGTGAGGCGTGTGTATTTTCGTCTTTGGTGGCAGAATCAGGGAAGGTCCTGGCTGTATTTCAGGAGGATCACTATGGCAGCTGCATAGACGATGGATGAGGGCTATGGCCCTCGAGTTTGGCTGCACATTGGACTCACCCAAGGAGCTTTTATAAAGCCTAGTGTCCCTGCTGCACCCCAGACCAATCAAATCCGACTGGCTGGGGTATGACCTGGGCATCTGTAATTTGTAAAGCTTCCAGGTGGTTCCGACGTGCAGCCAAGAGTGAGGACCACTCCATGAGAAGGAAGATTGCCTGGAAATCAAGACACCTGGTGTAAAGGGCACGAGATTCAGAAACCAGACCTGTCCAGGCACATGTAGCATGAGAGTTGCCACAACTGCTGAACCGAATCCAGCCCAAGGCAAGTCACTCAATCAACTTGTCCGAAGGGATGTGATGGCCTTAACCACAGAAAGCTGATGGGCCAAGGCCATCCATGGCCCCGAGCCCAGAGAACCTCTGACGCTCTGTTCCTGGAGGCCACACTGCCACCACCTGGCCTCCTGACTCTAGGGTTAGAGCTTGAAAGGTCACTCTGCTCAATGCCATCTTTAACGGAGGGGACAGGGTCCAAAGACATATAGTGATCTCTGCAACCAGGAATAAAAACCTTTGCTCTTGATGTCTTGGAGAACTACAAGGAAACCACCAGCTCTTCAAAGAGTGGGTCTGAGGGTGGTCCATCCCCCTTTCTCTCCCAGTACATTCCTACCAGACCTGGCTGAGACGACACTCTTGTCCTTGAAGCCTGAAGCTGTCAGGGACTACTGACAGCCAGGCAGGTCAACGCAGCTGGGTTTCCTCCAAAAACGGACCTTGGCTGTCCAGCCCTGGGGTGGCCCCACCCATGGGATGGTCTGGAGGCCAGACCAGTTCTGGGCGATCCAGAGGGACAGGTGCACTTCTCATCCCACTGGAACTTTCTTCACGAGAGTCTAAGAATAGCCTGGTCCCCTGGGGTCTCTCCTAACTTGGCAAACTGGCCTCGTTGGACACAAGAGACAACCTGAGCCTGTGACACTTCTGCTCATCTCCAGCAACTGCGCAGACGCGCTCAGGTCCCTGCTTTCCCGGAACTTCCATTCTAGTGGAGGGAGACAGAAAACCGAACACATACGTAAACACATGGTACTTAGGGTGCTTATAAGAATGAAGAATAACAATTCTTATAATTCATGAGCTCATTTCCTGTTCTAGGGCCTTCCCATATGAATTTCTTTTTTAAATAATGGTGCCTTCCCAAGCATGAGTTTGTGCAGGGTTCTAGGCCACACACAGAGGGGAGACTGAACACCGTGATGCGTCCTTTCCCTCACAACCTTGTTGGGGAGGAAGGAATGAGCCTGAGGAACAATGGGAGGGCAACAGGACTGCCCCCTAGGAACACTTCCTGAGCAACTGCCATGAGTGAGGGCCCCTGGATGATACGCAAGGGTGCGAGGTAGATGCTGCCTCCCAGTGGATAATCTAATGAGGAGACTGGGCGTCATGCAATACGTAATAAACTATGCAAGGGGAGGTACCATTGCTATTGATTAGTGATGCTATTGTGTAGATCTTCATGGGATATGGCCTTGATCCAGGGAGTTCACAGTCTAATTAGGGAGAAAAGAATACAATCATGTGCCACATAATGACGTTTCAGTCAACGAGGGACCACATAGACAACTGTGATCGCATAGGAGACAACTGTGATCGCATAAGATTAGTACCAAATAGCCTAGGTGTGTAGTAGGCTATACCATCTAGGTGTGTGTAAGTGCACTCTATGATGTTTACAGAATGACACAATCGCCTAACGATGCATTTCTCAGAACGTGTCCCATAGTTAAGTGATGCGTGACTGCATGTATGTGTTTCTGCATCAGCCTCTATCCACTCATGTTCACGTACAAGTAACTAGGAATTCAGCAAAGAGCTCAGTCATAGAGAGTCAACGGAGCTGGGCCAGGCAGCAGAGAAAGGAGGAGTGGTGAAGGTAAGTGGACAGAGGTGGCAAGATGGGGTGAGGGCATACTGGGTGGGGCCCACCAGTGGCTTAGGCTTGACACAAGAATCCTGGGGAGGTGGTGAGGAGAATGGTGACAGAGGGAAGGTCTGGTTGGGTAAGACTCAACAGTCAGGGTAGGGCTGCATGATGAGGGTCCATGGACTAGGGCCCAGGCACCACCTCTCTTTGGACGTGCAGGCACACAGAGCCCTGGGAGGAAGATGAGGCTTTGGGAGTTTGGGTCATGCAATCTCTAAGGCAGGGAGAGGCTCCACGTCCATGCTGTCTGTCCACCCCACTTCCTTCCCGATGCGTGCCCAGGATGCTGCAGTGGGGACCGGTGATCCAAGTGGACCTTTCCATCACCTGGCTCAGAGGTCAGAGGAGACAGTCTTCAAGAGGGCCAGTGGGAAACCCACTGGGGCAACAGAAGCCTGGACTTCTCTTTAGGGTCATCGTGGTGACTCAAAAGGTGGCAGAAAGAACTAGAAAGAAAGTTGGATCAGATTGCTGGAGACCAGCTCCATAACAGCACAAGCAGACTTCAGCTCTTCAAGCATCAGCATCCCCTCCTGCAAGCTCGAGAGGCCCATGGCCCCTGCAACACATTTGGTGTGGAAACCTGGAATGTTTTCGACGACAGTGGCCACCCATTGGTGGGCCTGTCAGCAACTCAGATAGGAAGGCCCCGGCTGGGGAAGGCTTCTCTGAGGAAGCGATAGCTGAGCCATGCTAAAAATGGAGCAGAAACTGGTATAAATGAGGAGAGGGAAGGGGAGGGGGCTGCCGAATGGGCAGAAGAAGATGGGAATAGAGCAGCGGAGCCTTGCAGACCAACTGTGAGACCTGCATCTTTATCCCATGAGGACTATGAACCCCCTGGATGATTTAAGCAGTAGTTGGCTTTTTAAAACAGCTCCCTGCCTAAGGTGTGGAGAAGAGGCTGGAAGACGCTGAGTATGGAGCAGTGACCACTTAGAAGATTAGTGCGTCCCGATGGGAAGAGCAGGAGAAACTCATTCCCCTTCCGGGGTCTTTGCACTTGCTGTTCCTCAGGCTTAGAATGCTGGTCCCCTTGATCTTTGCACGCTGACTCCTCTGCAGTCAGATCTCCACCCCCATGTCACCACTCCAGGAGGCCTTCCAGGGCCATCCCATCTACCGTCGCCCTGGTCCTCGGGCACGCTGTCCCATTTCATGCATCACTAGCTGAAATGATTTTGCTTATCTGTCTGCTGACTGTCTCTTCCAGCTCCTACAGCCTTCGGGAGAGCAGGCACCTTGTCCGCTCACCTTCTGCTGAGCACAACCCCATCACCTGGTTCCATATTCCTCAGCCATGACTCTCAGGGAGTAGCGGGAGGGAAGCTGAAGCTGCTTGCTGGAGAAACGCCAGCAGGTTGGGCCCTGACACAGCAAGGGACGGGGGAGGGTCGGGGGAGGGAGAGGACAGGCAGATGTACTTCTGCCCCTTGAGGACTGGGCAGGGTGAGGGTTCCTACTGGAGATCACAGCAGTGGAGGCCCGTTACTGAGGATTCCAACGTGTGGGGGTCTTCCCACGGGGACCTCAGAACGCCAAGGTAACGCCCCCGGGAGAGGGGCATCCTGGCTTGGCTCCTTGGCGGGGGCAGACTGTAGGGCTCGCGCGCTGCTGGAGGCCCAGCAAACAGCACAGAGGCATCCAAGGCCCGGAGCTCTGGATCCTGACAGGCATTTAGGGGTGTGGGCAGTGGGGCAGGAGAGAATTAACCTCCCGGTCTCTAAGCATGCTGGGGGTGGCTGCTCTGGAGACGGCGCTTTGGGGATGCACCCCCTAGGGAGACATGCCCCTTATCTAAGCTGCGTGGTTGCTTTAAAAAAAAATGAGCTGCTGGCATGTTTTGGGGCTGAACGTTCCAGTCTTTGCTGGCAGGAGAACACAAGGCCACAGAATGCAGTGATGAGAAATAAAGGACCCAGTGACTCAATGCATCTGTGACAGGTTTATTGTGGAGCGCTGCATGGGCCTGCCAACACAGACGTGACATTTAAAAGCCTTGCACATTCCGTTTGCTCTGTTGGCCTCCCCACCGCCAGCCGTGTGAAACACAGGGCAGCTTCTCCCCATCCGCCAAGAGTCTGCTGACGAGGCTGTGGCCGAAAGTCCGGAGAGCCACTGCACGTCTAGGGAGCAGGGTGAGGTGTTGGAAAAAGCTGCTTGCTTCCACACAGGTGGGCCTCCTGCTAACAGACAAAGGGAGCCCTGATTTGTGCACAAATGAACAAGACGTCTGAAAGTTTTAAGGAAAGCTGTCCAATCTTTTCTCTCTGAGATCCCCAATCTGCAAAAGCACGTTTTCTGAAAAGTCTTAAAATGCACACAACCCAATGTGCTGAGTTCAATGCAAGAAAGCAGGAAGCCAGTTAAATGGATTCTGTGATGCTCACTGACCAGGCACAAATGCCTTTTCTCTCCAGCAACAATAACAACAGAGCTAATATCTATTGGGGGCTTACTATCTCCTAGGTGTTATTATTATCTCTCCATATGTAAATGAGGAAACTGAAGCCCAAAGGTTAAGTAACTTGCCCACAATTACACTAGTAAGTGGCAGGGCTGGGATTTGAACCCTTGCTCTGAACCGCCATCTTGTATTGCTTCCTAGCCTCTTTAATGGCCCAGGATACAGTTATGATGATCCATACCCCTTTCCCTACTATCTGCCTATAGGGAAAAAAAATGTTCCAAAATTTTAAAAGAAATGGTGTCAAATATTACACTGAATTCGTAGATTAGCTGTGTTATCATATATAGCACGACGTATTTTTGGCAAAGGCCAGGAATGAAAACTGAGAAGCTACAGCAACACATGTTCTTAGGCTGGCACAGAGTAAGGGCATCTCCGCCAAGCCTGTGTCATTGGAAGATTCGCCCGCGGTCGGGTGAGAAAGGACTTAAGGCTGAGGAGGCTAGCTGTGTCTTGAGCTTGTGTGTTGAGAAGGTACAGCAATGTGATGGAATCCTCACTAACAGCTCCAGACTCCCACCGCAACCCCAGCAGTAAGAGGACCACACGGAGGAAGAGGAACCCGTTCTCCATCTTTCCACAGACGCAGTCACTGATTACATGGAGGTGGGCAGCTCTGAGGCCCTGGCATAGATGGGGCTGTCCTTAAACAGTAGGATGTGGAAGAGGACCAGCCCGGGAGTCTGGGAGCTGCCTTCGAGAATGTCACTGTAGCTCCCAGACCCTCAGCATTCTCAGCTACAAAGTGCAGGGCTGGTGCTCAGTTCTCCAAGTTCTCAACTTCATCCACTAATCCTCACAGAGCATCTCTGCACATCCCCCCCCCGCCCCCCCCGCCCCGACCATTGACCTTTCCCCACTTTCCTGACGGGGCCTGGAGTGCAATCAGGTGGATCAGTGTGCACGACTACGTGACAGGGACCAAGAGGGGAAGGGACAGCATGGCACATGTAAGGGGAGTCAAGTTGTTCAATACTCTGACACAGCTTCCTTGATGAAAAATGGCAGATCAAAAGTGACTTTCCCTCTCCTGGGCCAGTGAGGAGAAACCGCATCAAGAGGAGGACCTGTCCAACTTTAAGAAGCATGATGGGCTGAGTCAAGGGAAGGGACACTTCCTCTTTTGAGGCTTGCAACATCACCCTGACACTACGGGCCAAGCAGATGTGGAAAAAGCAGCTGTCAGCCTCCGCCAGAATCTATGAGTGATTTTTATCTGCTTGCTGACCTCACTATTCAACCCATTGTCACCAAGCTACAAAACAGGCGTTTAAGTCACCTGTCAATCACTGTCTCTCTGCCTGTCCTGTCTGTCTGTCTCTCTCTCACACAGACACACCCAGCCTGCTGACAACATAAAACAGTAATATGGTAGCTTCTATGAGGCAGTATGCATAACAGGAAGTTGCACTGATGCACGAGAATTTTATAGCTGATTCTCATTTTTCACAAACAAAACCTTAAATTTTTGTGACTCAAGTTATACCACTTAAAAATGCCCAGAGACTTTTCAATTTAAAGAATAAAACCTTTCTGAGAGGCAATGGAAAGCTCGGATATGGAATAACTACACACAGGAAACATTCTGGGAGTCTGGTTTCTATGGGTGGCGTTTTCTTAAAGCAAAGGCCCAAGAGAACTCTGGCTGAAGTGAAATATTCATATAAGGCCATCGTGATCTTTGATTTTATTATGCTTCCCTATCCTGCCAGATCCAAAATATCAGACATTTTGAAGAAGGGGCTATTTTTCCATGCATTTTTGGGATCTCTGGCATTCAGTGTAGTTTCCATAAACATTCTCTTGAGTATTTTTGGAACCAAAAAGAATGAATAGGATTAACTTATAACTTTGCTGGAAGGAAAAATGAATATTCACTTTCTCTCAGAGAGGATTTTTGATTTGCCAGGAAGCAGGACCGACGGTAATTTGTTAGGGCCGTTCCCAACAGAGACCTGGGTGGGTGCTTTCCCCATGCTGGAAGGGACATGTGGCCCAGATGAAGGAGGCAGCGCCCTGGCATCCTTGGTCCTTGGCCTCCTTCACGGACCAAATGAGTGAGAGCCTCCAGGAGCAGCCCCTTCCAAGGAGACTGTTGCTTTGGGAAGCTGACATCTAACGGGAAAAGGACCTGCAGCGACATCTTGGTTTCCCCTCTGAGGGTGAGGCAGTGTGAACCAAGAACTGGAACTCGGTTCTTTCTCCGTTTTCATCATTCAACCCGCCCATTCAACAGGCATTTTTGAGCACCAAACCTATGACGTGCCAGGCCATGACACAGTGTATTATGTTGACCCACATGAAATTGCAGTAGGAAATAAGAATATTGGCAATTTCATATGGTTAAACCTACTATTTTGAGGGTTTTCCTAAACTAGTGTTACTAGCTTTTTCTTCATATCAAAGAAGGTGGAGAGAACCCAGGCACCATTTGCCATGGGAGTCTGGGCCTGCCTGGCTCCCTCCCAGAAACAGGGTGGATACCAGTCTCCATCCTACAGGTAATGGTGCAATACTTGGTAATTTTATAGAGGAATGAACCCTTGCTTTAGATCAGCTTCTCCCAGACACCCTCCTAGGCAGGGGCCGTCTGGGGCTTGGGCCACATGGCCCCGCTCCTTTCCTTCAGCCCTCTAGGGCCTGCTCTGCCTAGAATTTGAATTAGAGAAGCAATTCAAAACTGCAAAAGGAAGGCGATCTCATTTGTATTTTTCTCGTCCATATGCCACTGGAACAGAAGTGTACCCAAAGTTCAGCTGCAAATATATTCTCATAGACAAATCAATATCAATTATGAAATTAAAAGATTTAATGACCAGTTAATTTTATTTAACAAATACCTCACCCTCCCATACCCCCCCAAATCTGTCATCTTTAAACTCTGGGCCAAAGGAGATACCCAGTGTCCCTTCACTAATTTAATGAAGAGTAAGATGCTTTCTCTCCCTTTTATTCAACTTTTTGTTAACCAGATTCTCTGATAACATGACCAACTTAGTTTAATATAGTAGCAAATTGCAAAGAGTATGAGGAATAACCAAAAAGAGTAAGATCAAGTGTAAATATGAAACCAAGGTTCTAGCACACTTTTTATGCTGCAGATATATGTTATGCACTTATTAAATGATTAAGTTTACTCAACATAGTTACCAGAACAACCTCAGCGGCCACCAACAGGGCAGCCTTTTCGGCCACAAGCAACCAGGTGAACACTAACCACAGTGGCCGGTGGGGTGAGACCAGGGTTTCTCAACCTTGGTACTGGTGACATCTGGGGCCAGATCTTTCTTTGTTGTGGGGGACTGTCCTATGCATTGTAGGATGTTGAGCGGCATCCCTGTCCTCTACCTGCTAGATGCCAGGCGCCTTCCCCCTGGTTGAGAAGCACTGGGTCAGATGGACACTCCACAGTCAAACGCAAACTGAACGATCTGTGAGGGGAAAGAGCAATTTCCTGGGGACACAGCCTGCGTCAGCTTCACAAACGCAGAAGCAAGCCTCGAGGAATGGTCTAGAGAGCGGGTAGTATAGAAAGAGAGCTTATATAGAGTTTATAGAGGATTACCCACCTTGACAACTGTATCCCTTCTAGCCAGACTCCAGGCTGGAGAAACACTGGCTTATACAGGTGAAGGGGTCCTGCCAAGAGATGGGACTTGCTGCCTTGGTTGTTGCTCCACAGTGGGTGGGTTGGGGTACAGGGACACAGATCTCTCCACCCACCTCCAGGCCTTTGCATGCCACCTCTGCCTAGGATAGCCACTTCTCTTCCCAGCTTCATCTGGCTCCTACTTATCCTTCAGGTCTCAGCTGAAATATCACTTTCTCCTGGAAGGGTCCTTGGACCCTCTCCCTGGGGTCGCCCTCCCCGACCCCATCTGCTCTGATGTCCTGCTCAGTAAGGCCTGGCAGCCATACTTCCCCGAGCACAGAACTTATTACCTGATCACACACACACCACTTTTATTTATACAGACGGCAGTAGTTTGGATTTCTGCTTATTCCTCCCATTAGATCTTGAACTCCATGAGGACAGGGACCCTATCTCTACTCAGTGAGCAGCACACTCTCCCCAGAACCCAGAGGGCTGTCCACCCCTGGTGGATCTCTCCTCTAAAATATCTGCTGAGTTGACAAAGGAAATCACTTTTCCATTGAATGGCAGGGGAGGACCCATAAGCAAAGTTCATGAACAGAGTCAAACATGTGGTCATCGTGGCAAACAGTTTCATCAACGTGTACACTGGTTTATTTCTGCAAAGGCAACGAGCCTGGAGTGTGCAAGGCAGAAACGGATGGTGAACAACAGTATGGAAGATGTGAAAGTTTCCACCTTTACCCACATATTTTTTGGATGTTCAACAGACCCTTATTATGATACATCTTTCAGACAAATGTTTTGTACCCCAAGTCAAGTCACACACCTGTTAATGTATCAATAACATACTCCAAAGGCCCAGTGAGATAGGTAACCACTGAGCTGGGTGGCAGTTCTATTCTTCAAAACCAGTATTATAAGGGGCAACTGTTTTCATGTTGATCAGGGAGGGGTGGGGAACAAGGTAAGAGGGAGGGCCATTCAAAGAAGACTCAGTGAGGATCTCATGATGTCTGTATTTCAAAGAACACACGTCACCATGGACACGGGGGCAGCAGCCCACCTGCAGACATCTCGTCTGTTCACCTCCCCATCGCCACTGCCAGGTTCCAACATCAAGAACACAGAGACATTTCCGTCTAACTTTTATATGAAGAATTTAATTATCTATACACGGAACTAATTCAAAAGGTTGTATTACAGTTGTTAAAGCGCAGGTTTATATATTTATATATTTTACATTCATATCCATGAAAATACTGAAGCGCAAGTGAACGAGGAGGAGCGGTCCTCGTTCTCTGCGCCATGTGAGTGGAGAAGGCCCTCGACACAACCGCCAGCACAGTCTCCGCGGGGAGAGACGTCCACACAGAAGGTAACTACGGGTTAAAAGTCATTAGTAGGACTGCTGGGTTGTGCTCGAGGCTTCCCTCACCCTTTCTTCTGTGCTGTCGGCAACGGGCATTTTTATTGAGAGCTTCCAACTAGTGTTTAAAAGACAAACATGGCTTCAGCTACAACACGTCTAACACGTAAACGGACCACGAGCTCCATTTCATATTAATCTGTAGAAATTCCACAGTCTAGTTAAAAAATGTAAACATCGGAAATTAATTGCAGGGAGACTTCTATACATTCTTTCTTGTCAAGAAAATTAACTTGTTCAAAATACGTCATTCCATGAAAAGTCACTGGAATAGGTCTTCACGTCACAGAGACTAAGAGATGTCAGAGATTGTTGATTAGAACAATCTCAGTGGTGTCGTCTAGGGATTTGTGGCATGAGAACACGCGAAATTAAAAACCCAGAACAGAAAACACCAACTCAACTAGATAAATCTGAGACCAAGTGAAAACACAGGGGCTTTCTCATGTGGCTACAAGGTCACTGTGCAAAATAAAATTAATGCAATATGATTAGAGCATCATACAAGGGTAGAGCTTTTGCCATGGAGAGAACGAATTTCTTATGTACAGGATGTGTTAATACATGCTCAACAAGGTACATCTGATACACACACAAGCACAAAACACCTTCTCTTTAATCGGGCTCATTCTACACATCTTTAAAACAGATATACCGAACGCCTCTGTACTTCTATAGTAGGGAGAAACCCAAACTACACAATTCAGTTGGTAACACTGGACAAAATGAAAAAATACATCAAGTCTCAGATTTATGGACATTTGGAACATTTTTTAATAGCACATGCAGCATTCCTTGATAGTGGGTCTTTTTGCAAAACCAAAAATAGCAAAGAAGTAATTTTTTTTTTATTAAAAGGCTAAAATATATATTTAAAAATAATTTTAAAACTATTGAAAGCACCTGTGCAAAGGTGGGGGGAAGTCAATTTGAGTCACTAGGAAAGCCACAAAAGGACCCACTACCCTGTGTATTTTTGTAATTTTTGCTTCTATCTCTGTAAGTCATAACTCGACATTGCCATCACATGCAACTAAGGTCAATGAGGTAAACTGCTCTGCAGTGAGTTCTTCTACTCAGAAGGCAGTAGGTGATCATGCTGGAAGTCACATGATCAAGGCTGCATCTCCCATCATCCCTCTGGGCAGTGATATGGGATAGTGGGTCTCTTTGAGGACTTTCAAGCCTGAGGGGGGGATGGACAACATATGATTCCTAGAAAAAGGAGGAAAACAACACATAAGCAAAACAAAACAATGAGCAAAATTCAAGCTAGGAAAATGAGTCAGGCATGTAAACAGCATGGTGCCAAAATGATTAAAAAAAAAGAAAAGGAGAAAGGGGGAGGGGAGGGAGGGGTCATGCTACACAAGGAATGAAAAAAAAAAACAAAAACAAAAAAACAACCCCACGAGATAAAGTCTTCCATTACAGAAGGTCTTCAAAGAGACTGTTGCAAACGCAGCAATGGTCTAGCTTTAAGTTCTGCAAACGAAGCTCGGCAGAATCAGAGCAATGCTGCATGTTTACCGGGAGATACCAGAGAGGAGAGGCAATGGAGCCACCAGGGCACTTACATTGCTGGCTTGGGTCCATGTCTGTGGTCAGCTTCACATAATTGGATGGGAAGAGCCCCACTTGTCCGTTGACTTCTCCTTTCCACCAGTCGGGGTCCTCCTTGTTGAGGACGTTGATGATCTGGCCCTTGTTGAAGGCCAGCTCGTCATCGTTCTGGGCGGTGTAATCGTACATCCCGATCACCTGGCACACTGCGGGAGACAGGGCCGGGTGAGCAGCCGCACGTGGGCGCAGCCTGCGCAACGGGCAACGGGGGGGCATTAGCTATTCTCATGTATTATGTTTGTCCTTTCCGAAGAGGATCAAATGAAGCAGAGGTGCTCTGATGGGTTTTGTGTAGTGTGGGCAACAGAGAAAGATGAAAGATTAAAAACCAAGACGACAGGAAAAATTCCACACTAAGTCTTTGGTTTTCATAATATCTTCCTCTTTTTCATGTTTACTTGTCAGCAGAAAATTTACAATGCTAATTGAATGCTTCCATGGAATCACTTCCATCTGAGTGCAGGGGAACTCCTATAAAATGCTGACTCTGGAAGACTGGCCCAACTGCACAGGACAGCTGTGTATCATGGGGATGTTACTACAGTTCTTGTTTTTTTTTTAAGGGGGAAGGGTAATTACCACCTAACCTCTGAAAACTCCAAATCTTAGTGAAAATTAAAATCAGTTTTTTTATTCTGCTGTATCTTTGCATCTCAAGGTTTTATCTCAAAGAAAGAAATTTCCAGATTCAATTTTTTCCAATTTCCAAAATTCAGAATTTTCCAGTTCAATTTTTCTTTTCTCATTTTTCCCTCAAATCTATAGGAGGTTAAACTGTTTTCATTTCATGGCATTTCTATACTTCATACAAGTCTGCATAGTTAGGATGTACCCCCAATTAATCTTTCCTAACCAACCTATATAAAGGTTTAGGTTTTTCAAATTCTCCAGGTAATTCAATCACTTCAGCAAATTATTTCTGTAGGTTTCAACCAACCTGATGAAGGGGACACTTCCAGGCCTCCTCATAAGAGAGGAGACCTAGCTGGCACCACACCCCTCTGCCCACATGAGGCCACGGCTCAAGCAAAGAGGCCCAGCTGAGGTCGGGAATCAAGTCACAAAGTTTGCCGATCCTTTCATTTCTCGCAAAGGCTGCCAAGTTTTAATCTTATTTCACTGGGGACGTATAGCACAGACATTTAACGACAAGGTACTGGAATGAAAATTCTGCATTTTCCACAAATGCCACCCAAAAATTGGTGGCTTAAAGACCTAAAGAAAACACTCTGCTCCCTTAACCCTACCCATCTCAAAGACTCCTGAAGCATCTAATTTGGTCTCTTTAATCAGAAAATAGCCAACCAGCTCAGCTGCAGGGCCCTCTGTGCTTTTTCTGTCCTTTAGGAGGGTGCGTGCAACATCCTGCCCGTTAAGCGAAGCCCCTCTGTTCACAGGAAATGTCACAGGGGAGTTATTTTAGTCTTCAGTGAGCAGCACATTATAACCAACAGACCCCCGTGGCCTCCAGCTCAATCTCCTGACCTAGTTAGACCCCAGCCATTTATTTTTAGGAGTCCCTTTTTGTCCCCTCACCCCCTGGCCCAAATCCCCATTTAAACAGCTGGAAAGAAATCAAGAGAAAAATCTAGCTTTAAGGCCACAGCATTCATGACTCCTTTACGAAGAGAGTCCCAACAAGGGCTCTGTTGTGCCCAGCGCGGCAAAGCTGCCGAGATATTTGGTCCTTTTGAAAGACATATTCCATATCACATTAGCTGGGCATCAGCCCCACCAAGTACAAGCAGTGCTTACAGCAGATGCGAAAGGCAATCTCAGATACTTCATGAGAACGCTGAGTGGAAAGATCCACACGGCACGCAGACCATTTTCCACGCAGAGACTGCAAACTGCTTACCTGCGGTGAACGCCGTCGGCTTATGTGGCTCTGTTGGAGTGATTTTGCTTGTCCCAGGGCTTAACAGTTTTACATAATTAGCAGGGAACCAGCCTATCTGGCGCTTTTTCCCACGTGCCTAATAAGAAAAAATTACGTCAGAATGTTTAAAACGTTTGTATTCTTTCATGATACAGTCTGCTTTGTAACAGAGCGCTTACACAAAGTTTACACCTAACTGAAAAACAAATGGCATTCACAGTGAAATCAGTGGATTCCTACGTTACAAAATGACAAGACTGTAGCTAAAACTCAAATTGTGGTAGTCGTTGGTGAGCAAGGCCTGAAACGTCTTTGCATGGGCTGGAGGTATGGGTCACAATTCAGAGTAGAATGCAGTGCATATAGGACAGAAAACTCTGCACATGTGACGTTAGCTCTCAGCTGTTAATATCAAGCAATGCAGAGATTATGGTTAATGCCAACATTATATATGGATTTTAGGAATAATAATAATAACAGCAGTCAACACTAATTGGTGCTTTTTATGAGCCAGGCCGATACTAAGCACCTGATCTGCACAACTCCAGACGAACACTACTGTCACTATTTCCATTTCCCAGAGAAAGAAAATGAGGCTCAGAAAAGTGACAGTCCCAAGGTTACAGGCGAGTTAATGACAAGCCAAGATTCACACCCCGGTCTGCGCTTTCTCTGTGCATAATAGACAACCGTGGACACAAGGCAATGTACACGCAACAGGTATAGAACACAGGGAGTCTAGATGTGGCACTGTTTTCAAAGGCCACCAGGCCTACGTGATGGCCACAGCCACACTCTTCACTGCCATTCCCTTCTCCTTCACTTGAATCTAGTTCAACACAAGATCCATTTACGGAGCGTTCACATACAGGTGCTGTTGGAAAGGGATAGGACACGGAGGAACTTAGAAAGCTGGTGAGCCAAGCCTTACAGTCAGGACACACGTGTATGAGATGGCAAAGACTAGGCAGCGATCATGAGAAGTCACAACGACCCTTCTGCATACCAGCAGGACCAGAGGACTCAAAACAACCTACACATGTGCACGTGCATGCACACGTGTTCACACACACACACACAATATCTCTAGAAGCAAGGCTCTCATAAAAACAGTTTCCCCTTGAGGACGGGGTGGGAGGAAGAAATTTGAATCCTCTTTTGTAACTTTTGAATTTTAAACCATGTGAATATATTACCTATTCCAAAAATAAGGAAATAAAATTAAGAGAAAAGGAAACTTTGGCCATTTTTCCTCTGCCTTCCCACCTGCCAATTTATCAAGAGGAATACTTCTGGGTTACTTTTAGAATGCAGATCAAATTTCACTTTCCCTGTGGTCCGACAGACTTCATGCCCTTGGCTCAAGGACTGACACTCTTATTTTTGCAGTGAATCCGCTGATGATGGAAGCCACTCATTTACAAGTCCCCACATGCATGTCTATCTAGTTTACTGCCATACAGCTCACATGACTCCACTATTCTCCGCACCCCTGCAGTTTCACAAGGGTGGAAAACAGAGCTCACGGGCAGTTTCTTCATTTGTGTATCCCACCACGAGAGAAACTCTGGCTCAAGCACCAGCAGCCCTCCGGGTATGGCAATTCACCCACTCCATTGTGGATTGCAAGAACCATTCAAAACTCTTTTTTGAGCAAGGTACTAGGAGTGTGAGGATGAAAAACCCTGGTTGCTGCCTTCAAGGAGTTGATAACCTACATGCAGAAATAAGAAATATGCATGGAAAGCTAAGTAATCACATTAGCATCAATATTAAATACCCAGAGTGGTGCAGGCATCGTGGCCACCATAGTTCAGGGGAAGGAGATGTCACTTCTGGTGGGATGGTCACAGAAAGCTTCCAGAAGAAGTGGGATTTGGCCAGCTCTTGAGGAACGGGGCAGAGGCAGGACCACCACTTGGGGAGACGTGATGAGCAAAGGGAGTGAGGCATGAGAGGCTGCGGTGTTGACTGCTTTCAAGAGAGCAGATCACCAAACGAGGCTGGAGTGGAGAAGTCGCCGATGAGTGGTCAGACTGCTAAGATGCATGGCTGAAGAGGGAAGGGGGGCACCCGAGGGAAACCTTTGCCAGCAGGCTGAGGAGGAAGGGAGGGGTCACTCAAGTCTTTAGAACAGGAGAGGGATGTGTGGCTCAGAAGGCCAATCAGGGGACAACAGCACGACTCTACACAGGGAATGCAACCCACTGCTCTGAAGAAGGCTTCTCCTCACCCAGCGAAGGAGCAGACACATTAAAAAGAGTGGATCCTGGGACTCCGAAGGTCAATTCCTGCGCCAGTAAACTGTATCTGGTCAGCCCTGCTGGACAGTGTTTCATGGCTGCCCAGCAGCGAACCCCTCAGGGGAAGTTTTATCTTTGGCTACACTCCAGGCTGTGCCTTCCATTCTGGCCACGACACATTTCTTTAGTCCACCGGCTCACTCTTCACTCTTTCGGCCCTATTTTTTTAATTAGCTGCCCTATATGCACAGAAAGGTACCATTCCCTTTTCCTAGGCTCACCTCAATATACATCTTCCCCTGCCTGACCAAGGTCCGCCTCGACACAACGGTGACCTGAGGACGCGCACACGCACATGCACATGCGCAGGAGCTGAAAATGTTGTGAGACATTTATGGTACATCACACCTTATAATGCCACTGATGGAAAGGTCCACTTCTATAAGACCACGACACTGAAGGAGACTCGACACAGGTGTCGTCCGTCATCATGAATTCTCACTATCCCAACGCTCACTCTCTGAACTCAGGAACCAAACAGATTTGGACAAAACTGCAGAAGAATCCTTAGCTCTCCAACTCTGCTGCGGGCTGGTTGAAGCTTACACCACCAAGAGATTCAGATAACGTGATATCTCTCACTCTCCAAACGCAGGTTTTAGGCAGTGTGGGGTTATTTCTACTTTGCAATGAAATTTGAGATTCTGCATATTCAAATTTGGACAGAGAATTTTAAACAAACGGAAAAGACACTAACTTGCAGCTCTCCTTCCCACCATCCACCTGGGTTCTTTTTTCGGATCAAAATCAGCTGACCAGGGGCCAGGGTAAGCTGCTCTGGACCGGTGGCAGTGTAGGAGGCAATAACCTGGGCGATCTCTGAAAGACAAGACCAAACATCGTGGTGCACTGTTACAGTCAGGAGAAGGAAAGTCTAGGGAGACACAGCCACCCCCCAGGCTCACAGATGACCATCGTCAAAGCCCATGTACTGGGCTGGTTCTCTAAAGGCTCAATTATCCCCGGGTCCATGACCTACAACGCAAATGCAGCGTTCGAGGGCTTCAGTGATCTTTTGGCTCTGCCCAGCCTGCTCCAGGACTCCATCATCATCTCTCAGAACGCACCAACTTCCCACCCTGAACCCCCGCCCCCCAATTCCCACACCTTCTGTCCCGGCCCCTCCCACAATTCCCGTGAACACCCTGAGGCCGACAGCTGGGCCTCATTCGCCTCCACCCCGCCCACTGCCCCCACACAGTGCTTAGCACACAGTACACTGGAGGACGGTTAGTGAAGAAAGGACCTCAAGGGAAGCTTTTCCACCTGCCAAGTACAGTAAAAGAGAAATTCTGTTTTCTTCAGAAACCATCGGGAGCGTGGCACTAGCTGATTCGACTGTTGTGCATTTAGACTCTCGCCCCCATCCAAAGACCACTTTCCCTGCGGCTCACATTTTGAGGGTGATCCCTAAGTATCAGGGAGGACTCATGTCAGTGCAAGTTACTTCTTTTTATTTCAAGTTAAAGGAGGAACCTGGAGTTGAGATGGGAATTTTATAGAAAAACAACAGTTCAGCACAGGAAAAAATGTAAAGAGTTCTGTACTTTTCCTGAATGTTAAAAATCTCGTGGGAAAAATTCCAGCACTACCACAGACCAGGCTCTGTAAAGTACACTTCTACTGGCACAGGAGGTCGAGTAGGAAAAGAAATGCTGGTGTGTCAGCAGCGACTGCTTTCTGAACTTCCAGAAGCAACACAGCGCTAACTGTTCTATTCCTCGACGCTCTCTCCCCATCATAATGGTTCTTGAAAGGAGGAAAGAAGGAGTGAGGTGAAGAAAGACAGAAAGGAAGAAAAGAGGTAAAAAGGCCCCAGCCTCTGACAATATTTCCTGCCACTCTAAGAGGCGCATTAGCAACCCCATAGTCCCTGTTCTGCAGTCAGCGGCCGGCCACCTTACTAGGAGCTCTAGGCCGTCATGGTGCAGGCCTGGCCCTGCCAGATGCTTCCGAGAGCTCAGGCGAAGCAAGAAAGAGCCCGATTACATACACCGGGGCACCACTGAGCGCCCTAGCTGGTAAATCTGTAGCTGGGTCCTATTCCTCCCTAACACGCCAAGGACCAGCTCTAGATCCTAAGAGTACTTGGTTTGGAGAAAGTCCAAATTAGTGTCCTATTTGGCCTCAGATGTCCCTGCTCCTCCAAGGACCTGGCAGGCATAGCCAGCAACCTGCCCTGACATTCTTTTCTGTCTTTTGTGTTTCTGAGCAGCTCACTGGCTTCAGTGCAAAGTTCAGCCCGTCTGGACCCTTTGGAATGACAATTCAAAACACAGAATACTCACAGTTCAAACAGAGGTTTGACCGAGGGGTCCAATATCTGAGTCTGACTAACATCCTATGACAACCTGAGAGCCCACTTTTCCCGGCCAGGTAAGGCCCTCTGGAGCTAAGCACCAGACACAGATACAAAGCCCTCACTCAGCATAGCGCTGACTCTTTCCGACCTCTAATTTCCTAAGGATGCGACAACAGAAAAGCTCAAATGACCTAGATGAGGAAGTCATGCCATACCAACCATATTATTTCATGTCTGCTTCTTCTCTCTCATGCTTCTATTTCTAGAACATGCGATTTTGTTTAGATGAACAAAAACACTTTGAATTCAGAGGGATGACTATAATTTTGTACCTTCAATGTGTACCTGAGGAAAACCACCCAATGGCTTCTAAATTAATAGGACCTACACTCTGATGTTTGTTGCTCCTCTCATCTCCTCCACTGTTTATGTTCTGGGACTGAATGTGCTGTCAGGAAAGGCAAAAGGGCTTCCTGAGCCCAACAAGAAGATGGGTGAGTAGAGTGACCCCAAATCCTACAGCTCTGTGCACTACACGTCCCACCATCTTGCTTGAATTATTTCTTCAGGACCCAAGAGGACATTCTGTCTGGTAACGCTCCTATTTCCCCTGTGTGAAGCAACAGCCATAGTTTATACCATGTATACACTATTAATGGATTCCAAGGAAAGGATCTACGCCAACCATTCTTAGGGAAGACCCTTTTGCCTTTTCTTGTAGGCTTCTGGCCCTAATAAAGATTGGGAGCAACTATCAATTACATTCAAAACATGGAAAAATAAGCATCAGGGTTTGTAACTTACCAGGTTTTTTTCCTAAACTCCCTGTTTTCCCAGCAGTTCCAGAGCCCTTAAAACAGAGCAGAAGGTCTCATTTGCATACTGAAGAGTTTTGGTCATGCAACTTAAAAAAACGATTAATGATGACACAAACCCGCTTGAGCCCCTGAAGCCCCCTTTTCATTCTGGGGAAACACAGTAGCACTGATCTCCTGACATTAGGACGGACACCAGGAAAACACATGACAAAGTAAGTACTTTAAAACATGCAGCTTTTACTCTCTTTGGAGAAAAATTAGCCAAGTACATGGCGCTGTTGGACCCAGGGGGCTCAGGTGTGGCACAGGCATGTCGTGTCTCTGGGTTGAATCAAACGGGGGCCACACTAGGAAGACCACTAGTCTAGTCCTAAACACCAACCTCATATTGTATGTTCAAAAGGTTAATTATTAAATATTTCACACATAAAAAGTACAGAGACTCTAACAGACACCCATGAGCCCAATACCAAGACTGAATACATGAAAATATTAATATTTTACATTTGCTTTAGAGCTTTCTTTTTTTAAAAGAACCTAAACAGTACAGTGGCAATTCAAACATCCTTTCCCAGCCCCTTTGCCTCTTTATTCAAAGAGGTAGCCGCTCTCCTGTGCACCCATTCCACCCCAATCCTGCACTGTTTCAACGCTGCTCTACCAACACTGCGTGCACCATCCAGAGAAGCAGACCATACTTTTTTCCAACTAGTAAGTGTTCCAAAGTGCTCTGGGGTTGAATTCCTTCACGGACACTCACGGAATTTTAAACGAGCTGAGTAAGCCAACAGAGACCTTCAGTCAGGACAGGGGCCAGACCGTAATCCGTGGTTACAAAGGGCTTTCTCCTGAATTAATATTCACCCCTGAGTTCCTATCTTTCAGTAAATTAAGTATTCCAATTAAAACATAACAAAAGGCTTAATAAACTAAATGATGTTACTGCAGGAATAAAAATATATAATTTATCTACCAGGAACACAACTTATCATAGTCCCTTTAATTTGGTTATTGAAATTTAATAACCATTTAACAGGGAAGATTGAGTTAAAATTTTTACTGATGTATGCTTTCTGTATTAACAAAGTTATACCATACCAATCTCCCTTGCTATTTTTATAGGCTGTGTATCAAAATAAAGGAATTCCAATGAAACAAGATTCCAAATGCCCAGTTTCTTTCCTAGTACAGGCTATAATACTCCCCCTATATTCCACAAAAAGAACAAAGCAACTGGCACTATCCAATGATAGAGTTCAAGTGGCTTCAATGCCACAGCCGGCACATAAGCTACGACGCACTCAGCAGGCCAGCTTCTGTCCTGGCACTCCTCAAGAACGCAGGAAAAAAGCTACCCCAGGCTACGTGCCCCAGCCCCTCTCATCCAGAGAAGGGAAGCGAGGACAGGACAGCCTCTCCCAGGCCCACAGGGCAATCCTGCTATCTGAGGCTAGGTCTGGTTTTTACGTTTGGCAGGATATTTTCCTTATACTCTAACTCTATGGCCAAGTAGGAGGAAAGAGCTGACTTTCTAGATTTTTCTATTATTATGAAATATAATGGAGCTAAATGTTTGCCCAAGATCTTTAGCCCTGCTAGTTCTTCCGTGGCTCATACTTTAAGACTGTGGTTAAGAAGTCACCTTACAAGTCAGCTTACCTTTAGAAAGTATCACGGTATATATATTTAACTTGCTGACTTCTGAAGTTTTTTATAGAAAACTATAATTTATTAAAATACAATACAAGTAATGGCTTTTGTGTTTTAACTGATCCAAAGGGCAGAGTCACTTTAGAGTTTTTGTGCATGGTAGCAGAAATCAAGTGTTTCCCGCCTCCCGCAAATGCCATCTGTGTGATTCTCATTGGATCCAACTGGCTGGCCTGGAGAAGAGTTTATTCTGGCCCTCCAGGTCTGCAGAGGACAATTCACCGCTGTCTTCCAGGCAGAAGTGCTTTCCACCTGGCTTCTGCCAAATTCTCCCAGGGTAAGCAGACTTAAGCTAATCCCTCCAGGGGAGCTTCAGCAAGCTGCTCTCACGACCACAGCACGGCACGGGAAAACAAAAACAACAATAATGACACTTCCTGGAAAAGTAAACCCAGGCAAAATAAAACTATGCCTGGGAACTGCAGGGAAGAGGAGACGGCCAATGGCAGGACTACTGCAGCCGGCCACCAGGCCTGGCCTGGTGCCCCAAGCAGCTACCGATACTGGGGCCCACCCTCCTACGGCATTCAAATGAGAGAGGGCCAGGTTTGTCCACGTGCTGGCACCTGAGAAAGCGAAGGTAAGTGAATTGGGTGCCTAAGCTTAGAAAAAATTTAAAAAATTTTTTAAAAAGAGCCCATTCTTGTTGGTTTATTTATGTGTGATGGATCTGTTAAATGACTACATTTATACCCCTAAATCCTCCAGCAACCTGAATTTGGCCACTACAAGATCGGCTCCTATACTCTGGTAGGCCCACCTCATCATTTCATTAAACTTGCACTATCTCAAGACCACCCGTTATGCAACTGAATTTTTAGAGCCCCATTTAACAACAATGGGAGCCATTTCCAGTTTATAAGGAGAACAGCATTTAAAATAAATTTAGACCCTGGAGATACTAAGGCCTAGCCCAAAGTGTACCAATCTCTTAGGTCTTGTGTCTTCCTACTGTGTAGGGAAAAATATAAATTTCACAAACTCTCTACTGTCCAATATTCTGGGGCCAGTATCACCAAATTACTTTTGTTTACATGGGCAAAATATTTGTTGTGTATCTTTCTTGAGGTACCCCAAGTCAGTGCCCAAAAAGACCTAATGAAGAACGTTTACTGCAAATCCTAAGGCAGTTACACGCAGGAATAGAGATAAATGCTGAACATTATCCTAGCTGACACACACCCGCCTCACTACAGACAGCCTCCACTTAGCCCCGGGAGTTTGTCTGCATATGGGAAGCGAAGGCTTAGCCTATGGAACCAAATGACAAGTTCAAATATTACAGGTCACACCGTATTTGCTGTCACGTTCCAGAACTTAGCAAAACCCAACAAAGTGTTCCACCGTCAAACATGGTGACTCCCCGCATAGAATCACTGCCCAGAAAGGGAGAGGAAACAGTTAATGTGGGTTTACCTCCGAATCTTTAAGCCTCACATAGTTAGAAGGGAAGACTCCGGCCTTGTCGCCCACTGTTCCTGTCCACCAGTCACCATCTTTCTTGGTAACCAAAATCACATCCCCTTGCTGAAAGGTTAAATCGCCTTGCTCAGAACTCTCGTAAGTGTACATGGCAATAAATTCTGGTGGGGAGAAATATTGAGATACGGAGAGAGCTTGATTGTTTACAGAAATCCCAGACAGCTTTGCAAAAGCAAGTTTATGAATAAGGAAGTTAGGATAAGATCCATTCAAGAGAAAGGCTAGTCACAGATAATATACAGAGGTGCAGGACCCCTGGGTTCAAATTCCCCAATTGCACGTAAAAATTCAGTAACTGCAGACAGGGAGACAATTCCTGTGAAGACCCAGCTACAGGAACAAAAAACGAAGTGTATGTCTACCAACAGTGAGGACTACCCACGAGTGATCTCGACGTAACATCATGATTTCTTTTTAAATGAAAATACATTTTACCTTTACCCTTAACTAACATTTACTGAGTGCCTCTGTCGGGCTGAGCACTGACTGAGAGACATTCGCATGCAGGCACTTGGTGTGCACACCAAGTACCTATCTTTCAGTGTTGAGGATTTCAAGTCACAATTTTAAAAAATCTTTAGATATGGTATATCCTTTATGTAAATTAAATAAGACACATATTTCATTATTCAAGTGCCCAAGTGAAAACTATGTCTTTTTGTGCCATAGACACAGATGGCAGGAAGCTGTTAGAACACAAAATAAAAAAATATACCTTATTTAGTTCAAAATGGGCATCTACTTGTCAATTAAATGCATCAACAGGTGGAGCAGACTGATGATAAAAGTAGTGTCTACTCAATTCCAGAAGAAAATCGAGGCTTTCTGATCAAGTTGAAAGACAAACCACAGCGTCCTACATTTTATTATTCATGGAAGTTAGTCTTAAAGGGTAAGAACTAATGTTATTCACTGTGTTGAAGGTGAAGTGTGGACATCCCAGAGGAAATTTTTCTTTTTAATTATAAGTAGCTGATTTTACTAAGGCTTAGAACCAAGCCACACTCTCAGAAAGACCACTAGACACAAAATTCTTCACATTAGGTACAGGATAAGAGATTTATAGAAGGATGAACGTACGTTTCTTGTTTCCATTTTTTTCTCCATTTTATCCTACTCTTCTGTATATTTTTTAAAAAGCAATACAAAAATCACCAATTACTCAAAAAGTTCATTTTTATGATGGATGATGTATGTTTCTCACTAAAACTTCAGATGATGGTCCTCAGATGCAGAGCCTAATGTTAATTAATAGGCAGAAATTTCGCGTGGAGGAATCCTTTGGCCAATTACAAGAGCCCCTGCAGGGGCCTACTGAAAGCTAAAAGAAATACACAAAAAACAAAACCCCCTAACGCTGTGCTCATGTGGGCAGCTCCACAATGTGGGAGGAGCTCTCCGAGGGCTTCAGCTTCAGCAGTGCGGACCTGCAGGCTGAGGCCAGCAGCGAGTGCTGGGGAGCGTCGGACCCCACGGCAGACACAAGGTCATCCGAACGCGCGAGGGAGAACAGAAGGCTCTCTGTCTTCAGCCCTCCAGCGCTGGTAACATACACCTCCACGGGTGAAACTGGAAAAATGATTTCCCGCACAAGGAACTCAAAGTTTGGCAGCTTTAATAAGGACATTCTTTTTTCCTTAACATATTCCTTTTTCTGATTTCTCAATCTTCTGACCCTTCCCTTTTCATTTTGCTCTGTGACTTGTTCCTTAGTTCATGTTTGGCCACTGAAGATAGGATCCTTGGCAATCAACACTTTTCCCAGCGATTCTTGCACTTAAAAGTCACTTTCTTAAAAATGGATCCAAATTTTGGAGTAACTTTCAAAATGCTTAAGAAACTTCAGGAGCATGAACTCTGGCTGAACTTGACACTGCAGCAGAGGACACCAAGGAGACTGGGAAGGTTGTGGCTGCACTCGCCCTTCCGTGCACACAGGCTTCTGCGAGGCTGCTCAGGACTCAGGACAGCCGGGAGACGGGAGGATGGAGACGCAGGGGCCCCTCACCACCTGGGCCCACTTCATCGCACACTGACCCCAGGGTGCCGGCCATCCCCAAGCCGATATTTTAAGAGCTACCCAAACTGACACTCTGTTTAAATCTGGCTTATGGTTTATTTTAAATTTGATTACTTTTAATGCAGTATTAATAAGTGGCTCATTAACATATAAAAATAGCTCTTCTCGGAATTTCAAACTCCAGTGTCCTTCCACACGCCTCCAGAATGCCAGCAATCTTCCCCGATATTTCCAATACCTAAATCATTTCAAAATGGATGCAATAAATGTCAACTAAGATTAAAATTTAGCTCTCTTCTGTTGCCCAACTTTAAGTATATGTTCGGTTCATCTGTGACCTATTTAATTGAGGCCTCAAGTGTTGAGGCCTCTGTACATGTTTTAAAACAAATAGACATTTATCAATGTCGCTCGTAGATGAGAAAGCCCACTGCTATAAGTGGCTCTATTAATAACCCAGCAAATGAAGCAAAAAGGAAATAAAAGTAGCAGACATTTACTGACCTTTATTCTGAAGTTTTACACATATTATCTCATAATCCTTGTAATAATTTGCTACCTCAAGGGGTGGTTATTATGCCCACTTTACAGATGAAGAAGTTAAGGCAAGACCAAAATATATGGTTTCTAGGTAAGAGAGCTAGAATGTAAACTCCAGCCCTCCGATGAGATTTAATTGGCTATATACATGGAATTTTTCTTAGTGTGTGTGAGATAATTTGCTTTATACACTACTGACTACATGTGCTGTGTTTAAATGAGCTTTTTGCCTTGTTCTCCTAACAGCAGACGAACTGTCATTAAGATGATAAGAATGTACAATGAGAACTATGCTAATGATTGCTTTGGAGGTAACAGCAAAAACTGGATGCACTAAAACGCTGGATTTGTTGAGTAATGATGAAGTTTTATCACTATACCTATCAACTAAAAAAGAAAATTCTAAAATTCCTCTTGAAAAAGTAACTTTGTCACTGTGAGTCTGAAATACCATTAAACTTTCATGCTTCCTGTCTCCATGGGAACAACTGTTTTAATAATTCTATTTTTCACAAGGTAAGATTTCTAAGGAATGCAACCATCTCCTAATGGCAAACAAACTACATAAAACATTCTCTCCTCATATAATTCATTCAAGGAACCCATGGAAAATTACTATACAGTTGGGGAGACATCAGTTAGCTACGAGCATTGTTCAGACTTCTGGATGGAAAGCACTCTTCAATTAGTACTAGAAAATGGCTAAACTGAATGTGGAAAAGGCATAAATGAGACTTTTACTCTTAGAGCCCAAATTATGTTAGGTTTTGTTCACTTTTAAACCCATACAATACATTGGCATAGATAATCCTTGGGATTATGTCACAAAGACCCAGAAATAAAGCAATTAATTATTTGTATAATAAACACTCAAAATGAAATTTTTAGGCCTACAGAATCTGGTTTGGTCATTTACACGGAACATGGAAACTGAAGTTCTCTTTTGTTTGGGTGTACAGATGGCACTGATGTTACTCTAACAGCTTTCTGGGACTGTGTAAGTCACGATTTTAAAACAAAATATTTATCTCAGAGTCAAGAATAGACAGGACCACAATTCAGCTATAGAGATGCTCAGAAAACTTGATCCCTAGTGACTGATGGGCCTCTTTCAAAAGTCAAAGGACTCATAATAAAATATAGTTAGAAAATTCAGTTTTTATGATCAATCCATCTGATAGTATTTTGAAAGTCTCCATAAAGCCCTTCGAGTTTATAAAGAGCTAAACTTTCACTTTAGCTTAGAACGTAAATTAATGTAGTCAATTTAAAAATGAAATCCAGTCTCATTCCAAACATTTACTGTTTGTATTGCATAATTTCCACGACCTTCTAAAGAACATATTTGCCTCAGGTTCTTACCTTCTCCCGAAACAGCCGGCTTGGCTGCAGGGGAAGCGACTCTCTTTAGACAGGCAGGACTTTCTGAAGGACCAGACTCCATGCTGAAAGATGGGGGAAAGAGTACGGTAAGTTTTACCTTAGAAGAAAGTAGAACAGATGACATTGATTTTTCTCTTTTAAAACTTCTTATCGTTTAAAACTCTGAACAATCTCCAGCTGAGACAGTGGCACTTGGCTAAGTTAAAGCACATAATAAGATGCTCCAGAGCCATGATTCTGGCTCACATTCGTGTTTTTCAGCACTTTGCTGTGCTGGATACACAGCCAATGTATTGGTCTATTTCAAAGCATGACTGATGGATTCTCATCCGATATTTTTGATATTTTTATCTTCTTAAATCTCATCATTTGTTTTGAACATGTATATGGTTGGAATAATTAAGGTTCTGTGCTATAATAAGACCCTAATGAAGAAGATAATTCATTCCTCCAATTATTTCCAAATGCTTTGGACTTCTAAGTAGTCATGTATCTCTGGCACAGTACTGAGTACTAAGCATGAAGACAGACATAATCTCCAACAAACCCACAAGAATGTTCCAGGTCTCAGACTAGAAATCCCTCTTGCATAATTCAATGAAAAACAAGATATACAGCCTTTCACAAGAAAAAGTGACCATTTATCTGTAAGAGGCTCCTTCTGTTGACATATCCTCTAACTTTTGTAGTTAAAAGATCAAGAAGATAAAATAATCCTGCAACTCCTATTTGTGAATCTTAACAAGCACAAGCAATATTTTAATGCCTAACATTGTTTTCATCTAACAGAAGCAGATAAACACAAACATACCTTGTCGATTTCCGTACGGGCCCTGAAATGAGTTTCACATAAGACTTGGGGAACCAACCCTTCTGGCCTTGAACTTCTCCAAACCACCACATGTCTTGCTGTTCCAGGACGGTGATGACATCGTTTTTGTTAAAATTTAAGTGGTTGTCTTTTTTGGCTCTCCAAGGATACAGGGCTTGCGCTTGTAGCCCCTCCACCTTCTCGCCCTTGTGCGGAACGACATAAAGGACCTCTCATTACTTGGTGATTTGTTATCAATTCAGGCGACATGAACACGGGCACCTCCCCTCCAATGAGCACACACGGGCACACACACAGCCACAGAGACCCCGCTTCAGCACAGTCGAGTGCTAGACGCTTCACTGTTTCTCAGTAATCGTTTATTTCCAAAAGTGGAGGCAAAAACCTGCCAGCCTATCCACAAGGCCATTGCCTGGCCACTAGAACTCTCTATTTAAACAAGCCAGGAGGTCGGATTTATTCTGTTGCACCTGGCTGTGGGCCTTTTATATTTTGGTTCTATGTTTTCTTTTTTCCTGAGGAAGACTGACCCTGAGCTAACATCTGTGCCCGTCTTCCTCTATTTTATATGTGGGACGCCTGCCACAGCACGGCTTGACAAGAGGTGCGTAGGTCTGTACCCAGGATCCAAACCGGCGAAACCCCAGGTCGCCAAAGCAGAGTGCGCAAACTTAACCACTAGGCCACGGGGCTGGCCCCTATTTTGGTTCTATTTTAACTTTCAGGTTGCCCAGGGCATGCCCCCATTTCCAATCTGATTTGGATTTTCAGTGGAGAATTAATATTGGAGCAGAAATCTTATGAAATTTCAAAAGATAATTAACTGATCTCTTAGTTTAGGGAGAAAGGGAAACACGCCCTGCACTGGATTGTGCTTGTCTTAGCTCCTTTTTAGAGAAATAGGGGTCTGGTTGGCATAAACCCATTGTACACCTATATGCAAGGCACTGTGGGGTTACAAAGATGAATAAAACGCCGGCTCTGCCTCCCCAAAATAATTTAGGTTAAAACACTTTATTCACCATAAAGCACTATAAAAATGGACAGTGTGATGTTATTATCAAGGAACTCACAATTAACGGGGAAGAAGGAGATACAAACAACTATGTATACCACCTGGCAGAAGGAAATACGCTAATAAGACGTTCCAGCTATTCACTGTGGGAACAGAGAGAGGAGAGGTATGAACTCTGCCTGTGGGCAACAGGGAACATTTCCCAGAGGAGGCAGCACTGGAGGTGGGCCTGGAGGGACGAGAAGGATTTTGAAAGCTAGGGCTTCGGAGGAAGGGCACTCCAGGCTGAGGGCACAGCACAGGCAAAGGCCTCGAGGCGGTACACTGCAAAGGGTCCAGGAAGAGAAGCACAATCCGGGGACGCGGGTGGCCTACTTTCATGGAGGGGTGTGGTAGGAGATGAGGCTGGAAAGGCAGGGCGAGGCATTCATTATCTGCTTAAAAACCATAATAGAAAACCAGTACAATATCTAAAAACATGACTAAACAATACAACAATGTCAACTTTCAATCGCATACGTAAATGGACAGGAACAAAGGACGATGGCCAAGGAGAGTTCATCCGGAACCCATTTGTACTTGTCTTTACAAGTTATTTCCACGTTGACATTTAATTATGATTGCATCGGATCAATGGAGAATTTATGACAGGTCAAACAGTTTCAGCATCCATGCTGCTAACTTCTAAATCCTGGTCTTCTCCCCTTCTTAAACCTACGACATCCCTATTTCCTTCCATTTCAACTGTGCGCTCCTTCAAATCCTCAGAATGGAGGAGGTTTCTATGGGTTTCAAACACTCCCCAGGACCATCTGTTCCTGACCTTCCACCCTCCTCTCTCGCCCTCACAGGGGACCTCACAGCTATCCTAGACTGTCTCATCCTCTCGCTACGTCCATTTATTTCTCTACCACGAATGGACCACTGGGTCAGCCATTTCAACTGTGTCCTTGTTGATACTTCAGAATCTCTCGCCCTGAGAAATCTTCCCGGTGCCTGCCTTGTCAATCTTTCCACATGGATACACCCGAATAACCCAGCCTGGGGTCGGACAGAACACGGGCTCTGGGTTTGAGTCTCAAGCCTGTCACTACTAATTTTGTGACCTTAGGCAATTGTTTAATCTCTCCAGGCCTCAGTTTCCACATCCATAAAACAGATACTTTCTTCAAAAGGTTGTCAAGGAAGTTTTATAAGATCTCTCCATAGTGTTGCTATGACAGTAATAACCATAATAGTTGTGGTAGCTTTTATTATTATTATCATTTCTAGTTCTGGATTGCTGGAGAACGTTGAGACAATGTGTAATGATCAGTTACAGATTTAGGTTAACTTAAGCCAAGCAATTCTTCATTTTTCTTTGCTGAATTCCTATTTTGCAAACTCTGCATTCCCCTCCTGAGAATGCTGGCAGGTAGCACAACCTGAACTCCTTTCTCTCCTTTATCTTTCCCCAACCTCTTCACCCCTCCTCTCCCAGAAGAAAAAGAATCCTGTCTTCTTTTCTGTGCTTTTCATGTTGTATTCACCTCACCCCAATTATATTCTCTGGTACTTGACTTTTCAGTCCCTTTCTCTAACATGCAGCAATGTGGCTGGCTCACGCCTTTCCCAATGCCCTCCTGCCCCTCTACTCCTCTTTTCTTTCACACATCTTTCCACTTTCTCACCCATCATTTCCCCTTTACCCTTTTGCGATCTGCTTTATTCTACTCTTTTCCAGGCCACAAATACATTCTACTTGCCACACTGAATGATCTCTTCTTTGTCCTGACCACTGCCTTTAATAATATGAGCACACCCCTGACCCACTTTCTGGAAACAACGCCCCGCTTCTCCTCCACCAGAGCAGGAGACGCACTACCCGCTGAGCCAGGAGAGAATCAAAGGGAAGGAACGCCCTGTGGGGAGCTGCTCTTCTTCCAGGTCACAGAACGCATGTGCTCTGTGTATTTCCATTTTCTGCCGACAGTATCTCTCCTCTGAAGACCTCACACATTTCCTTAGATCTGATCTACGCTCCAGCTGCCTGCCAGACAGGACTACCTGGACGGCCCACTTTCACACGTCTAAAACCTGCCTCCTCCCTCGAACTAAAAATCCATTTATTTCTCAATTCTTTCTTTCTGTTTAAGGTCAAATCTTTTCCTCAATCCCAGACCTCTTTCCTTTCCTATTTGCTCCCCCAGGCACCGTGACTCCATCCTCTTTCACTGGTGTCGCTGCCCCCATGTCCTCCACTCGAATCTTCCTGCCCAACACCTCCACCTGAAGCTGCCCGGAGCCCACCTTCAATCTGGTTGTTCCCAGATCACAAACTGTCCCTGAGCCCCAAGTGCCTGCCAGATAGGCATTGTCTCTTGTCTGGTTTGATTGATTATTTACAGAAATTTCATTTCTTTACCTTTATTGTATTAAATAGAAATAGAAATATTCAGAATAACCATCTTTATCCTTTCAGAAATTATTCTTTCTTAGCAGGGCATTTAAGAGATCCTCATTAACCTACAATAAGTCTACCTTTTCCAAAAACTACTCAATAGTCTAGCCAAATGGACTGACCCATGATTTTCCCTACACACACTTGGATTTCCTGCCTTAAAGCCTCTGCTCATAGAATTTTCTGTCTGACAGACATGTCAGCCCTCTCCACTTCCTAGTAAGACCTTACCCATTGTTCAAGATGCAGTTCAAATGACACTTCTTCAATGAAGCTTCTCTGATTACCCATCTCTGAACTCTCACTATTCACAATATATTCTGGGCTCCTTAAAGGCTACTGGGAAAACGTGAACCGGATCCCTCACTGCCAGCTGATCCCATACATATAGTGAGGCTTACTTGTAAACGACACAGTCAACAAGCACTGGCTGAATCTGCCAGTGCTGTAAGGCATGCTACGTCTTCACACTCCCACTGCCTGCCTTTACCTGGCCTAAAACAGGAGATGGGGAGGAGCCAGTGGCCGTGGCTGGAGTAAAGGCCGATCTCTGCCTTAACTGGCCGGCACTCGGCACGGTGAGAGAGGGCTGTGCTGCCCACGCATCCCAGTTGTCCGTTTCTGGTTTCTCATTTGCACTGGTGGGCCACCTGGAAGGAAGAGCATGCCGCCATGAGTAGCAAGCACTTCCTAATGCACCAGCATTTCACCCACGGTAAACACAAACTCAGTACATTTACGGGGCTTTCTAAGTTCAAGAACAAGGAAGGAGGAAAGCGCACCAGACGTGGGTTTGAGTCTGAGCTTCACACACTAGTGACAAACCTCAGGCAAATTATAGTAGTTTCTTTGAATCTTTATTTCCTCATTGATAAAACGGGAACAATATTCTGCCATTTTGGGTGAGTTGTGAAATACTGGATAGGGAAATACTTTGTACCTCTAAAGCACCAGAGAAGCATCCTCACATGATCATTATCATCATTTGTAATAATAGCCAAATCAGCAAAAAAGAAGTTATATATCACATATGAAAATATGCCAGCTTAGCAGCTGGCACTTCTTAACACCATTTCTCTGTCCCATCCACCACACAGCAAGCACCCGGCATGGTAACTACAAGTGGTACCTTTAGAGCAACCAGTTGTCCTGAATCTCAGGGACAGCTTCAATTTTGCAATTTTATAATTTTAAATAAACATATCTGGATGAGTGCAGATAATGTAATTTACTTCTCATATCTTTATTAACACATAAACAAATTTGAAAAATCAAAATAACTCCTTTGTTTGACTACACGCCCTGACTTGGGGTTTGGAAAATAAGATGCCCTCGATAATAGCCAGAGAGCTGCACGCTACACATTTAACCAGGGTGAGAGTCACACTGACCGGATGCACAGCAAAACAAGATCCTGGAAAACAGGGCATCTGTCTTCTATGTCAGCCTAAGCTTTAGTTTAAAGAGTCAGAGCTTTTCAATCAAGATCAAGAGAGGAAGGGGGAGTTTCCACCTTGGGACCATGCTAATGGAAGGCTACTTTTGGGCAGACATTAGAGAAGAAGGACCTTCTTTAGCACTTCCAACCTTTTCTATGCCATGTAAGGGTGAAAACCTTGGTTACTCCTTACACCCTGCCCTCCACTTCCTCCTGCCCTTGGTTACTGCTCCTTTCTTTCAGCTTCACCCATTGGATCTTTCTCCAGCATTACATCTTGACTCCCTGCCTTCAATTCGTTTCTTCTGAAAGATGGTTAGACTTGAAAAAATATTTAAAATACTTCTTACGCAAATCACTTTTACTTGAATGCTGGCACAAAATATTTTTAGACGACTGCACAGCTGGATCATGGTCCTATAACTGGAAGTGTGGACAGAGGTTTCATTTCGCATTTCAAACCTCTGCTTACACGCTGCTTTTAATCCCATTTCCTGATGACCAATGGTAAGTACTAGCAGCAGCCAAGGACACACATTGCTTCACTGCCCTGAACATTTGTACACGACTGATGAGACAGGAAAGCTGTAAAGGAAACAGCTTTCTATGGGATTCAAAACCAGATGACTAAAGTCAATTTCTGTTTCTGTCCAGCAAAAAAAAGTGCTATTTACATGCAGGAAATGACTGAATATTTGTTGACTGACACGGATGTCAAACACATTATTAGGAAACTGTATTTCTCCATTTCTTCCATGAGAATGAAAGATACAGACAAATTACTGAACAAAACAAGATAATAGGCTTTATTTTCTACCAGGGCAAATCATTCTTGAGCAATGATATAATTAAAGCCAGTTCACAGAATGTAATCTACAATTTGCCAGCAGACCAGTCAGAGAAAGTGGTAATGAAAAGAGTAGGCATCTTTATGCAGAGGTACAACCCAAGATCATAAAAACACTTAAAGAAAAAAGATCACTAAGTTGGGGTTTCAAAAGTCAGAGATAGCATGGCTACACGTACGTGGAGCTGAAGTCGGCCCAGTTGTTGGGGGTCGTGGAGGGCTCTGAAGAGGTCGCTGCCAGGGGAGCGGGCGTCTCACGCACAGCCAGCTTGGGTGCAGGGGTGGGGGTCGGCTCGGTCACTGGTTTGACTGGTGTGGGAACCTCATTTTCTGGGATTTTCTCTGCATAGTTTGCAGGAAACCATCCTGTCTTTCCTTTTAATTCTCCTCCAAGCCATCCCGGTTCTCCAGTCTGGCTTTCATCCACCTGCAGGGAAGTCGCAAAGTTTAATTTAAGCGGCACTGAATCAACCCGCAAAGACACCAAACGCTCTAGCAGAACAAAGCTCCGAGCCTCTGACCCTGTCAGGCAGACATGCTGCATAGACATTTCTTCTTTTTCTTCATCTAAGTGTCTGAGAAGATTATCTCTAACCATTAACTCTGAAAAAACAGTAAGCGACATAATTCAAGTTCTTACTCTTTGTGCTTTTTAAAGCTTTTTTTTTTTTTTAGCTTTTTTCTTTCTTTTTCTAAGAATGGCAGTTAAGATTAAGTGCCAAAAGTCCTAAGGCCCATAGTTTAAATTTTTAGAGCTATTTTGAATTGGAAAGTGATCTGACAGACTTCATCACTCAGGAAAGTCATGTAATTATTAAAAATAATTTGACTTGGGTTTATTATTTAAAGTTGCAAGCAAAGGGTGCAATCAATATAAATTTAGCATTCTAAAAATCTCTGATAACTAAGCAGTACGTATTTAGCACAGGGACAAGAAAGATAAAAAGCACAGCCTTAGATGGTTTCTACAGGGAGCAAAGCTGACTGCTGTATTTAGGCATTTAAAAATTCCTCAGACTCACGATGAGAAGAAAATTAAGGAAGTGATTACTTACAGCAACGATCAATTTTATTAAGGTCCTATAGTTTTCTTTTGTATAAATTTAACTTTAATATTCACAGAAGTGCACAGGAGAATATAGAATTCTGCTGCTTAAAAATTTCCAAGAAGCTATTTATTATACCAGGTGCTTTTAATGTTTGCATTTTAATTGTGACTCAAAGGACCCTTCAAAATCACCAGATGATTCCACTTATCTTTATGAGTTACCCCCACTATTTTATGAGCAACAGGAGAAGGATTTTGGAGGATAATAACATTCACTATTAGAAAATTATTTTCATTACTATAAGTCAATTAAGGGTCTATCAGAGACTTTATCTTATTTTTTCTCCCTTAATATACTGCCCAAGGAGGTGAAACATTGAACACTCATGTTGCTTTTTTAGAAATTACAGAAATGAGGAGGTAAGGTCTTAATAATTTTGGAAAAACTGGCAAAAATACTGGTTTTCTAACCCATTCAAACATTCAGTAAAAAAACAAAGCAAAAAACTGCAGAACCGAATATCTATCTGTATTCAATGGAGGGTAATAAGATATGATGTCTATTACTTTATTTGAATTTTTTAAAAAATGCTTGGGGTAGGGGTGGAGAAAGAATACAGAGCTTACTATTTAATTCTACACATTATTTACAAAATATTCAGTAAGTGGGGGACATCTGCCTGCTGCTCCACCTTAGGGAACCCTTACTGTCATGAATAAAAGCAATTTTTAAAGCCAAGAATTTTCCCAAAGCACTTCTCCCCAGATAAAGGGGAATGCTGCTTCGTCTGCTCTTCTTGCTACACTTACATCAGATGTGAACATAGCACTACTTTCACTCAGGCCCCCGCACTGTTTGGTTCTTACTTTCCTTCTTCTGGGCAGCCCCCACAGTTTCTCTAGATGAGGATTTAAGATGACATTTTTTTCCACTTGGATCTTATTTTATGCGAAACTCAAATGGCCACACGCCTTTCCTTCCCCATTTATATTTATTGCTGATATTGTGACACATTTTAACTTCGCAGCTGCTTTGCACTGGAAACAGAGCTATAAATAGACCAGGTGGTGCCAGGGTCTCCTCAATGTCTCTGTAGGTTCAGCGGCCAAGCCGCCACCCGCTCCATTCATCCTAGGACCAAAGGTGATGTCAGGCGGGAGTGAGTTAGGAGCTTGAGCTCCGGGCACAAGAACTTAGCCTCAAGACTGCAGAGGGTAACGATCGAGAGCAGGGCCCTGCAATTAGACGGCCTCAGTTTCAGTGCTGCTTCCACAATCAACTGGTCGACTTGGGGCAAGTTTAATCCCTTGGTGCCTTGGTTTCCTCATCTGTAAAACGGGGATAATAACCGCACCTGTCTTATTATGGCTGTTGTGAGGAATGATAAATATTAGAACGCTGCCTGGCATTTGAGAAGTGTTTAATGATGGGTTTTTAAGCCCTCTCTCCTGTCCCCGCTCTGAACCTGCTGCAGTTCCCTTTCAGGCTTCTGTCCCGGTCTCTACCATACCCTCTCTTAAGGTAACAAGCTCTGGTAATCTGCAAGGGGCGTTCCCTGCTCTAGAAACCTGTCCGGGACCCTAGCCTCAGCGTTTGCCTTCTTGCCAGCAGTAACCCTTTAGGGGCCGGAGTTCAATTTCTGATCACAGCCTGTCTGGGACCCTACTGATCTGTCCAAGTTGGACGCCCTGGAATGTCAGCTGCTTTACTTAATTATGTCCTATGATCTACTGTCATTCCCTTGAGACACAGTAACAAGACTTTACTTGACATCTGGAATTGAATCTGAAGCCCTGAGGAAAAGTCCCAACCTGTGGGCAGGTCTGGCTCCCACCCTATTTAAGCAATCACACCCAGCCCTGTGCCCTGATAGGACACAAAGTGAGCTGCACCACTGAAGGGTGACTTGTGTACTTAGCAAAGGGGGAGGGCCACATCAGCCTCTTATCTCTGCAAACAAGGGTTTCTCCCATCCTTCAGGGCAATAATGCAATCAGCATTTCACTTTTAACAGCGGAAATTCACTGGTCAACTCTGGCCAAACAATAGTCTCAATTAGTTTGATTTATTCTTATAGGAATCCATTAATTGTAATGTATAATTAAATTTTAATTTGAAGGTTCAGAGGTTATAATAAAAATTCGCTCAACATTAAATTAAACTAACCACTTAGAAAAAGCATGAAGGTTCTCACAGGAAAATGAGAACTACTTCTTCTTGTGGTTTGGGAAACTACCCCAAATGCCAATCTAATTGTGGAAAAATAGAAGATTACGATAGAATGAGAAAAGTGAGGCACACAGACTTCTTTGTCATGTGGACTTTTACAGACAAAGTCAATTCATCTATTGGTGGCTATAAGTCAGGGGGATTTGGGCATTAACAATATTGGTTTTAATCCAATTTCATTTAACCAGCCCCACCGCAATACCTCACAGCATCTGGGGTCCTTCTAGTGACACGTTATCAAAGTGGGAAGCACAAACCTGAGATAGTGCTCACATGTCTGGGACTATGTGACAGATCTAGTCCACAAAATGTGAGTAATTATACACTTATAACGTAGGGTATTGATCAACAGTCACGCACACAGCAGCTGTCAGGTTCAAGCACACGTGGCTGAAGCCCAATAACAATTTCTCAGTGTCTAGAGGCTTCATGGCTGTCACCTTCAGCAGGGAGCATTAATATTTCTAAAACCTCTGACCTTGTTGATGAAGATTTTAGGCTGGTTACTTTTAAAACTACAGATGAGAAGCAGGCTCCGAGGACTGGAATTTTGCTTGCCCTTTGAGACATTTGCGTTTGTGAAGGAAGTGGGGAGGACCTTGTAGGGACCTGAAATTGGCCACCCCAAGATATGACTCTTTGGCATCGGGATTGTTTTGGGCTGATAGCTTTTGATAAACTGGGACAGGGAAGGAGGCCCTGGGGAATGGAACTTGCCCTTGTTGGGACACATTTACATTTGTAAGGTAAATCTCTATCTGTAAAAGGTGCCTCCCTCTCTGTACCAGGAAGAAGAGAGATGACCTTGTCCCTAGAAGCTCTTAATGGGGAAGGCAAGAACTTAAGTTGGTTGCTGTCTGGCAATCTCATGTAACTGGTTTAGGGTGGTGGCGTCTAACCTTTCTAACCTTTACTTAATCCGATTTGATTCTTGTCTAAAAGTCATGGGATCACCCAATGACCAGACCCCACCTGCACTGATACCATTTTAACTTTTTTTCATGTTCTTTCCTTTGTCTTGTAAAGAGATGAATCATATACCTATGCCTTAAATTTAGCTCTAACCCTCAACTGGGGGCAGCAGAAGCTCTGACTGCCCATGGGTCCTGTCCCCATGCTATTCCACACTATTCTCTAAATAAAAGAGCACTACTGCCAGATCTTGAGAGTCTAAGAAATCTTTCTTTCGACTCCTCGGCTCACCGACCCCACATCACTTGTCACAAAGAAGGGAAACAAATTCCCTCTCCCCCTACACGCGTGACAAAGAACATGGACAGCAAACAGGTTCAAACCACGTGCTGACTCAGACCAGCTGGTGTGGCTGCCCGGGACGTGCTGACGAGTCTGGGGAGCAGCAGCACGTGCTTCCTGTATTTGCTAGTTTGGAAATAGGAGGTTTCCCCCCAAACTCCTGGATGAGGATATTAAAATTGTTTTCTAAAGCTCTAATCTAGAGGTAGGCAAATTTTACCTCTGTTGCAACTACTCAACTCTGTCATTGTAGCAAAAAAGCAGAGCAGCTGTAGACAATATGGAAATGAACAAGTCTAGCTGCGTTCCAATAAAGCTTTATTATAAAACAGGCAGTGGGCCAGGTTTGGCCCACCCCTGGAACCATACGTGTAAGGTGCCTCAAAACAGCAATGATCCTACAACCGTTACTAAACAAGCTGAGCTCAGATGTTAAGGCTATGGAAATCTAAGGAAGGAAGGAAAAACAAGGTATTGACTACATTAAAAAAACTTCCATCAAGAGAAGAAAAGGCAAAAAATGAGTTTAAATTGTTACAAGAGTAGCGCTAAATTAGAAGATAAACAATTTCCAGAATGAATTGACTGGGTGATGGCTGACAATCACGAAAGAGGTCTCCCTTTTTGGATATTTCTAAGAGGATATTCTCCAGAAATGATTTAGGATTAGTTCTGACAGGAAAAAGAGATTAGATTAGATCACTGGTTTCTGAAACTCTCTAATGGAAGCACCTGGAGAGGGTTTTGAGTCCTATATATAGATTAAGAGTTCCCTGGAATGGTTATTTGTTAAGCTCCCTGAGCAGTTCTGAGGTACTCATTCCTGGACCGTCTAGGACCTGCTGAGTTAGATGGCCAGCCAGTGTTCTTAAGATAAACCCCCAACAAAACAGCAGTGAGCAGGGGTCTCCTAATTCCTCATGCTATTCATTGAGAAGTCTTTTTTGTTTTTTCCCTGAGGAAAATTTGCCCTGAGCTAACATCTGTTGCCAATCTTCCTCTTTTTGTGTGAGGAAGATTTGCCCTGAGCTAACATCCATGCCAGTCTCCCTCCATTTTGCATGTGGGTGGCAGTCACAGCATGGCTGCCAGCAAGCGGTGTAGGTCTGTATCCAGGAACCAAACCCGGGCTGCTGAAGCAGAGTATGCCAAACTTAACCACTAGGCCATGGGGCCAGCCCAAGAAGCTTCAATTCAGAAGTCTTCCCTGAGCACGTGAGTTCACTCTGATTCCTTTCTTCTTTTAAATTCCTAGCTAAGGGGCTGGCCCGGTGGTGCAGTGGTTAAGTGCGAACGTTCTGCTTTGGCAGCCTGGGGTTTGCTGGTTCAGATGCCAGGTGCAGACATGGCACTGCTTGGCAAGCCATGCTGTGGCAGGCGTCCCATATGTAGGGTAGAGGAAGATGGGCATGGATGTTAGCTCAGGGCCAGTCTTCCTCAGCAAAAAGAGGAGGAGTGGCAGCAGTTAGCTCAGAGTTAATCTTCCTCAAAAATATATAAATAAATAAATAAATAAATAAATAAATAAATAAATAAATAAATTCCTAACTAAGTTAGTGAGATTTCATTGAGCACTTCATGATACACTGGCTTTTTCATGTGTTTCTCCCTATTTTTCTAAAAAGATTTTAAACATACGAATGACAGACATCATCTTATATTTCTTTCTATTATCAACAATAAGACTATATATAAGACAGAACATTAAATTTTTGTTAACCATAAAAAAATTTTTTTTTGGAGAAAACTGGGCTGGTACCAAGTTTTTTCAAAAGCAAAATATTTTTAAAGCACCCTCCAAGACTGCCTACGTTAAAAAAAAAGGAAATGTCAGACTTCTAAAACCTAATGGGTATAGTTAGCTATTTTTCAAAGAAGTTTGAAAATCTAATGGTTTTGATTGAGAATCTAATGGTTACTGTGCCCACAAAAGTAAGTGAACTCCTCGTGATTATTCAACCGAGAGAGACTGACAATAATATTCTACTACATATTTTTCATATTCATGCTTCTTAACTACAAACTTCACGAAATAAAAAACTTGTTGCTATTACACGTCAATTCCCATTTTAAAAAACGGATCGTTAACCTCACAAGATAGTACAATTGAATGCCATTTGGAGTGTCACATTACAATGTTACACATTACAATGTTACATTTTGTAGCATAAAATGAAGACACGGCTGCCGTCCCTTCAGCAAGCCAATATATCCTGCCTACTAGTACATTCCACATCTCATGACACAGTTAGGATGTCCAAGACAAAGAAAACACCATTCCAACCCGGGGTAGACGTTCTCTTACACTGGTTGAAGTTAGATTGATTTTTAGTGCTTTATTAAAAATCACAAATTCTGATGCATTTGCAAACAGGAAAACTGTATAGAAGCACACAAAATTAAACACGCCCAGCGATGACCACTGTTAACAGTTTGACATCCATATTTCAAGACTGTTAACTACACACACACAAACGTTCACGTATACACACACACAGTTTTTTTATTTAACCAAAATACAATTACACTCTACATCCTGTTTACTGGAGAGCTTATCTGTATATGCAGATCCATGTAATTTTTTAAACTTCTTCACTATATTTTTTCTTTAGCTGTCTCATAATTTACTTAAAGCGTTCCCTTCCTGATGGACCCAGGACTGCTCCTCTTTCGCATTTGCCAACAATCCTGCAGTGAACAGCCGTGAACACATACATTCACACATGCGCCGAAAGACAGCCCAGAGGAGGGAGAATAACAGAATTTCTGGGTCCCGGGGAATGAGAATTTTAAATTTGAATAGGTATGGCCAAATTGCCTTCCAAACGGCTTAGCCAATTCATACAACCATGCTGACAATGTCTATTACATCCACTTTCCTACACTCTTGATAAAGTTGGATATTATCACATTTTTAAACTTGTTCAGTTGCGAGACGAAAAAAGCTACCTTGCTCTGTTAATTTCCATTCTCCTGATCACCAATGAAATGAAGCATCTTTTCGTAGAATTTTCTATATCATTTACTTTTCTTCATCTGTGATGTCTCTTTATATCCTTGGCCAACTTTTCTAAGACTCATGGGTGGGTCGTCTCTTTCATATTAACTTTTTGGAATCTTTATGTAATATGGATAGCAATCTTTTGTCTCACGCATTTTGCAATATACAAGTTTTTATTTTTTATACTGTCAAATCTGTCCTTTTTGGTCATTTATAGATTCTGGTTTTAACTTAGAAAGGCATTTCTTAGCCAGAAAATTATTCCAATATTCTTTTTAAAAAAGTTTTTTTTAGAACTTTTTTTTTTTTTGAGGAAGATTAGCCCTGACCTAACTACTGCCAATCCTCCTCTTTTTGCTGAGGAAGACTGGCCCTGCGCTAACATCCATGCCCATCTTCCTCTACTTTATATGTGGCACGCCTACCACAGCATGGCTTTTTGCCAAGCGGTGCCATGTCCGCACCCGGGATCCAAACCAGTGAACCCGGGGCTGCCAAGAAGCGGAATGTGCACACTTAACCGCTGCACCACCAGGCCGGCCCCAGAATTTTATCTTTTAAGTTTAACCTACTTGGAACTTATTTTTGTCCATGGTCTGAGAAAGAGACTCGACCCAATAATTTGCCAAATACAGAGCCTTCCAGCTAGTCCTTAAATGGAATCTAGCAAAGAGAATCCTGGTACACACACTTTTACAGCTTTCTTTCTTTTTTTTTTTTTTTAAGCACAACCTACTACACAAACTCAAAACAGTTTCACTGCTGCGACAACACCCAAAGATGGGTGTACTTACACAGAATCAAAGTGACTTAAAAGAACAAAACATTTAAGAAGATGCAGACTTCCTGACAGCGACAGAGCACTTACCCATTCCCCTTTAACCTCCAGCAGGAAAGCAAAGGTTTGAAAGCAAGGCAGAATATATGTTTAATGAAACGTTTTATTCTTACCGCACACCTAAACTCTAGTCCAGCAGAGGGTTAACTAGCCAATTTGAGGAACAGGATTCAGTATCATTGGAACAAGACAATGTTTCCAAAAGATAATACTTTCTCATTAAAATATAGGTCATCTGTAACATTTCCTTATTGTAACATTTTGTAACACTTCCTTATCTTTAGAAGAGAACACTACTTTTCTAGCCTTGTGTTCCAACAAAATCCAGTTTCAAAAATATTAGGCTTCTTTGTGGTTACAATGGAAAGAAACAACTTTGTAACGAGGTCCTATCTGATGTCGCATTGTACTTGCATAATTTTTAGATTCCCGCTATTGCATGGTACTTATGTATTTTACAATTGATCTGGTTTAAAAGGCAAAGTATTTCGGAGATGAGGCAGTATGAGTAAAGCAGCTTCAGGCCATAAGAAAGCACAGAGTAGGAAGCAGGAGATGGTGAAGAAGCTGCCAACACAGCCTGGTGACAGCCGTGCATCACCATTCATATATACAGAGTGTTTGCCCACACTTAAGGGAAGCCAGCAGCTCTTTCTGTAAAGAATGAGCGAGCCTCGCACCTGGGCATTCAAAATCGCTGAATGAAGGCATGGAGGATATTTGAAGAGGGTTTCATTGTTAAGGAGGTTCTGACTTTTAAAGATTCTACACCTAGGGCCTGACTCCCTTATTTCCAGCCCATGATAATTAGAGAAAAAGCTATCAGAAAATAAGGGGAGAGGGGATTGATTTCTCTGAGTACCAAACACACTGTTCCTTCTAGATATTTTGGCCCAGTAAAGATCATATATGCTACACACAGAGATACGATGTATGCATGCAAGATGAACAAATGTACAACACCCTTTTATACTTCAAAGACACATAGTCCTGGTATGAGAAACAAGTTTGTCTCAATTCTTAACTTTCGTAGCTCTTTTAAAATTCTGAGCCATTCCCACCTTAAAAAGAAAAATGCTAATAGTAATGCAAAGTTTGACCACTTCTAAGAATAAGTACTAAGTTAATAACTAGATTGAAGAACTATTGTTTTCTTTTACAAATAATTTAGGTCAACCACATTGCTTTATTCTCTCACAAACTGGTACAATAGTTTTAGTTACAATCATAAGACTATATTTAATTATTATTATAATTAAAGAAAATAAACTAGGACAAAGCAAAATCCTGAATTTTTTTTGTCTGTTCAAGTATAGAGTAGGAAAGCAGATTAACTGTATTTAATTGATTATTTTTCACACATTTTCAAACTTTACACAATTAAAGAGAAAAAAAAAGATGCTTTGACAGAAAGACACAAAAGTTATCATTGGCAATTATGAAAATGATGGTAAAATATTTTGCATTTAAAACTAATTCTTAAAAACTATTCATAATATATAAGCAATATTCTAAACTCTGAAATTACCAGAACTTTAGAGATTTAAAAATAGGCTAAGGCTGTGCTAAGAATCCATTTTTTTTAAACAATTCTATTTTCAAGTGATGTGAGGATATATCTTTAAATGTCATCTTTCATTCTAATAGAAAAGGAAGAAGACTGAGCCTACATTTCGAAAACCCAGATGCTAGATTATTGGATTTCACACTTGCCCACAATTTCACAATTGTCAAATAACATGCAGAAATGGGGCAGACGCTGATCACGCAGAGTGATCACGCCTTCACTGGAGTCTTTCTTACCATGACTATATCGCCCGGCTGGATCGTGATTTCATCATGACTTCTGGACTCAAAGGGATAGAGCGCTCGGTAATAGACCACTTTTACATTCTCCTGTGCAGAAATCGTAAGTGGGCCTTTTTCTGTATACAAAAAAAAGGAGGAGAAGGGAACAAAAAGAAAACGTTACACGGAACACAAATGCATGCCAAGCCAAGTTATGGACATCAACTCAAACCCATCAGAGGGGTCATTAATGAATTCTCTCTAACAGAGGTCACCCCAGCGCCGAGCGCAGTGCGGCTGTCCGAGGGCCCTGCTCTCTGCCTCCTGGCTGGGGCTCCAGTGCACATCTGTAAAGCATCAAGGCCCTTCTCCCCACACCCAGTGGGGAGTACAATGCAGCAGTTCGAATGTGACCCAAAATCTGAATCAGCCAGCTCATTCGGGAGGGGACGAAGAAGCATAACTTTCCATATTAAAAGACATGGAAACGATGTTCCAGGTCCTTTACGCAGTCATATAAAATCTAAGTGCTGATTTCAACGAGAATGGTTATTACTGATAATCCCCAGTGGTGTACGTCTATATTTCCAAAAGAAAAAAAATGAATCTAAGGAAGGACCCTAGATGAAAACAATTTAGCTTTTAAAAGAAATAAAATTTTTAAAAATGCGTGTGAGCAGAGGATATCTTGGATTCTGGTTAACAATAGCTCATCACAGCCCTCGGAATGTTTACCCCAGAGCTGCAAGTATTTGAACACCCATCTGTGTTCTCTGAAAAGCAGCGAGGGGAAGGTATCATCTTCAAATTTCTCGAACTGAATGATGTGCAAAATTTCCCACTGACCGATGGAAAAAGTCCTCACTTTATGCCAGGAGGAAGCACAAGGAACATACACTAATTGCCTAAGATCAAGTAATGGTGAAATTATTTTCAGATCAAAAAAAGTATTGAAACGTGTATTTGCCTCCCCAGGGCACGGCCACTCCTGTGTGGACCTGGTGACTCACCAGTCTTTCTCCCTGGACTGTGTGCCTCTGAAGGCAGGGAGGGTGTCAGACCCAGCTCTGACCCTCACCCCATCCCTGCCCACTGTGCAAACAGGAAACAAACAAACCTTTACGGAATAGTGTGTTTGTTTCTTTACTTTCTGTACACCAGTAAAAGGCATACTGATGATTGAACAAATAAAACTGATATGATTTGCCATACAGAGGAAAAGGCAACCACTCTCTTCAGCTGAGTATTATCTGCAAAGCTGTCCAATGTGACACAGCCCACAAAAATTTTAAAAATACATTCTAGTTTGCATCTGATATGAGATAACGTTTTCTAGCTATTTCAAAGTCTTTCAGTTACCGTTAGCTAAAGAGGCAATTTATGATCAAAGGGCAAAAAGTCACAGTTTTATACAGCATAGGTTAAAGACAGTGAATGTTGCATCAGTGTGGGCAAAGGGGAAAGGTGCCACTTCTTGTGGCTGAAACAGCTCAGAAATTCCCAGAGAAAATAAGAAACTGGAGAAGCAGCAGGTTGTTTCGGCAGCAAAGGTTTCGACCTCCATCTGGAATACAGGTGTACGCATGGGGCCTGGTAAACTGCATGCCACTTTCGTCTGCAGAAGACTTCTGCATGCCAGTGTAATGGTGGCCAAAGGTTGGCACGGTGGTGGAAGAATTCAACAGACATGGAATGATCCTAGAGAATGAACAGCTGCACTGTCCAAAAAAAGGAGACTGACATTCTCAACTCTATGAATATAGCCAAGATAGGACCTGATTAGATACAGAGATTTCTCGAGAGGATCTGGGAGAAGAGATGGCTTATTTGCTGGAATTACGTTTGGCCTCTAATACCTGCGGTCGACCAGGGTGCTTGCACCACTGGCTTGCCTGGTTCCTGGTGTGGATGGAAAAGTCGACTCAGCTTGTCTTGCATTTCCTGTTTGCCTTTCTCCTCAGTTTCCTTCTTTTTGACGCTCTCTTCTCTTTTGAGTTTTTCCTCATCGTGGAGTTTCCTGGGCCGCTGATGCTCATGGTCCTGCTGGACATGCTCAAGCCACTGCCTGTCCCTTTCCTGAGCTCGTCTGTCAACAAAATGCTTGGTTACAGTATGGAAGCAACTCCCACTTAACACTGCTGTGTCTCCTTCACGAAAAGCTCCATCTGGTCAGTGGGATGCTACACAGCAAGGGGACATTGTTCTTCAGATGGAGCAATCTGCATCAATGAAACTAAGGCTCTCGGGGCTGCAATTCTGAGCGAGACGAAACCACACGGTTTAGAAAACAGGGAAAATTTCTCACGTATCTTATAAAGTGATTAGAAAAATAACAAAAATAATTCTCACAGTACTAAGAAGTAGTTGCTATATATTTTACTGAATTCAACTACTTTCTGTTTGTTTTTCAAAGCAGCTGACAGAAAAAGATAATTGCAATGAAATTCAGCCCTTGAAAATTATCACATCCTCAAGCTGAAACCCACAGGAAAAGACTGGGAACAATTTTTCTCTTATTCCATAATATTTTAATAAAATCAGAAAGTACTTTAAATGAAATTAATGTCAATAACAAATGCTAGAATGTGAGTAATAACCAGTCCTCCACGTCTATTGACTATTTCAACCCTCACACCAGGTAGATAGGTCCTACTACTATCATCCTCATTTTACGATAAGGAAAATGAGGCAGAGATATTAATGACTTGTCCAAGGTCACACAGCCACACCTGCCTGGGGTTTAGTCCCAGGCAGCCCAGTTCTAGAGTCCACACTCTAAACCGCTGTCCTGTGACATGGCCATTGCACAAAGGTCATCTCCTGGGATTAGGAAACTGCCAAGGGAACATATGTAAACAAATAAAACCTTTATTCTCCATTTAAAGAATGCTATATTTATTTCTACTCTGTATGAAAGGGAAAATCTAGTGCAGCAGAATTCTTTTTTTTTAATTAGTTAATTTAAATTTTTTTTTTGGAGGAAGATTAGCCCTGAGCTAACATCGGCTGCCAATCCTCCTCTTTTGCTGAGGAAGACTGGCCCTGGGCTAACATCCATGCCCATCTTCCTCTACTTTATATGTGGGACGCCTACCATAGCATGGCTTTTTGCCAAGCGGTGCCGTGTCCGCACCCAGGATCCGAACCAGCGAGCCCCAGGCCACTGAGAAGCGGAACATGTGCACTTAACTGCTGCACCACTGGGCCGGCCCCAGCAGAATTCTTTTTAACTTAAATCTTAGACATTTTACTTACAATTTTCAAAACATCTTTTAACAAAGCATAAGAAAACATTTTTTGGAGGGGTAGGGATGTTAACTGTTATTTATAACAACAAAAAATATAATAAAATTTTGCTTACCTTTTTTATTAATAAAGGTCACCATTTATACTGTATAACCATGTAATTTCTGAAGTTAAATTTTGGGTACTATTTATCACATAATTTTAAGCAGAAAATTTAACTTTTCTGTATTATGATATTTTGTGTTCATTTCTACTCTGTAGGAATGTGAAAGTTCACTGCAGTGTAGTGTGAATGATAAACTCTGAAGATAAGAAAAGGATGGAGTCAGAGCTAATCAACACATCCAAGGAATTAATGCTTGTACATAATCCTAGTCCCACCCCTAGGAAAACCATAAAATAATTCTCAAATTGGTCTGAGACCATACCATCTACCCACTGGCATGAAAAAACAAAACAAAACACCAGATTCAGAATATTATATATATATTATATATATCCACAACAAAACGTGCACCACTCTGAGCTCAGCCCACTAAAAATCAATGACTTGCCTAAAGTATCTGTTTCATCTTTTTTGTCTAATTTCAGTAACCAACTTTTATAATTTATACTATATCATCGGAATATTTGGTCATTTAGACTTACAGTCTAAAATCAATTCGAAGTTTAAAAAGCAAATATCCAATTACAAAATCAGATACACTGCAAATTAAAAAATAAATATCTACAATTTACTAGAATTTATTACAAATAAAAGTAAAAAAAAAATCACAAACACAAATATTCAAACAAAAATATGTCTGCATCCAAAGCAGCGTCGGCAAATTTTCTCCTTTTGAACTCAAATGTAATTTGCAGTTGAAAAAAGGAAGAAAGAAGACAGAGGGGCACACGGTCAGTCCTCCAGGAGAAACCCTGTGTGGCCAGCGAGCTCAGGGACTTTGAGTGCAAACCCAGCACTCTGATGGCCACCGTTATTAAAAGGCTGTGAACTGGAAAAGTATTTTGGTCATTGGCATGCAAATGAGCATACCAAGTGTCCCAATTTCCTTGTATAATTGAGTTTATCTACATAGAAGTAGCTTGGGAGAGCTCTGGGAACTAACTAAAAACCTCAGGGGGTACTTAGATATGCAAAGACATACATACACACACGTTTGTGCTGACACACACACACACACACACACACACTAAAGACTGAAAGCTCTTTCTGATCCAGTAAGTTCTTGGAGAAGCCAGGCAAAGAATGGTAAATATTCAAAGTTCCTTCCAGACGGGTTCACAGTTAACTGAAAAGACTCACCTTTGAGCATCTTCTTTTTGTTTTTCTAATTCTATGATCTTTCGCTCTTGTTCCTTCTGTTTCAGCCTTTCAGCCTCTATGGACTTTTGTTTCTGGAGCTGCTGCTTATTATGTATTTCTCTTAGTTCCTATCAACAGTCAAGAAACAGTCCATGTAACGACATGCAGCGACAGGCATTCCCACAGTTTATCAGCATGCAACCCTGCACAGTGGGGAAGCCTCGACACTGGGAGATAACATTCCAGATTTGAAAAACATGAACTTGGGGAACTAAAATCACTCTACGTTTTGACATGACTCATCTCCAAAAGCTGTTCGAGGTTATATTTTCATAGTCAGAACACATTACATCGCTTTCCACAAAGTGCTTTAGAAAGAACTTGCTAGTGAAGGGCACAGAGAAGCTACACCGCTCAAGACTCAGCAATCATGATGGAACTTAACCAGTTTTAAGAAAGGGTGATGATCAAGAATAAAACCTTAAGGTTCTTATGATAATGAATCAACACCAGCCTCTACTGGCTTTGAAAATGCACACACCTCTCCACACACGACCTCCACTAAAACCTCACCTCCTTATGCTGTGCTGCCTTAGAACAAACAGACCTCCTCTGCTCCACAACCTCGATTCTCCCCACCAAGGTCTGTTTGTCTTCAAATCACGCCTCTTCTACAGGCTCTTCTCTTACTAAATCCACGTGTGAAGTTGTCAGCTGCCCCAAACTAAACCAGGACTCAGGCTGGTTATAAAGGCTGTAATTATAAAGGCTATAATTTGATGATCACCACCTTGGATCCAATTTCCTCATTTGATACTAGCCCCAGGAATAAGAGTAATCTCCTTAACGGGCTACTTAAAATACATTTTATGATACTTAAAGTACATAAGTCAGAAGTTTAAATATCCAAAACCATAAAGAACAATGAAATGCCTGTTGAGGGGGAAACTCTCTGATTCCACAGGAGTACAATGGTCACTAACAGATTCAGTCACCGGAATTCCTCTCATTTGTGTCAACAATGAATCAGATGAGTTGAAGTGTCCAGTAGAGCCAAGTGTATTTCCAGTTGACTTCTTGGTCTGGCTAATGAGGGCTGGTCTCCCAATTGGCAGCCCAGGGGTCTATATGGTAAGATCTAAGAACCAAAGTCTGCCCTTCTTCTCTTGCCTTGCTCATTGGCAAGAAATCCAGATGAGATTTCCTCCTGCCTTACTGCTACCTTTACAGTCACTCAGAGACTGAACAACAAACGTGGAGGGATCAGCGTTAAAATGGACTTATTCCTAGAGAAAAGCCCTGAAGGTCAGGCTAACCTTTTCCTACTAGCTAGACCATTCTTAGGTTAGAATGCATGGACACGCATCTTGTATACTATAAGTGACTTTGAAAAGTCCTAAAAGGGATCAATGGGATACAAGAAAAAGTTTAACTGGAGATCAGGAGGTTAGGGGGAGGCAGGCACTGGGCAGGAGGGGGGATAGGAGGGAAACAGGCACTCAAGAGAGGGGGAAGGAAGGATGGGGTTCAGTGGGGAACCTAACAAATGAGACTGGGAATATCTAGGCAAGAGGCAGCAGGAAGAGGCAACTTCGTAAGGTACAAATTGCTGGACCATTCCCTATGGCAGCAGCCCTGGGCACGTGACTTCCAAATTATGAAGGGTACCTGGGACAGGAGTTTAGTTATGGAGGGGCATGGAAGGTCAAGAATGGAGACTGGAAAGTAATGATGAAGCCTCACTCTGACTGTTCTAAGAGAAGAAAATTGACACGAGGAAAAAAAAGAGTTCCATTTTTCATTCTCTTTCTCACTGCCATACACCACGGGCTATAAACCTTTAATGTGTTAAATATTCAGCAGTATTGCTTTTCATAGTAACTTGGAATCAAACATAAATAGTAATCTCCAATGATACGAGTAAAATATCTGGTTAATATTTTGGATTTGATATTTCAGAGACAAATGGAAAAAATGGGCAAATTCCTATTGTCAGAGCAATCTGCACTCACGGTTCAAGTTAATATCTCAACAAGAAAAGGAAAATTGCAGTGGGGTGACGTCAAACCAAACTCTGAATGTCCTGAGAAAGGGACTCAAAAGTCAGCCCCTGCACAGACAGGGATGGCCCGCTCCAGAGTTAGCCCAACAGCTGACACGCTTTAAAAGGATGCGTCAAAGTACTTTTTCCGTATTTTAAAATTTCATCTTCAATTGCATAAAAATCTTAAATAAATTCAGAAAACTAATTTACAGCAATAGACTATAATTCAAAGGGTCTGAACTGGGAAGAAAGAATCCTAGGTGCCTGATACAGGCCAGCAGCTGAATCAGAGTAGACAATCTTCAGGGTTGTTTTAGCTTTAAGATCTGTTAAATTACTAGACACCGTTGATCCCATAAAAATTTATTCTTTATTTCAGTGTCTCTTTCAGAGTTTTATTCTTATTGCATGAATAGACCAAAAGAGTACAACCAGCAAGCAAAATAAGTCTGAGCTGAAATTAAATGCAAAGGAGAAGAAATGATGGAGGAGGAGGAGCAGTTTAGTCTGACGTTCAGGAACCTGATCATTTATTTAAAAAGAAAAGTTCTTACTTCATCCAGGAAAAACGTATTTACAGACAGAGTGATATTCAAAATATTGAATCAGAGGTCTGGCCAAGCCCCGGCCAATCGGAACGGATGCTGGCCATGATGGAGCAATGCACCAGGTGGACTGTGTGCACAATGACGATTTTTCATTTTACCAAAGAATTACACTGCATGTTTCCTTTCTATACCGGTCTCTGGTAATTGGATGTTGACTTATTGATCAATAATTACCAAATACAAAGTCAAGAGAGATGAAAGTAAAGCTAGGAACATATCAGGAGGCACTATAAAATGAAAAGTGGTAAGAAGTGAATGTAAGGAAGCTATAGAAAAAAATCATGCTGAGACAGTTTAAAAAACAATTTTTAAGTGTATCAAATGCATAAAGGAAGATATTCAAAAATTTTAAAAGCACATTTTTTTTTTAGTATAGCAGCATTATAAGATAGGCTGAACCTATCTTTGGAACTATCTAAATAAGGTGCAGCTTCCAGTACCTCCAAGGAAATGGAGCTCTCGGGAGCCATAGAAGAACAGATGTCAAGTAAGATAACAGAAGGCTCTGTTGTCTTATGATCCAGATTTGAAGACTGCAAAGTTTTTCTACCATTTCCTTCATCCAACTCAAATACTGCCGAGATACACAATCAAGCGTAAGAAAATCAAGATGCCGCAACGAGGCAGGCATTCTGGGTTTCACTCTCTTTGCTTCGACTTCGGCGTCGACGATGGCAGGAACCAAAATAAGCAGAAAATTATGATTCCTAAGTCGATAACGTTTTTAAAAAGTTGAACTTCTGAGAATGCGATCTATGGAATGAAAGAAGATGTACTAAAAACCAGTTAACAACTTGCCTTCCTGTGCATGACAAGGGCCTTGTGGAACATCAAGCCCTTCCACACGGGAAGCAGGGCGCTGCACTGTCCTTTCATTCCTGCTCAATACTGTTTAAGAAACTCAAGGACAACTACAGTTCTTTAAAAGTAGCCTTCTAATTCTTTTAGGAAAAACTTTTTTTTAAAAAAAAAGATTTTATTTTTCCTTTTTCTCCCCAAAGCCCCCCAGTACATAGTTGTGCATTTGCAGTTGTGGGTCCTTCTAGTTACGGCGCGTGGGACGCCGCCTCAGCGTGGCCTGATGAGCGGTGCCATGTCCGTGCCTGGGATTCGAACCTGCGAAACCCTGGGCCACGGAGCAGAGCGCATGAACTCAACCACAGAGCGGGCCCTTCTATTAAGTCTGGTCATAGTTATTTCTCTATTATAACTAAGATCAAAGTAGAACAAATGTGAAATTACTAAGAATCAAAACTCAGTATCTCACTTGGGGCGCTTCCTAAAATTAACTTAACTTTTTTCCTCAAATCAGTAAGTCTACAATCACATACCAATTTATTGGCTGGATATTTATCTAGCAAAATGATATTGAGTGTAGAACTTTTTTGATTTTTCTTCTATGAGTTCTATTCAAGGGTACGATATGTTTACACTAAGTAATAATTTACAGTAAATTCCAGTAGGGTGTAATAATTGAATATTGTCTCCTAATGAAGTGTAACTTTCTTTCCCCCTTTTTTTGGTGAGGAAGATTGGCCCTGCACTAACATCTGTTGCCAGTTTTCCTCTATTTTGTATGTAGATGCCACCAAAACATGGCTTGATGAGCAGGGCATAGGTCCATGCCCAGGATCTGAACTGGCAGACCCAGGGCCACAAAAGCAGAGCACGTGAACTTAACCACTATGACACCGGGCCAGCCCCAATAACTTTCTTAATAAATAAGAAATAATTAAACAGGCATTTGAGAAGTTTTAGCTACAGGATACAAACAAAGATGTGGGAAAAATAAAACTCCTATAAAATGTGTAGTATATACAAATTAAAATAGCAAGATTTTTATCATCGATATTATCTACAATTAGAATTCTAAGATATAGAAGAGTTTCTTGACCTGCTATATGAATAAGCTTTGGCTGTGTGAACACTATGAAACTGTATGTAATCTGGGGAATATGGGCATTTTTCTTGCGGAGAAGGCTTATAGCTTTTATTTGATTCTCAAAGGGTTCTTTGATCTAACACGAATTATGAACCACAACAAGAAAGTGACTGGCAAACAAAGATCGTGTCTTGTATTAGTTGAGATAAATGAAAATCGGCTTGCTTTTAGCTTTCTTCCTTCAACCATCGGGAAGAGTCACTTACTGCTCCCAAAGAATTAAGATATTTGTACCATAGAACATCTTTGGACATCCTATGGCATACAGCCAAAGCATTTCAAAAGCAATATGCCTGACAAATTGAATACTCAAGAAGATCCAACTTTCTGCCCTGAGAAATATGGCTCACTTTCAAGTTCACTAAAGACAGCTGTTCTCTTGCTGTGCAAGGGGCAGAGTCACTTGATTGAAAAACTGCGACTTTTTCTCCTTCACTTGGTCTTAAAGACACTCAAAAAGATATGTATTATATGAAGTGATATTAACTGAAATATAAAGAAGAATCCACCTGAACAATATGCATGGAATTCCTTTTCATAAACATAACTTTGCACAAATGCTTGTGAAGAGAGAAAAAAATGAACTACAATAAGGGGCTTATGAAAGACTATTAGTTAATGGAAATGCATCACTAATTTGGTCATGGAACCTTTTTGAAGGATTACTCTGTTCTGGTTTTTGCCTCAGGCTGTCTCTCGGAAAAGAGAGACAAAAACAAACATACATTGATTAATTTACTTGAAATTTATAAGCTCAATACTATAAATCAAAACAAGGACATATCTCATATTTATAATGGTCTTTGGATTGTTAATATTAAATTGACCTCATAGGAAATTGATCTAGGTACCAGCATCAGAAATTTCAGGTGTAGGCGTTTATTTTGTATAAACCTAAGACCTACGGAAAGTCAAAAGGAGAAGTGCTTTTATATAAATACATATCACTTTATTTCTCACCCAAGGATATCACGTAGTACACAATATCAAATTTTTTTGTTGTTGTACAAGACGTTTATTACTCATTATGAAGGAGACGCTTTAGTGGTTGTAAATAGGACATTTCCAATTGGCTCCATGAAGACAGGGGTCACATTTTTCCCCTCTGTATTTCTGGCACCTAGCACAGTGCCCACAATATCAAAATTTTTAAAAGGACTCCTGAGTTTTAAAATACAGTGACTTAGCCCAATTAAGTGGTTGTGAAACAAACTGAAAGCTATTAAAGAAAGCCAATACACAAACCTTTTGAGGATAGGGGAACTCATACCCATGCAGAAAAATCTGAAAAATTACTAAGTGTTTCAAAACAGAAACTGCATCCAAATCAAGGTAAATTGATATCCCATTTATCACAACATTATAAAATGTTTTCATTCTTGAGGCATTGAAAGTGGGAAGAATATAAAAAAGATATTGATCAGTTATTAAATTTTGAGAAGGGTTGGTGTACTAATGTTCAAAAACAAGTTTAAATATTACTTCTAAATCTGAAGTCAATATTCAACCAAATAGTAAGTCCAATTCCCCACGGCACAAACTGGTAGTCAATGTACTACAAGTGCTCCTGGAGAGCAGAGAGGAGCGCGCTGGGGTGTGTGAGTACGTGTGCGCGCATGTGAGCGGGGAGGGGATGGGTGGACAGAGAGGGAGAGGAGCTAGAAAGTGGTGTCCTCTCCGCCACAGGACGAGCTAATCCAGAATCTTCTTCCATGGCTCCCCAGAGGCTTTGGTGGATACCCTTGTATTACCAGAAAGAGAAAACTGATTCCATTTTGTCCTGAAAATCTGAGTTTTCCCAAAATGTCTGAGCTTTATTTATAAAGCAATATCCCATTATTTTAAATGCATGTCATTCTAAAGGATAAAATTGTCAAGGGGTTAGGCTAAACAAGAGAATAAAAAAAGGAAACATTTTTTTCAAAAGATTGAGTTCTGCTTTTTTCCCTTTCCCCAATTACCTTTTGATAAATATTTTTTAAAAGCTCAAAAGAAAAGCCCACACTACAACTAAACATCTCAACCAACCAATCAACAAGCCTACTGGTATGGCATAGAATCTATTATACAACATCTGTTAACTCGTTTGAGTCTTTTTCGGAGTGTTCTAATTATTTTTCTATACTCGAGGAATCTGTGTAAAGTTTCCACAATCACAAGTACATTGAGAGTTTGAGAATTTTATTACTTAAGTGCAGAAGGTCTTTTCAAAACAATCATACAAGTAAAAATAAAATTTAATCTTGAATAAAATAAGATAGCAAACCATGAAACAGCCAAACATTATTCTACTGAAAGGAGAAAGCAACGTTGTTATTTGAATTCACACTGATTTCTCTTGCTGTCTCTGCATCTCCTCTTTCTGGATCTTTTTCTTTCCTTCATCATTTCCCTTCGCATGCACTTTTTTCCTGACTTCTCATTCTGTTCTGCAGTTCTTTCTCCAGCTCTTTTCTTTTTTCCCCTGGTTGCTAAATATTTTGCCTTTCACTGCCTTCATAATGAATGAGCCTGCCATGAAAGCAAGTGTCTGAAACCAAGAGCATAAAAGCCTTAGTTAAGCCAAGAACCTTATTTACTATAACTGGCATTCTCATGTCAACAACAATTCTTTTCCCAGGTGCAATTTTTAGGACAGGTATCATTATGGGCAGAATTTACATTTCTAATAGGCATCTTGTGTCTAATTTAAGAAGTCTGGAATTCTCAAGTATATTAAGGAACATAACTCAATTCTGAATTACTTCTAAATACTCAAATTTTGCTAAGAAATAAAATACTGTCCACTTTTGGAATAGTACACTGACTATAATAATCTCCCATATGATGGAAATAATGCATTTAGACCCAAATAATGACTGAGTGTTGTCTTTCAAATTTTCGCAGCCAAGTGGCAAATTCAATGATCTACAATGCTTGTTAAAAAGACAAGACCACGGTATACAGTAAGCTTATCCAGCTTGTAATTCAGAGCTTCCACCAACACACACACAATTTGTCAAGAGGAAAGACTCACTCACACACCACGATTAATAACAACTAATCATTATTAACTTTTACAAAGAAGGCTTAGCACTTCATGGCAAATGCTATCTTAGACACTGAGCACTCATCTGCGTGGGGGAAACTGAAGCACAGAGCTGGAGATGGTTCATCATTCTGAGTCTGAGAAAGATGTGCATTGCCTGAGTAGGGCATGGAGACCTTTAGAAAGGAGTCTAAGTGGATGACGCAGCCCAGGAGAACTGCCAGGCACTGCAACACTGCCTCCTCCACTGCCACTGACTGGAAGAAAGAAATGCCCAAATGTAAACACCATTCACATTAGGACTTGTCCAGCACACAGCGACTAGACGGGAACCAACAAGGACTCAACTTTTCAACATGAAACACAACATATAGCCTCTTTGCGAATTGGACTCTCTGTATTTGGTATATGATGGAGCCTTGAAAACTATAAGCTATACTTTATGTCGCTGCTCTGTATCATGGTTAAGATATTAAAATATGGAACATCAGGCTGTCAGTGCCAAGGAAAACTGTTACAGTAACACTGGCATTGCTGAGGGCAAGGTGGAGTCAAGAGCCACTGTTCAGAAAGTCCCTATCAGTAATGTCATTTGACACTTGTTAGAACCATAATTTTATACCCTAAGCACTGTATGTATGAAAAACAATTGTCAGAATGGTTCAATGTGCCCTTTAGGCATGTAGATTCTTCATGATTTTCCTATAAAATGAGGTAAAAAAGAGAAAGTCACAGATAATTTTAAACAGACGTTTCTAGAAAATGAATATGAGACTATTGATTTCTTAGCAGGATAAAATATTTATTACATATAGAATACATTTTAAAAGCATAAAATTATGGTAAACAAATATGATCCACTGAATTAAAACTACTTTAAGAAGTATTAACGCATGCTAGCAATAGTCACCAACAAAATCAATTATTTATGATTAAATCACTGGTCGAAGATTTCATCTGATCATCAAAAAGCTAAAATTTACTGTTCATATAAAAAGCAGCATAAATATAAAGGCTGCCAATCAGGAAATTTCTAGCACAAGAGATTCAATATCTCAGGGCACTATCTCCCCTTCTCCCACCCTCCCCTTTTCTATAGACTTACAAAGGCAAAGTTTATTCACTACAGTAAGACTCCTGGTCTCCTTTCTCAAGTAATTCTTGGTTTTGGGTGATAAATTAGAAAAACAAGACACATGTCTTGGGATCATTTTTGGAAAATAAATATCCCATCTACAAGGTAAATGTCTATCAAAATGCATGGAAAAATAGATTTTTCTGAAAGGAAAGAATTAGCCCTCAATTTCTCTGAGATCACACAGAAATGTAAAGGTCCAAGATTCTAGAGACCTTCTGTTCCATGGCCCTCCATCTGGAGCCAGTTAACAACACTTGGCCATAACTGTAAACATGCTTTGTATGTTGAATGTGTTGCTACCTACATGAACACCTATTAACCTGACTGTAATTTTTTTCTTCTTTAATCAATGACCTGAGAATTTCCATCATTGGTTATCAGATTTTGGGTGGGGAGGCATGACTGTATTTCTTCCTAAACTGAGGAAAAAGGGAGAGACCCTCAAAAGAAGAATGAATCTGAACTAGACATCTGGTAGAAAGAGCTAAACCGATTGTATGTTTAAAAAAAAAGGAGAAAAATGATAAAACACAACTACTCTCTGAATTCTTTCTTGTTTAAGAAACCAAATACACCAGTACCTTCCAATCACTGTCTTATCCCTCAGAATCTGGACTAAAGCAGGGTGCTATGATCTCCTCCATGACCTTATACCTAAGGAACTAGACATGACTTTGAGTGTGCATCAAAATAAGCAAATGACTTATTGCAAGTAGTTCCGTACCAAAGAAAGGAGAGAATTGCCTTTTGCTAAATGCAATCCTAAATTATGGAGCCAGCCATCGAATATAGGTCTAATGTTCTGGTTAACTAACTTTAAAAGGTTGCACTCCATAAGGTACTTCTCCAGCATCACCATACTAGCCGATAATGAGGGAATTATACTTTGTTTTTCTAGGTGAACAATCTATATGATTATAAAGTAAAACTGCTAAGTCCTAATTTCTTTTCTATGCTCTCCAGCTGCTTTCTATTTGGGAGAGGGAGGTTTGGGATACAGCAAATTCACACCATCAGACTGGACGTGTGGAATAACTGGACAACTGCCAGTGTTTCACTCCCGGCAAGGGAGAAGCAACTTTTGCATCATTAGTGAGGATGCTGTAAAGGCACTGCTGTATCAAGAGAGGCATAGGAGAAATCCCAAGGGTCAGAGAGCTGGCTCTCCTGGTCTATCTCATTTCACAAGAAATTACAGCTGCTAAAGAATAAATGCTCTAAAGTAAAAAATAAAAGCTTCATATTTTCCAATGTGGCTACAACAAAGACAAGTGTCATGAGATACTCAAAGGACTGAATTTTAAAATCTGCCTCTATCAAATTATAAATCTTTTTTTCTTCAATTTAACCATTTCTATTTTGGTTTTACTAGGTTTGAGAGGAATACCAGAAATAATAACTGTAAGGCAACATAACATATTGGCTAAGTCCTCCAAATGAGTTGCTAAATAACGAAACAATATAGTTATACTGGCTTGTGACATTTTTACTCTCCATATTAAAGTTAATAATGGAAAACCCAAACGAAAATTAAGAAGATAGAAAGAAATGCTCTTATTTAAAAATACGTATATTTGGGGCTGGCCCCACAGCAGTGGGTGAGTTTGGCACACTTCACTTCTGTGACCCAGGTTCATGGGATCGGATCCCAGGAGCAGACCTACGCCACTCATCAGCCATGCTGTGGTAGCAACCCACACATAAAATAGAGGAAGACTGATTAGCACAGATGTTAGCTCAGGGCTAATCTTCCTTAAGGAGAAAAACAAGATTGGCAACAGATGTTTACTCAGGGTGAAACTTCCTCAGCAAAAAAAAAAAAAAAAAAGAAAAGCATACTTGGAAACAGGCTAGTGGAATAAAGCACTAAAATTAGCCTTTGTATAAGCAACGTACTGATACTGAAGGCAGTATTAGTTAATTAAACACAGTATGAGCCACTCACACCGCATTTTAAGGGTGTTCTCTTTAAAAATGGCAACAGCAATTCAATAGTCAATATCATCCATAAACTGTCTACGCCTTTGTCAAAAATCATCCACTAGAGTATCATTTTCTAATAAGTGAAGCTTGTTTTGGGAGTCACATTTCTAAAAAGAAGAATCTGAAGATTAGGGCAGAAATCTGGACTAGTGCCTGGGCTCAAAGGATATCTGATCCTTGACAGTTTACATTCCAAGAGACTATGAGAAAGCACTGTGAACTTGCACAGTGTCCTGTTCTTTTTGCTTAAAGTAGTGACAAGTGACAATGAGACTTAATGTGAGCATTTTTATTGTGCTCATTGAGACAGAGAACTTGGAGCTGCTCTTCCAGTACCTACATCTCACATACAATCATATATGTACAAATGTAGAACATATATAGAGTCCATGCACACGCACACGCATTCTGAGCAAGCAGGAAAGCAAAGTGAAGAAACACACTAAGTTGGCTCAAATAATATTTCCCCTAGGAGCACTTTACTGGAATTTACAATTGAGAATAGCTCATTACCTATTACTCTGAAAAAAACAGCACAAATACCTCAAACTCAGATGTCTAGACAATTGGGCCTAGAATCTCAATTCAAAGGTCAACTAAAAATCTCAAATATGCTTTCTAATTTTTTTTTTATTTTTAGTAATAAAGGAGTTTTACTTTTTCCTAGTGTCAAAAGGTAAATTAGCCAGAATCAAGTATAAAAGATTTTAAGTTAGAAAAGGAAAATGAGTACCTGAAAAAAAAGTGTAAAATCCAATTTCTTACAAGAACATAACTGATAAAAACTGCAGTATCTACTTAAATCTAAAGTATACGATCACTGTTGATAGGAAATGAATTGTTTGCATTCTGGTTTTATTGTAAGATGATAAGGTTGTAAAGTTAAATCGAAATCACCAAATCAGAAAGAGGCTGTGATAACCACCTTTACAGTCCCTGAGAGCTTCAGCATTTTCCTGAATTTACCATGGAAATGTGACAAAACCACACACCACACTTCTGCCACAGAGACAAAAGCAATTACTCCATTAAACAATAAAATTTTAAAATATGAGGTAACAAAGACCTACATTCAAAGACAATCTTGAAGGTAAGAGGTGGCAGAAAAATTCTCAGTTTTAAAAGAGAAAATAGTTCCTTTTTAGTGATCTTCAAAGAACGTAAGAAAGGAGAAGCTTTTGGGGCCTAGCTTTCGGAATTCAACTTGACGTAGGGATCAATAGAGAAAAGGATGGAGACGTTTAAAAATGTAATTCAGGTTAAAGATAGATGTCATGTTGGGGCCACTCAGCCCTCATTTCTAGATGTCAAATTTATCTTTATATTTTCAAGGAGAAAAATGCAATTTAGATCATAGAGTTTCATCTGTAAATGTGAAAGCCTTCAAAAAGGCTGACAAACCAGCACAATAAATTTTTCTGCCTGGGACTAAATGTCAACGAATCATCTGGCCAGTTAGAAAAATTAAAGGCAGGACATACAGGTAGGAACACACAGAATAGTTACCTTCAGCTGATTATTGAAAATGTCAATCTCCTGCAGTTTTGACCTAGTTTCCTTCTCAACTTCATCCAGCTGGTCTCGGAGCTGCTGCCGAGCTAGTTCTTTTGCTTCTAGGGCTCTTTTCAGTGTAAGAAGTGAATCTCCTGTTTTAGGAAAACATTGCAACACGAGAAAAACAAATTGGCAGTGAGGAAAAATGGTTTTGAATGTTCTCGTTTCACTTAAGGAAATTCTTGCTAGTGAAAAATGAAAAGGACAACTTTAAAAATATAAACACCTACTGTGCAAACTGTTCTGCTGAACTTGTTTTAATTGGTCATTGAGTATCTGCTTTTCTGGAATAAGTCTTCCCAGCATTTGCTGAGACTCCTAGGAGAGAAGGAGGAACACGACAATGAATGACGGGAAAACGACCACGTGTAGATTCAAGGCCCGGGCAGACACCAGTCAGTTTTCTCGTCCCTCAAAGGCTCTTCAATCTTATCCCAAATCCTCTATGCTGAAACTGCATTTAATTGCTAGGCAGGGAGGTTCCTGCTCACTTGCCAAGGAATCACTGCTTGCCAAATGCTTTTCGCTGAAATAGAGTTAAGACAGTTATAGCTCCCTTGATATTTCTTAAATTTTTGTTGACTTACTGCCTATTTATAAGCTTTAAAAAATGTACTCTAAGTACAACTCAGCAAAGAAAACGGGAAATAACGATCTCTCGGTTGCACTGGATCAAATGTAAATGCAGTGACCCTGTGGTTCATAAACTGACTCAGTCGTCTAAAGAGGAACTTTTCTTTTCTGAACTTTGACACTTAATAGAGCTGAACCGAGGTTGACCATACACCTGAAGTTGGAAACAGAAATCAAAAAGAGATTTTTAACAACTAGAATCTTAGCTGCTGTGCATGTTTTTCCACCACTCAGGACAGCGCGATGATTTTAAACAGGTACACTAAAGTCCAACTATTGTTTAACTGACATAAGAAAAAAGCTAAACCACACTGTACAAGGCTGTTGGGAGTTTTCACGGGTGACTTGTCAAGCAATGTATTGTTAAGTTCAGCTGAAATTATCCTATATAGTTTCTACATTTCAGTAAAACAACGGCCTTTCTAGCATCTAATAAGGAATACTTGACTTTTATTTTTACCTTGATTTAAAAAAAAAAAACCCTCTATGTAGTAACTTTTGGTTTGGAAAAATAAAAATGCCTTAATTAAAATTTTTCACCGGAGGCTAAGAACCAGCCCTTCTTGGAACAACCGTCTTCAGATACAGACTGGCTGGTGTGTAATAACCCTCTGCATCCTCCATGTCTGAACAATAGAGAGATACAGCCCAACAGAAAGGACTTGGAGGCATCTTCTCATAGGAATAATCCAGCACCACCACTCCCGCCCAAATCTGGACAAAACAGAATACACGAAGCAGATTTTTTTCCCAAAAAAGCGCAGCCAATGGAGCTTCCCTTAGTCTCCTCCCTAAATCAGGGCCAGGCCCTTCAACCCAATCCCGAAGGTTCTTTCCTGAACCAAGACAAACAACGAAGGACCAAGACGAAGCCCAGCTCAGATCACTGAGATTGTTTTACTCACTTAAACATTTTTTTTTTAAGATTTTATTTTTTCTTTTTCTCCCCAAAGCCTCCCAGTACAGAGTTGTGTATTTTCAGTTGTGGGTCCTTCTAGTTGTGGAATGTGGGATGCCACGCCGAGGATTCGAACCAGTGAAACCCTGGGCTGCCGAAGCAGAGCGCATGAACTTAACCACTCGGTGTGGCCGACCCCAAACTCAGTTCTAAAATAAGTCAAACCAATAAGAAGGGCTGCCTGACTCACTTGCATAACAAGAATCTGATAATCCCCATAAGGAAGGGGGACCAGTATCTCCTTCTCTACTACATGTTTGAGTTTCTTCAGACTGTGTATTATTTTTCACTTCATTCTTTTTCAGGAACCCAGATTTGTACTTTGTGATCAATGACTGCACACACTAAGTATGAATCTTAAATAATAAAGTTGAGTTTGGCACACATATTCAATGAGATAATAAACACATGGCCTTCACTCCTAAATTTCCCAAGGGAATATTTTATGAAACTTCTTATAAATAGTTAATGAAAGACATATAAAAAGAGTTACCATAAAGAAGAATATACCTTAAAAAGGTATATGCATTTTTAGTATTTTCAAATAATTTCTAGCAGTGAATTTCCAATATTATTTACATTATGTCATATCTTAATATCTCAAATTGATTACAACTTAAAAGTACAAGAAATAACAACTGACAAAACCGAAAGGAAAATAAGACAAATTTACAGTGAGAGAGATTTCAACACTCCTCTCTCAGCAGCTGAAAGAATTCACCAGATCAGTAAGGACACAGAAGATGTGAACACCATGAATCAACCCGATGTGATTGATGTTTATGGGACACTCCACCCAACTACAGAAGAGCACACATTCTTTACAAGCGCACATGGAATATTCACTAAGACAGATCATAAGCTGAGCCATAAAATGAGGCTCGATAAACCTAAAAAGATAAAAAAGAATTGAAATCAGGGGCCAGCCTGGTGGTGTAGTGGTTAAGTTCACGCCCTCCGCTTTGGTGGCAGGGGGTTTGCCAGTTCAGATCCTGGGCACAGACCTACCACTGCTCGTCCACCCATGTTGTGGCAGCATCCCACATAAAGTGGAGGAAGATTGCCACAGATGGTAGCTCAGTAACAATCTTCCTCAAACAAAAAGAGGAAGATTGGCAACAGATGTTGGCTCAGGGCCAGTCTTCCTCACACACACACACAAAAAGAACTGAAATCATACAGAATATCCTCATAGATCATAACATAAATCAGAAATCAATAAGCTATTTGGAAAAAAACTCAAATATTTGAAAACTAAACAGGATAATTCTAAACAATCTATCAAAGAAGAAATGACAAAGGAAATCAAAAAATGTTTTGAATTGAATAAGTACAAAAACATGATATGATAAAAATTTGTGTAATGTGGCTATGATAATGCTTAGAAGGAAATCCATAGCTTAAAATGTTTATGTCAGGAATGAAGTCCAGATTTAATAATCAAAGCTTCCTTCTTATGAAGCTAGACAAAAGCAAATTAAATCCAAAATAAGTAGATTGACAGAAATAATAACGAGTCTTAAGTAAATGAAATAGACAACCAGACATACCATAGAGGAAAATCAATAAAAGCAAGAGCTTATTTAAAAAAAAAATCAGTAAAACCAATAAACTTCTAGCTAGATTGATGGAAAAGAGGAGGAGGAGAAGGGAAAGGAGAAGGAGGCAGAGGAGGAGGTAGGAGTTAGAGGGGGAAAGAGAAGATAGAAGTTCCCAGTATCAGGAATGAAAGAAGTGACATCACAACAGATCCTACAGACTTGCAAAGAACAACAGACTACTACCAACAACTTTATACAAATAAATTTGATTAACATAGATGAAAAGGACAAATGCATTAAAATTGTCAAAACAAACTCAAGAAGAAATAGAAAATCTGAATAGCCCTGTATCTATTGAATAAGTTTTGCAATTAAAAGTCCTACCACAAAGAAAGCTCCAGGTTCCAAAGGTTTCACTGGTGAATGCCACCAAAAATTTAAAGAAGAAACACCATTTCAACACAAATATTTTTAGAAAATAGAGGAGGAAAGAATACTTTCCAAATCATTTTTCTATTTATTACCCTGATATCAAAATTAGACCAGGACATTACAAGAAAATGATAAACTAACACCCCTCATGAATTTAAATGAAAAGATCCTTAACAGGAGCAAATTGAATCTAGTAAAATATTTTTTTAAACAGTAATACACCATGACTAAGTGTGGTCTATCCTAGGAATGGAAAGTTGGTTCTACATCCAAATTTCCATCAATGTAGATCACCATATTAACAACAAAAAAGAAGAAAAACTATGCAAACATCTCAATACATGCAGGAAAGAAACATGGCCCAATTCAACACCCGTTCATGACAGAAACTCAGCAAACAAGAAACAAAAAGGAAGCCCCTCAATCTGATAAAGGGCACCTATAAGAACCCAATAGTTAAGATCATACTTAATGGTGAGAGACTGAATGGTTCCTCCATAAGATCAAGAACAAGACTCTCATCATTTCTATTCAACATAGTACTAGAGGTTGTGATCAATGCAGTTAAGACAAAAAAAAAAGAGGGCCAGCCCAGTGGCGTAGTGGTTAAGTTTGCACACTCTGCTTCGGTGGCCTGGGGTTTGCAGGTTCAGATCCCGGGAATGGACCTATACACCACTCATCAAGCCATGCAGTGATGGCGTCCCACATACAGAATAGAGAAAGATTGGCATGGATGTTAGCTCAGGGACAATGTTCCTCAAGCAAAAAGAGGAAGATTGGCAACAGATATTAGCTCAGGGCCAATCTGCCTCACCAAAAAAAAAAAAAGATTAAAAAAAGAAATAAATGGTACATAGATTGGAAATAAGAAATAAAGCTGTCTTTATTCACAGACAGTATGTTTATCTATGTAGAAACTCTAAGGAACTACAAAAAAGCTATTATAACTAAGAAATGAATTAAGCAATATTGCAGATATAAGGCCAATATATAAAAATATATTCTATTTCTATATGCTGGCATCAAACAATCTGACACTGAAACTAAAATATGCAATACACAATAGTACCAAAAATCACAAAATACTTGGGGATAAAGTTTACAAACTATGTACAAGACTTGTATACTGAAAACCACAAAACATTACTCTAAGAAATTTGTAACATGACAACCCAAATAAAATCAAGAGATATGCCATAAGACTCAATATTATTAAATGCCAATTCTTCCCAAATTAATAAATTCAATGGAATTCCAATCAAAACTGTAAGTATTTTTGTAAAAATTGACAAGCTAATTCTAAAACACGTGGAAATGGAAAGGACCTAAAAGAGTCAAAATAATTTGAAAAGAAAAATATTGAAGAACTCATACTATGTGATTTCAAAAATTATTACACATCTAAAGTTATCAACGGAGATACTGGTGAAAGGACTGACATAGAACAATGGAACAGAATAGCGTCTGGAAAAGATCTTCACACATAGGGTCAACTGATTTTCAACAAGCTACCACGGTAATTCAATGGAGGAAAAGGGCAGTGTTTTCAACAAACGTTGCTAGAACAACTGGGTATTGGTATGGAAGAAAAGGAACCTCACCCCTTACCCTACACTTTTGCGAAATCAACTTGAAACGGATCATAGACCTAAACAAATAAAACTACTAAACTCCTAGAAGAAAACATAAGAGAAAATACTTGCAACCTTGGGACAATCAAAGATCTCTTAGATAAAACACAGAAAGCATAAAAACAAAAAAAAAAATTAATAAAATGAATTTAATCAAAATTTAAAATTTCTGCCCTTTAAAAAACACCATTACAAAAATGAAAAGGCAAGCCACGGACTGGCTGAAAATATTCACGAAACATATATCTGACAAAGGACTTGTTACAAGAATCTATAAAGAACTCTTATGACTTCAGAATAAGATAAACAACTCAATAAAAAACAAGTAAAAAATTTGTTCACAAAAGACACACACAAAAAGCTACATGCCAATACACAGATGATGCCCAACATCACTAGTCTTCAGGGAAAAGAAATTAAAGCCACGTGAGATACTGTTACACACCCACCAGAAACGGTAAAATTAAAATTAATGACAATATCAAGTGTTGGCATGGAAGAGAAACAACTGAAGCAATCACACACAGCTGATGAGAATGGAAAATGGTACAGCCTCTCTGGATCGGTTTGATAGTTTCTCACAGAGTTAAGCATGTACTTATATGACACAGTAATTCCACTGCTGAAACTTAACCAAGAGAAATAAAACATATTTCCACATAAAGACTTGTAAATAAATGCTCATCGCAGTCTTATCCATAAAAGTCCCAAACAGGAAAGAACCTAAATGTCAATAAACCGGTGAATGGATAAATAGGGAAATACTACTCAGTGATGAAAAGGAACAAACTACTGAACCACTCAACAATACGAATAAATCTCAAAGTCATCATGCTAAGAAAAAGAAGCTGAGATAAAAGCCACAAAGTTCAAAAGTGATCATGTTTTATGATGACATGCAGAACCCTATCTACATGAATTTGACGCTCCCTCAACTCAATAAATGAAACCAAACCAGGTGACATGATAACAACTTGATGGCCAACTTTGGATAGGTAGTAAAATGAAAGTAGAATTGCTTATAGTACTTCATTGTGTCCCCAACTATTCTTGACACATGTATCTCTTATACTCCCCCTAAAATATTTACCTGCACTTCTTTATTGTGATTCTCACAGTAAAGCCAAAGTCCCATGAGTGGATTACAGGTTCCACATGATCCAGCCCCCACCTGCTCCAATGACAGTGGTCTCCTTTCCATAACTGGCATTCCAGAGACTGGCTATAGCCCAGGACTTTCACACTGTTGATCCCTACTTTGAGCGTGCTCTGCCAGATAGCCACATAGCTTAGCTGCTCATCTCTTTCAGGTCTTTGCTCAAATGGCATCCTCACAGACAGGCCTGTCCTGACCACCTTATTTAAATCACAGCCAGGACACTCTAGGTCTTCCATGCTCACACCCCAGAGCACTTTTCTTTTTTCTTTCTTATTAAAGATTGGCACCTGAGCCAACATCCTTTGCCAATCTTTTCTTTTTTCCTTCTTCTCCCTGAAGCCCCCCAGTATATAGTTGTATATCCTAGTTGTGAGTGCCTCTGGTTTGCTACGTGGGATGCCATCTCAGCATGGCTTGATGAGTGGTGCTAGGGCCACACCCAGGATCCGAACCCATGAAACCCTGGGCCACAGAAGTGGAGTGCACGAACTTAACCACTGGGGCACAGGGCCGGCCCCTCCAGAGCACTTTTCATTGTCTAATAGAGGACACACTTGATTTATTTTGTTAGTGTCTGTCTGCCCTGCAAATAGAAGGTAAGCTCCACAAAGGGGGCTCTTGTCCCTGTCGTTCACTGCTGGGTCCTCAGTGCCTACTAGAGCGCGTGGCCTGGCACACAGCGGTGCTTGGCAAACGTGCTGAGTTCGTTACTTCACAGCCTACTTTTCAGGCAAGGACCTTGTCTACTTCATCCTGGCTTCCCAGCACCTAGCACATGGGAGATGCTGGACGCTTGCTGGATGGATAGATGAATGAAATGAATCAGAGGAAAGCACGTAAGCCGAAAAGCTTTTCAGGAACGCATGTTCTCACCTGTAACTGTTGTTGTAGATGGGTGATTTCAGCAATTCTCAACTCTCTGGATTTGTTTGTACTTTCAATTTCTTGCCTTTGGGTGGTCAATCGACATCTGATATCTTGAAGTTTTCCTTCTAGTTGATGCTTTTTATCATTCTTTAACAAACGAAAATAAAAAGAACTATTAGCATTTTAATGGCTCAATGTTAGTGTACGCCCGAAGCATAATCAAACTTCACTCACTAGGGCTTCTAATTCGAATTCCAAAGTCTTTTTCTTTGCTTTCAGTACGACTATGTCCTCTTGTTCTTTGTTTCTTTGATTTAGCAGTTCTTGTCTTCGATTCCGTTCCCATTCAAGCTGTCGCTGCCTTTCAAGTTCTCGTTTTGCAGCCTGTGACACAGATGAACAGACGATTTATTAACTTTTCAGTACTTACAGTATACAATGTCTCTTAATAAATGTAACACATAGTAAGTCTTTTCTTTTAGGGATGGAATATTATTAAACATTACAAGAATTTATATTACAAAAAAGCAAAAGAATTTTATACAAACTGTATTCCATCTATGGGAAAAAAGGGAATATTCAGAAAAGCTATTATATTTACATGAGATGAAGACAGGATCATTTCACCATTGGAATTCAATCCTTCATGCCTTCAAGAATGCTTATGTGCTTAATAAAATTGCTCTTCCTTATTACTGACTCATAAAGAACAGGGAAAATTTCTTTCATCTAGTAAAATCAAACCAAAACCCTCAGAACAACAAAACAAAAAACAAAAAAACTTTCTTCCATCAAATAAGAAATTATTATTTTTTTCAAGTTTCAAAAGTCTGTGACCCCCATCACCCCAATCATTCACCTCCTCTCTAACCACAGAAGGTTCTGTAATTTCTGTGGCAATGTCAGCTCTCCTCACTACTGACTCTGAGGGCGGCCAGGTAAAGCACCTGTCTGAGGACATGGGGACTCTTTTTTTTTTTTTTCAAAAAGACTGGCACCTGAACTAACATCTGTTCCCAATCGTTTTTTTTTTTTCCTTTTTTCTTCCTTCTCCCCAAAGCGCCCCCAACCCCAGTACATAGTTGTATATCCTAATTGTAGGTCCTTCTGGTTGTGGCATGTGGGATGCCGCCTCGGCATGGCCTGATGAGTGGTGCTAGGTCTGTGCCCAAGATCCGAACTGGCGAAACCCTGGACCACCAAAGTGGAGAGTGTGAACTTAACCACTCGGCCATGGGGCTGACCCCTGCAGGGGACTTTTTATTGTAATTGCTTCTTACATACCTGTCCTTCAGCTACACTGTAAGGGCCTGGAGGACAGGCACAGTACCTATTCACCATGATGTCCAGGGACTACCAATGTCTGGCACATGTAAATGCCTATTAAATAATTCTGAACAAATACTCCAAAATGTTTTTTTGTTTTTAATTGAAAAAAGAAAGGTTGTTTATCTTTCGATAATCCATCCTGAAATTAAAATCCTGTTAAGTGTCTGTGTGTTTCTACCTGAATAAAAGGCTGGTTGTGGCTACAAGTTTTCCAAAGCAATTTTTAGGAGATGAAACCAAAGTATTATTTTTTGCTAAAAAAATTCCTCATCTTTAAAATACATTTCATTCACACAAGAGAATCATGGCGTTGCTTCAGCAGCAAGATACTAAAACTGGAAAGACCGACAAGAGATTGGCTTAGCCCCTATCCAGCTATGGCACCAAATTTACGAAGCTTTCCATAAAATATAGTGAAGATTTCCTAGACATATTTTTTAAAGTGAAAAAAAAAGGTGCAGAAAGATGTAATTAGTATGATACCATTACTGTGGTTTAGAAAAAAAAATTTACACTAAACCCCCAACCTTTCCATCATATAAACTTCTACATTTCTACATATGTATACAAATGCAGGGAACAAAGTCTGAAAAAATACTTAACTGATATCACTGGTTTGTTACAAGAACTACATTAACAAAAACTCATGCATGAATGTTCATAGCAACATTATCCATAAGAGCCCAAAAGTAGAAATAACCCAAATGTCCATCAAGTGATAAATGGGTAATAAAATGTGGTATATCCATGCAATGGAATATTATTCAGCCATAAAAAAGGAACAAAGTATTGATTCATGCTATAACTTGGATGAACCCTGAAAACATTATGCTAAGTGAAAGCCAGACACAAAAGGCCACATACTGCATGATTCCATTTACATGAAAGGTGCAGGAGACAAACCTATAGACACAGAAAGTACCTTAGTGGTTGTTAAGGGTTGGGGTGTAACTACATAATAGGCATAGGGATTGGGGAGTAACTACATAATGGGTAACAAGTTTCTTTTTGGGGTGATGAAAATGTTCTGGAATTAGATAGTGGTGACGGTTGCACAACTTTGTGAATTCACGAAAACTACTAAATTGTAAAAGGACGAAAAGACTGTATGAATGCGTTACTTGAATAATTCTGAAGGGGGAGTGCAGGAGCACACACGCTAACTGTGGGGCTGCTGCACAGCTGCTTACCTCTCGTCTCTCGATTTCTTTCCTCCTCTCCTCCTCCCTCTGACGTTCTAGTTCCCGTTGCTTTTCCAGTTGCTTCTCCAGCTCCAGCTGTCTTTTGCGCTCCTGTTCCTGGCGCTCCCGCTCTTTCCTTTCCTGCTCTGCCCGCTCGAGCTGTGCCAAGCGCTCTTGCTCTTTGCGCTGCTGCTCCAAGAGAGCTTGTCTTCGTTTCTCCAGTTCCAGGTTGCCACGTTCAAAATTCTCACGCTTCTTGTCTTCAAATGTTACTTTAAAACAAGAAGTAGAACAATCATGAAAAGTCATGATTTTCAACATACTATTTTCAAAAGAAAAATTCAATGGCATTTTTGAAATTTGTGCTATAAACGCAAACCCAGAAGCCCCAAGCTTCCTTCACTCGTGCCCTCATTAATAAGCACTATGAAATGCCCTTCACCTAATCTCCTTGATTACATACTTTCCCCTCCAGGATGAACACCATATCGTGGTATTCAAAATGCCAAACACCGTTTCTAGAATAATCTTTCTATAGCAGTTCTGCATCATCACCAATCTCCTTTCCTTCTCTGTTACTCTTTCCTTTCCCTTCCACATGACCTTGATTCAGCAACTGACTCCCTCTCTATTCTGTTCCATGAATCTCTCTCTCCCCTTAGCTTCTAACTCTGCTGATGTGTCTGTGACTCTAACAAACAAGACAACTTCTGAAAGCAGAGGTACGAAGGTGAGCATCCTGTGTCTCACACTGAAGAACAAACTGTGCTCTCATCAATATGTAGATCACATTCAGTAGATAATTTTCTTCTAACCCACTATTCAGTTTATTTCTCCTGAACACTAATTATGAGTTTTAGACCTATTTCCCAGGTCATTCATTTTTCTCTGATCCTGCTAACATTGTGTTTACAACCATTTTACTTGACTTTTTTTTTTTTTAAATCCCACCCTCCACGTCCCTTACTATGTTTTCAGCAGTGTCTGTTCAATTTTGTGTTTGCCTCACATGCTTCTCCTTGGAACCAACCCAGACAAGGGAAGCTGTCACGGCCAGCCTGTGTAGCACGTCATTCCCATTGTTCCTGACCTATTTCAAGAACTGTCACTTTGCACTCTGTCTCGAGATCTGCAGCTATGAGCGTCCTTCCTTGGCTTCTTCCCACATTCCTGTCTGGCCTTCACTGCTTTAGACAGACTCTGCTCACACACTGTCGTCAGGGATTAGAGACCAAAGGTGGAGAGCACGTTTCGGTTTTCTTCTTCTTCTTGCTCCTTGAGTGATTTCAGAGGGGGCAGCATCCCCTTTTACTCTGCCACCTTAAAACTGAACGTCCCCTCAGCCACAGAAGGGAATGCAGTAATGATACAGGCTACATGTGGATGAATCTCAAAAGTATTACGATAAGTGAAAGAAGCTCGACATAAAAGGTCATCCATTGTATATACATTCATATGAAATATAAAGAATGGGTACATCCAAAGGGACAGAAAGCAGACTGGTGGCTGCCAGGGGCTGGGGGGGAAAGGAGAATGGAGAGTGACTGGGTATACTGTTTTCTTTTGGGGTGACGAAAACGCTTCAGAACTAGATAGAGGTGATGGTTGCACAACACTGTAAATGTACTAAATGCCACTGTTATGGACTAAATGTGCCCCACTCCACTGCACGAACTCATATGTTGAGGTCCCCAATGTGATGGTATTTGGAGATGGGGCCTTTGTAATTAGGGCTGAGATAAGGTCATGAGAATGGGGCCCTCACGGTGAGATTAGGAGCCTTATAAGAAGAGGAAGAGAGAGAGCTCTTTCTCTCTTTCCATGGACACAAACCAAAGAAAGGTGAGGACACAGCAAGAAGGCAGCTATCTGCAAGCCAGAAAGAGAGCCCTCAACAGGAACTGAATTGAGTGGCACCCCAATCTTAGACTTTCCCGTCTCCAGAACCATGAGAAATACATTTCTGCTGTTTAAGCCACCCAGACTACAGTATTTTATTATGGCGGCCCAGGCTGGCTAACACAGCCTGAATTGCACACTTTAAAATGATCAAGTTTACGTTATGCAAATTTTACCTCAATTAAAAAAAAGTGCCTATACATCTTTTAAATTTCAATATCTGGCCCTATTTCTGGTACATACGACCCACATAATAAATGACTGTTGAAAGAATGAATGCATGAAAAAAAACTCTGACGATGTCACTTTCTGTTCAGAACTTTAAATGAATATTTACCACAAACAGAAAAAGAAAATTCTAAATTCTAAGGATTCCTGTCCTTATGTGCCTTTGAGACTTCATTCCCATTATCATCAACCTGAAATGTTGCTCCCTCCCACTTGTAATGACTCTATTCATCTTCAAGTCTCAACTCAACTGTGACCTCTACCACACGGAACTAACTCCTCATCTCCTTCCCAGTCCACGCCAACCAGCCATCAGTGAGCTCTGCTGAGCATCTATAACGCTGCCTTCAGGAATTTATCACACTTACGCATGCTGTGATGATTGTTGATGTGGATGTCTTAAATCCTCAATTATAGTATAACCTTCTAGAAGGTATGGACCATGGATCAATGTTTAGAATCTTCACTGTACTCAGCACGTAGCCTCGCACAAAGAATATCTTCAATAAGGAGTTCATCAATGAACAAAAAGTAATTTAATTTAAAGAGGAAATTGGGAGAGCTAGTGTCCTGAGCAGGTCAATTAACCACGAGCACTTTAAATGCAACAAAATGACACTGACAAAGTATTTAACACAGAGAGACTCCACAACTGTTTCTTAGTACCAATTATTTCATCACTAATATTCATAGACACTTTAGAATATTTTAATAGTATGGCAGATTTATCACTGTAAATGAAGACTCTTTAAAATAGGTCCATATTAAATTTAAAATAGCTTCCTGTTACCGAGGAGTTTCCAATTCTCTTATAACAACCTAAGAAAATAACAGTAGGCAATTTTACATAATATTTCTGCACTGGTGGTATTAAGCAACCACCTTAATGGTTTATCAATTGAGTGTTTTACAGATAACATTTATAAAATTTTTGTTTAGTAGTAAATAACCATATTTCAACTTAAAAGTTAAAACAAGAGTGTACTATGCATTGGCAAAGTACATAGTGTTCTTAATTTTCTACACATATCCAAATACAAAAGCATATTATGTGTCTCCTAAGATCTGTTAAAGGAACACAGTAAGAATGTCAAAAACTAAATTTACTTTTACCTCCATCTTTGCCTTAGAGATGGACAGTCTCTAAGATGATATAACTCAAACACAAAAACTGCCTTACCAGGTAATTTCTTTTCTAGTTGTTGCTGTTCATCTTCTAAAACTGGTTCCTCTGGTAACCTCTGATCTACTGATGTCGAGCTTACGACAGAGATACCACTGCCAGATCTAACTCTTCTGCAATTGTGGAAAAAAAGAAAAAAGAAACAAATTCACATAAAGCTATCTAGGTACAATGGAGCAAATTATGGAAAAGAATTTTTAAAGATTATTCCATATCATAGAGCAAATTTCTTTTTTTTTTTTTCTCCCCAAAGTCCCAGTACATAGTTGTATATCCTAGTTGTAGGTCATACTAGTTCTGCTATGTGGGATGCCGCCACAGCATGGCTTGATGAGCAGTGTGTAGGTCTGCACCCAGGATCCGAACCAGCAAACCCCCGGCTGCTGAAGCAGAGCGGGCAAACTTAACCACTCGGCCACAGGGCTAGCCCTGTAAATTTCATTTATAGTGAGAAAAAGATAAAGATTTGGTCCTCTCTATTTATAAAGAGGTTTTAGAAAATGAATATTTGAGCATGATCAGACTCTGACTGCCAAGTTTGTTCAAATGGTTAGAACCCCTTCAAAATTAGGGCAATTCCAAAGGATTGAATTAGTGAATAATCGTCAAATGGCTAGAGCCCTGCCTGGGACACAGCAAGTGTTTGCTGTTACTACCACTACCCTTTATGGATTGTTAAATTCCTCCAAAGGAAGATGAACAGCTCAGCTAAATGGGAGCATCTCCTTTCCCTTTACAAAGTCTCTCCATTTTTACACATGAAATGTCTACACTTCATAATCCTTACAACAAATCACTTAGTTTACTGATTAATTTCACTTTAAACCATTAACCTTGCTCTTTTAAATCAATTTACCTATCTTTCTTTTTATGCTTTTTTATCAGCCTCCAGAGTCAAGTAGTGATTCCTGCAGCTGTGAGATTTTATGGACCAAGTGCCCAGCTCTGGGTTCCTCCCCACACAGTCGGTCCTCTCAGCTTGCTCCTGTTCCGTGCATGTGCTGACGGTGATGGCTTCATTTCTCTTACTTTTATGGGGATTTTTTCCCCAGTCTTTCCTGACGTTTGAGGAAGTAGGATAGAAATTCTTATCTGTGTTTCTTTCACTCTTCTTTGCGCTTATAAGATCTGCTATTTGTCTTTAAGCTAAAGCCTTGAGACGTAGCTGTCTGGGGGGGAGCGGGGAGCGTGCATGTGAGCCGGGAGGTGGAGGACACCAGCCACTGTGGCTTTCTCCCCGCTGGACCTTGGTCTACCCTCTCGACACCTCCACTGAGACTGTGTTCCAGACTAGGGTGATCTTCTTTAATTATCTTCCTGATAATAATTTCTACATTGCCAGCATTCTGTTACCTTTCCAACATACAGAAGTCACAGGCAGAATCTCCTTGCTTTATTTTCTATGTATAAGTTGATACAGGTTCACTTTGCTAAAATTTTTGGTGAGCTTGGATTATACAGATTGGTACAAAAATCACCAATTTTTTTATGTTTTACTTGATTGTTTTACTAACAAACTATAAGTACTTCAAAGAACAGAACAGGCCCAAGATTAACACAGAACCTAGATAAGAGGATTTTCTTGAATTCATAGATATTTCATTCACTCACCAGCAATAAAAGTGACCATAAGATACACAGCTAACAAAGCCAAGTTTGTAATCCACATACTCAGCACACAATTTCTTATAAGAGCCCAATGTTCCTTACCTAAAGGAAGGTGGAATGTATTCTGGAGGCAGGACAGGTGGCAGTGGTTGGCCAGACATAGCTACATCAATTAGGTGCATAGCCAGAATAAATTCTTCTGCTGTGAGTTTTCCATCTTGATCAATGTCAGAAAGATTCCTATTCAACAAAAAGTTAATTGTAATCTAGTTTCATGAAAACGCATGCTTGTTATTATTCATAAGTGATTTAAATGTTCTATTTTCTTATTCTGACTCTAGGCCAGTTGGGTCTCCCTGTGCCTCAGTTTATAAAAATAGTACCTATTTCATACAACTGTTGCAAAAATTAAAAAAAAAAAAATCCATATAGTTGGGATAGTGGTCAGTATTCAACAGACGTTAACCATGATTATAATTATATTCTTCTCAAATCTTGCAAGCCCATTTAAAATGTATCATACACATATTCTAAGTGTCTTTAAAGACTATGCTTGGCAAACTATCGGGTCAGATAATAAATATTTAAGTTTTGCAGGACACACAGTCTCTATCACACTGAATTCTGTCCTTGCAGCAGGAAAGCAGCCATAGACAACAAATAAATGAATGGGTGTGGTTGTTTTTATAATAAAACTTCATTTGCAAAAACAGGTGCAGGCCAGTTTCGGCTCACTGGGCTTAGCTGGCCAACTCCTGACCTATGCCTACAAAAGTGGATCTTTATGGCCGCCAACCACAGAGCCAAGATATTTTCTGCTCCTTAATCTCAGGTTTCAATTACCACCATTCTTCATAATCAACTTGCCCTAGTAGCTAATTAGAGTAAACCGATTTTTCTAGCAAGTCCAACAATGTGATTCTACTTAACTTCTGGACACCAAAAGAGCATGCAGGACAAGGCTGTTCACCAGAATCCCAACAGGACAGATGCTCCATTGGAAACCTGGCTTTGCTGATGTCACAGATCAAGAACCTCCTCTTAAATCTGCAATTTCCTCAGGTGGCATAAACTCTCTTGTTTTTCAAAGGTAACTTCCATAGAGTAAGAGTCACCCTTTTTAGAGGACAGTTGTGCAAGGTTTGATGAACATATTCGGTTGTGTAACTACCACAATATACAGAACAGCTTCATCAGCACCAAAATGCCCCCATATCTTGAGTCAACCCGTTCCTTTGGCCCCAGCCCCTGGCAACCAATGATCTCTTTTCTGCCCCTGTAGCTTTGCATTTTCCAGATGCCAGGCTCCCAGTTTTAAAGAGAACAGAGCCACAGGGAAAACCCCTGCCTGCTCCTCCTTTCCATGTCCCACCACTAGCCGCTCCTAGGTAGATCCCATTAGAAGGCAGGGGAAATTCTTATTTGTTTTTTTCCTCATACTTGACTATTTACTTGCCTATTTACAATGGCTGTAAATATTTAATAAAAATATCTTTTTATTGTGTAGAAGGAGACTATAATAACTTTCTAGTAGGAGAAGTCTCGAGTATTTTTTTCAGAGGGTAGGTTATAAATGAGAAACTTAAGCACTTCAATATATTCTAGTGTCATGAAAAAACCTAATAAACTGCCAATCAACCTCTATAAATGTTAGCTCTTAAGTTGGTATTTCAGAGGGCCCTAGGATACTGGTACATATCCAGACTTAAAGCGGTCGGGATGTGTCACAGATGTAAGATGTTATTAACTGGCCTATTATTATTCTTTCGTAAAAGGTTGATCCTTTAATACAAAGCAGAAGGGACCAGGACTGGAGCTTGACCACTTAGGAAGCAACCATATCAACGACCACTGCAGCAAATCATGAACTTAGCATGTAAGCAGTTTCATTACAGGCCAGGCTTATTTTCTAGGCAGAATCAATGAATAATGCATAACCCAGAGACACATACTTTTAAAAAAAAATTTTTTTTTAATTTTATTTTTCCTTTTTCTCTCAAAGCCCTCCAGTACATAGTTGTGTGTTTTTAGTTGTGGGTCCTTCTGATTGTGGCATGTGGGACGCCACCTCAGCATGGCCTGATGTGCAGTGCCATGTCTGCGCCCAGGATTCAAACTGGTGAAACCCTGGGCCACTGGAGCAGAGCGCTCAAACGTAACCACTGGGCCACGGGGCCAGGCCCTACATACCTCTTAAGAAATCATTATGGTTAACACTTAAATATAAGGAACCCAAAGGACCTAGCAATGCCTACCAACAACTTTTGAAAATCAATACAAAATAGACAAAGAGACATTTACATGCCTCCTGATGAAAGTATACAATATCATCTCCGATGCAGTCTTGCAAAAAAAACCAACCAAACTCAAATCTGATGAATGGCTGTCAATCAGGGATGACTGATTTTGTACCCCAGGGACATCTGGCGATGTCTGGAGACATTTCTGATTGTCACATCTAGCAGTGGGGATCTACTTGCATCTAGTAGGTCGAGGCCAGAGATGCTACTAAACCACCTATAACGCACAGGACGGCCCCCCACAACAAAGATTATCGGGCCCAAAATGTCACTGGTGCTGAGATGCAGAAAACTTGCTCTAGATCTAATTACCAACCTACAGGAAATACAGGAATAAATTAACACCACAGGATGCAATCATCAAAAGTTAGACTACAAGAAACTATAGGACAAATGATCTGGGTTTTTGTTTTTTGAGGGGAGGAGTGAGGAACAAGACAAGGGGGAGTTTAAAGGTTAAAGGAAACTTAAAAAGATTTATCAACCAATTGTTGCAAAATGTAGATTTATTTCAGTCCTGATTTGAACAAATCAACTATAAAAAAATTCTGAGGCAACACTATCTGATAAACTTAATGATAAGAATTACTATTACAATTTTTAGGTGAACTACCGATATTATAGTCATGTTAAACAAAAAAAATCCCTGGGGCCGGCCCAGTGGCGCAGTGGTTAAGTGCACATGTTCCACTTCGGCGGCCTGGGGTTCACCGGTTCAGATTCCGGGTGCGGACATGGCGCCGCTTGGCACACCATGCTGTGGCAGGCATCCCACATTTAAAGTAGAGAAAGATGGGCACAGATGTTAGCTCAGGGCCAGTCTTCCTCAGCAAAAAGAGGAGGACTGGCAGTAGTTAGCTCAGGGCTAATCTTCCTCAAAAAAAAAAAAAAATCCCTATCTCTTTTGGAAATACAAGCTGAAATATTTGCAGATGAAAACAATATAATGACTGAGATTTGGCTTAAAATAATCAGGAAGGAGGAGGGGAGAGCCAGGACTAGCCATGAGTGGAGACTTACTTACGCTGCATTGTGAGTTCTTAAGAATTCATTATATTAATCTCTCTGCTTTTGTATTTTTCAAAATCAAAAGGGGAGAAAGTAAGAGAGGTAATCATCATCACCCACTGAAAAATTCAGCATACTGTCCGCACGTGCCCCTATAAACAACGGCATCAATCTAAGGACTCATCAGGCCATACCAATTTAAGAAATAAAAGTTTCCCTATGCAAACCAAGGAACTTTTTTATTCCTTACTTACCATATTGAAGCCAGCTGAGCCTGTGGTAAACTTGATTGCATAAGGATAGTTCTTGCTTGGGGACCTAAAAAGAAACCAGGACACAGACATATAGAGGAATCAGCAAATCCTCACTGTGCAGGAAGACCAGCGTTCTGCCCACATGGCCTGTGCAATCTCACGCGATCACAGTGCTTTAAACAATATTTGCTAGTACTCAAGGGGATTTGTGAAAAGGAAATTAAACCCCAATGAAAAAGGTAAGAAACACAAAGCTCCACGTACCCAATAAATTTTTGTTAAATGGATGTTTAATGAAGAGTAAGTAAAAGATTAGAGTTTCAAAATATAACCTGCCCTTTTGTCTGGATTACCATCTCTATTTGTCTTGGGCTTTTATTTGCATTTTATTTGCATTATTCTGTCTAAATTCAACATCTTCTGCGATGGTCTGTTGCCTCCACCATGACTATTAGACAAATGCAGAGAAGATTCAGACTCTTGGAGGAGAAAGAGATCTTAGAGAGAAGTCTTCTAACCATTTCACTATACAGACTTGAAAAAAAAAGAAAAGTGATTTGCTCAAAGTTGCACAAACGGCTAATATCACAGCCATTTCTTACGTTAGCAATAAAGAAAAATTCCTGGAATTTCAACTCTCTTCTCAAAATCAGCTCTCATTTCTTAAATACTTGTAAATATCTTCATTTCTGGCATGAAACTAGCTTTAGCTATGAGCCAAAGGCTACAATGGGAGATTTTGACTGTTTCAATAAACCAGGGTTAAGGAGAGAGAGACAAATATGTCTTATAGCCATCACTGCCTCCCAAGGCACCTCATCAAAAACACAAAAGTGGATGTGTTTCTGCAAGCAAGCTGTAGCAGCGAGGAATCTCTGAGGATCACAGCAAGGATCCAGCACAGGAAGTACCAGAGAACGGCAGAGACAGCGCTGAGGCTGGGGGCACCGGGCCTGGTTCCATCTAGAATTTGCTGAGTGACTCGGGGTAGGCAGTTTCCTTACTTGTTGGACCCTGGGTTTCTCATTCCAGAGGTTCCTTCCAGATTTACAAGTCTATGATCCATCATATAAGGAACTGTAACATGGAGCGGAGCATAGTGCTGGCACAGAAAAAGTGCTCGATAAATGGGAGTTAATATTACTCACAATACTTTAACTTTCATTTACACATGAAATATGGACAGAAAAGCACACATGAATATATACAAGTGTATTTTTACATGTGCACTTGTATACAGCTCAAGTAATTTGCCAAACTGAAAACAGTCAACAGTACCCAGAGCATGAAATAGCACCCCAGAAGCCCTCCTGAACCCCCTTCTCATCATTCCCTCCAGCCGAGCGTAGCCTAACGTCCGACGGCACAGTGTGTCTTCTGTTAAGTCTGGGTTATTTTGCTCAACATATTATCATGTGTAGTTGCAGAACATTAACCCTAACGATAGTTATATCGTTATGTGATTATGTCACGATTTATTTATCCATTCTACTGTTGGTGGGCATTCAGGCAGTTTTCAGTTCGGGGCCATATGAATAGTGAACATTCTAAGCTTTGGTGAACATGTATACACATTCCTGTTGGATGAGTGTGTGTGAGTATTGGGAGCATCTAGCATAATAAGCAATCTTTACTGAATTTCTATGAAAGTTCTAAAGGTTCTGTGGTATACTGGAGTGAGAAAAGTTCACTGATCATTGTATTTAGTCTCTAACATCGTATTTAGAATGTTGGCAACATTAAAGTAGAACTAGCAAAACTTCAGTGAATCCTTTAATTTATACTTGTAACAATTCTGCCCGCTTCAGAACTAAGTTACTATTTCATCTACTCTCAACAAAAAGTGTAACAACAAAAGAAACGATCTAGCCCTGGATCTGGACATCAGGGACGTGGATTCTGGAAGTGACTCTTCTCACACCCTAATGACATGTGACGTTAACAAAATTACTTGCACTCTCTAACAGGAAGTTCCTTCATCTCTGAAATGAGGGAAATGATCCAGAACAAGGATTGGCAAAACATAGCCCAAAGGCCATATCCAGCCCACTGCCTGTTTCCGTAAATAAAGTTTTATTGAAAGATAGCCATGTCCATTCATTTAAGCATGATATATGGCTACTTTTGTACTACAATGGCAAAGTTGAGTGGTTGCAACAGTGTATGGCCGCAAGCCTAAAATGTTTACTATTTTGCTCTTTACGGAAAGTTTGTTGACCCCTGTATTGGAAGATCACACTGTCTTTTGCAATTCTAATACTTGACTCTATGTGTCCTATGACAAGATTGTGAAACATTAAATTAGATCAGCAACAGTGAAGATAGCATCTTAGCATAACAGGACAGCCTAAAATTGAGCTCTAAGTGCACAGAACTATCCTGTAGAAGCCTATGTTCAGAACAGGATACCAGTCTTGGCGTACTGGCTTATGAGGAATCATTATGGGGATAAACAGAAATCTCGAGTCCGCAAACCCTACTAGGGGCATCCATGTGCAGGTAAGGAAGCATGAATGGAAAGAATGGAGATAATTAAATGAAGGTGATGTTTTATTTCAAACAATAACTAAGACTAGCTTTTGTGATTACCATACGAACAACCAAATAACATATCCATTGTTTCAGAATGCAAGAAGATAATAAAATACCTCTTTGAGAAGAGAGCTAGCACTACTAGGATTATCAGAATTCTAGAGCTACTTATATAGCCTTGATTAAAGAACAGGCCCTCTTAATTTATCAGACTGTCTCTTTTAAGACCACCCAATAGGATACTCATCAAGTTGTGAATGAACAAGGGGATGCCCACATAACCAACTGCATCAGCTAAATCAACCCAGGTAATCAATGGGGGGTAAGCTGTGCTGCTGCTAGACCAGCTTTCCCTCCCACAGTGATTAGCTCATATCACAAGTTCAGAAGTTCTCACTGTCTTCTGCTTTGGGGCCAATCAATGGCATTCTTATGCCCACAACATACTCTTACAGACATAGCCAGAATTAGATGGCATCCAAAAGAAGTATGTGAAAGTAAAACACAATGGTACTCAGGCATCCCTCTAACACCAACAGCGCATTATTAACACTGGGGATTTGCCACAGGCTACAGCACAGACCAGTGAGGCTGCAGTTTACACGCAGTTCTCGGAGCACTATGACTCCACCCTACTCCAAAACACACGCGTAAGGATAACCTAGATTCTCCTCTAATCGATAATAAAACACAAATTTTCCACAACTCCTATACTTTAACTGGTATTCATAGCACTAGGATGGCACAACTCCAAGGCTGAGAGCTAGTGCACTAGATTAAGAAATTGTAATTATATGCAAGTTTTTATGATGGTTTTTAATTCCTTTAAAACAAGAAGCCACAAAAAAACAAAACCATGAAGGAAGAAAAACAAGAAATTAAGAATATTAAATTATATATTTCACTTGGGCCTCTTTATATTCTGGGACTTTTCTCAGTTTTCTTGATATTCCTCTTATCCTTAACCTGAGTGAGTAACTGCTTTGGGGGCCCAGGATTCATACAATTATTTTCATGGTTGTGATCATGACAATGATCTTTGTATTTCACCCATCGCAACACAACTGCTCTGCTTCCATCAACAGTCTTATTTGGCCTAAAATATACCCTATATTGATTCCTCAAAAAGAGGAAGCAAACTAAATTTCTTTTATTTATTCCTATTTTTAAATTTACTGTAAGAACTCACTCTATTTAACATTGACTATACAAAGATCTGGTTTGAAAATAAAATTCCCACCTTAAATTCTTGCCCGGACAAAACAGTAGTAAGTATACCAATAAACCTTAGCAAATTCTGCTCTTTCCAGCATATCTCAAGCTTTACTTTCTGTATCAGATATTAAAAGTTCTAAATATTCCAGTGCCTGCGTCATTATCTTTGAGATGCAGATACTGTAGTTGGACTATTTTAATTAACGCACAGAAACACCAACAATGCTTTGAAGAAATGTTTTCAGATTCACCAACAATGTGGTCCTGGGTCTGTATGGAGTACTGGTGTCAAACTGTGTTACACAGGACAGTCACGCGTTGCTTAACGAAGCAGATACAATCTGAGAGATTGGCCAGCAGGCGATTTCGTCCTTGTGCGAACATCACAGAGTGCACTTACACAAACCTAGATGGGCTAGCCCACTATACACCTAGGCTGCACGGTACTTAGCTATGAGACCACTGTTGTTTGTGCTGTCCATCGGTGACTGAACTGTCATTACGGAGTGCATGGCTGTACTCAAAACTATATACTGAATATTCCTTCAGTGCCCATGTAAGCAGGACTGGTGTTTCGTGCCCTGTATAAAAATGACAGCTACTGCTTCAGCAGAGTGAGCTGGCATACAGAGAATCTGCGTCTACTTGAAATTCCCCCATTCAGATACAAATACATGCTTATTTGAGATGACTGCTGAGATCCCTTATGGGGACACGGTTCAAGACTAGACCAGAACCCTTCAAAGTCTCACCCAATCCTGACTTTTTAAAACAAGGATGAATTTTTCTTTTGGAAGTAAAAATTGCAATTGTAAGTGATGGTAAGAAGCAGATAAGATAGTAAGAATCAGAAATTAAAAGTGTTTTGTGTTATATATCAGTGCTTTTCCACCTCAGGAAAACTAACCCATTCTCCCTTCCTTTCCTATTTGTTAAAGGGCACTTACATTTTTCCCTTTTACACATAATGTTCATCAGAGGTCTCTATTTTCCTTTATCAAAACTATGCTTTTCTTTATGACTCTCTAATCAATTTTAAGTGTTTAACCCCTCATTAGAAAGGTTTCTGAACAGTATCTGAAAATCCTTTGTACCCTTCTAACGCAGACTATAGAATCTTTTTTTGTAATCCATTGACATCACATAATTTAACTCTGGCCTTTTATACATGAAGAAATAAGATCCGTATAGGTAAAGGGACCTCCACTAGTCAGTGACAGAGCCAGGTTTCAAACTCCCCGACCAGTCCCCTTTCACCCCGCACACTGCTTTAAACACTGACTCTGCGAGCAGGCAGTTTCAAGTTCACCTACAAAGCTGGACTTCAGAACTTGAATCAGATTTTGTTCACAGCAGCACTTCTTTGCTAGTGCTTTGATTTGCATACTAGTGGCATTCCGTGTGCAGGAGGATCTTTGGTCTACGTTCCGTTTACCAAGAAGCAAAGTGGCAGGAGCCTGTGGCACTGGAGAATAAACTAACTGTGACATTATCAGTAGATGAGAACTCAAGATGAGAGGGACAATGAAAACACTGTTTAGAAAAAAAATAGAGAAAGACATTTGCAAAATACCATTGGCTCAACATCTTAAACAATTTGCATTCAGAACAAAGATACTTCACTAAATTAATTCTTATTTGCAAGTACCTGTTAGATGTCCACTCATAGTTTTGTCATGACTGTTGAACAATTGTCTGTATTTCAGTCTGGATGACTGAGGAACAGCCCATTCCGCCACTGGAGGGACACTGGACGGGACAAGAGGGAGGACAGGAAAAAAATGACTAACAGTAAGAAACAGCCTAAGTTCTTTAAAAACAGTAAACTAAGAACTCCTCTAGAAAATTAGCTTTAACATCTTATTCACTTTCCAATCACTATTTCTGAATTTTCTGTAATGAATATTTTCATTTTTTAAGGTTATAAACATTTCTCTCAAAACATATAAGCTCATTATTTTTCCAAATCAAGGGTAAACTTAACAGACCAAGTGGCTGCTTCAAGTTACATATATAATTTAATAATTCAAAGTTTCTATAAAAGTATGGACAATCTCCTTGGAAGTGGCGTGATACAATAATGTCCAGGCTTTTCTAAACTTCCAGAACAGTTATCTTTTGGTTTAAAAAGTAATGCTGACAGCAAACAAATAATTGCCTAACTTACTACACAACAAAATACAGGATGTATTTCTTAATGAAGGGAAATCGTTTCATTCTGGGAAGTTCAAATTCCCACAAATGGAGAGCTTCCCAGAGACAACAGAGCACTTCCAGGGGCTAGGCAAGTCAGCGGAGCAGTGAGGGAGCTCTGCTTTCTGGACTGCGATCCAGACCCCACCTTTCCTTGCAAATGTTCAGCAACGCAGACCCGAGGAAACCCCTGCCAGCAGTCAGCTTGGGTCTAGACCTCCGCAGTGAGGAGTTCCTCAGAGTGGTTCCCACCCAGGTAGCACATTGGTACCCAAGGCTTGTTAAGAGCCAGATGTCTAAATCAGGCAATTTAAACACAGTGGCTGAGCTGACTGTAAACATGGCATCCCACTTCCAGGAAAGATTACAACCAATGCCCCATTTGCAATTTCCTTTCATTTCAACAAAAATATCCATTTCTCACATGTAAAAGCAAAATTTTAATCATAAATTAAACCTATTCATCCTTATTTATGTATATTATCTATGCACTTATACTTACTGTATGCACTTCTTAAAGCATAGAAGTGGCTCCCAAACACTTGACAAGTACCTATATAAACTCACCTTTTCAATTTTTATAAATTTCTTAATAAAAAACACTTACCAAGATCTATTCTGCTGTGAGTACTTCTGCAACAACCCTCTCATTTTAAACTAACTTTTTGCTGATTCCAACTCTGGCCTATTTGTTAAGAAGCTAATTATCTTTCTCCTGCACCCCAGGAATGCAGGGTGTTACACACAGAAGGTGTCCCAGATTAGACTTATCAAGTCATAGTTTTCTGCCAAGTTCCTGAGAATTTAAATAGACTCAAAACTCATTAATAGGAAACCAAAAAGTTAGATGTGACATTACCAAAACTTGCTAGAAATTTCGACTATTGAAAACATGACTACCAAAAAAAGAGTTGTTTTAATAGCATTAATGTTTGCTAATACTGATTGTTTATTCGTTCTAATGGCACAAATCAATTTTAAGACGGATTTCAGAAACCCTTGTGGGGAGCCCGAGGAGACTGAAAACTTCAGCATGGCATAGGAGAACACGTGAAAAACAGGGAATTTAGTGTTAGCTGATCTGAGTTTAACTCTCAGCTCTGCTACCGTTTGCTGAGCTGCACAGCACGACTCTCAGATAATAACTACTGCACAGGGGTTGTGGGGTTGAAGGAGATTAATGAGGTATTTGGCAAAGCAGATGCTCAATAAATGTTCCCGCATCTTAGGAAGAAAGGCTGAATTACGTGGAACACAAACACCTGTGTACCACAATTCACTGAAGTTTTTAGAGCAAACTTCCATGGGCAAGAACTCATGCCTTAAAATCAGAAAGAACTCAGTTCAACTCTTAGCTCTATCACTTAAGAGTTACGTTATCTTGTCACTTAACGTCTCTGAGCTTCTTCCTCATCTACACCATAGAGAAAATACTACAGTCATCTTATGGGTAAGAAGGTGCGCTCTCAAGGAGCTAACGTGCACAGGGCACATGGTACAGTGCTTTTCAGTTGACGGATTCTCTTTAAATCGTTTTTTAAAAGATGAATTTCTGAACTATATTAAACATGCTTTTTTTCCTCTTTAAAGTGGAAAAACAACTTGATTCACTTAGGAAAGATTTCTAATGAGGACTGAAACAAGAAAAGATGGAATTGTCTCTATTTACACCCCCTTCTCATTCTAAAAGTTTTGAGATGGCTTGCAAAGAGACTTAATTTTTAATCTTAGTGTAGCAGAATGCAAGGGAAACAAAGAGGGTAAAAATAAATATATATGAAAGATAACATGAAACCAATATTGGCCAAAATATAAGCAATAAGGTCATGTAAGCTTTGCCAAAATTGAGCCACATATTTGATTAGTAACAACTGTCCACTAATCTGAATAACTCATTTCATAAAAGTTGATCTTTTTTTTTTTGTTGAGGAAGATTAGCCCTGAGCTAACTGCTGCCAATCCTCCTCATTTCACTGAGGAAGACTGGCCCTGAGCTAACATCCGTGCCCATCTTCCTCTACTTTATATGTGAGATGCCTACCATAGCATGGTGTGCCAAGTGGTGCCATGTCCACACCTGGGATCTGAACCAGCGAACCCCAGGCCACCGAAGCAGAATGTGCCCACTTAACTGCTGTGCCACTGGGCCAGCCCCTAAAAATTGATCTTAAATAATGTTTACTAATAATCCACATAGACTCCCTAAGATTATTTGAGACAGAATTTAAAATAAGGCCAATTATGGCTCTAATTTTCATATTTAAAAAGTTTATATATAAACTTTTTCTTTTTTTTGGCTGAGGAAGATGAGTCCTGAGCTAACATCTGTGCCAACCTTCCTCTATTTTTCATATGCAGGTTGCCACCACAGAGTGGCTGACTATTGGTGTAGGACTGCGCCTGGCATCTAAACCTGCAAACCCAGGCCACCGAAGCAGAATGCGCCAAACTTAACAACCAGGACACAAGGCTGACCCCAATAAACTTTCAAATGATTAACACAAAATAGTTAATTTGCTTTTTTCCTTCATACCTAGAGTTCTATTTTATTAGTTTTAAACATTTACTACTACCTATTTATTATACTCTTAAAAAACCAACATGCAAAGCCTTTAAAGGGAATGTCATATCTTCATTCTGTCATCTCTCCAACAAAAAATGGTAAAACTTAGTAATATTATACAGAATTAAGAAAATTATGGGCATTCTACAAAATAAAAGACAATAAATATAGAACATGGCTAATTCATTTTCAAATTTATGAGTTAATCAGATAATGGCTTTACCCAAACTGCTCATTTAAAAACAAGCAAACTTACCTAGCCACGTCAAATGATTGCGCCTTCTGTAACTTAGTGTTTAATTGGGACCCTGGACCAGATCTACTAAAGGAAGAACTCTTTGGCAATGTGGCTGCTGTAAAAATAAATAAGTGTTGAATAATTTTAATTCTACAAAGATAAGAAGCTTTTCCCTATTTACAAAAATTAAAATGCATAGCCATCAAATCAGAGGCAGAAATTATTACTCCCTTCTTACCCTCCTGGACTCAGAATGCATTATTCCCTCCTTGCTTCCTGCCCTCTCACCAAAAACATTCCTAGATTTACTTGTTCCTACTGAAAATTACCTTACTAGGCAATAATGTTTACATCCATAAAATTTTACTCTTCATTAAACATTTGGTGTCACATTTTAAAGGATCTGTTCCAACAGTTAAAGAAGTAACAGCTGAAATATATAGATGGCATACTCTGAACTGCACTGAAGGAGCTGAAGTATTAGTCCCAGATGCAGGAGCCAGGGAGTCACAGATTTGCAGTCTTGGCCAGATAACATGTGACACTAGGGAGGGTCAGCTTCTGTGTCTGATTCTCACTGAGGCTGGTTAGCCGTGTGTCAGTGGAAAAACTCTGAGCCTTAGCCACACTCCCCTCATCCCTGCCTCCCGTCTTGCAACATTTGCCGTTGGCTGCAAAGACAAACAAGGCCGAGTGTGTGGATTCACCAACACTCCTGGAAAAACAACTGCAAGCACTTTCTCGGCGGCCACCACATCTGCAGTCACAGTCACACGTGAAAGATGAACTACACGTGACAAGAAAACCTTTAAAGAAAGAGGTACATTTAGATTCTTTGGCCAGACACATCCTGACAGATATAATAAATCCAGGGGAATGGGCGCAGAAATAATGATTGAGATACAACACTAAGACCCACGCTGTCATCACTGCTGAGTTTACTCAGGCAGATCCAAAGCACCTTTTTAAAAAACACTTTCCATATTGATAAGAATTCATTAAGATTTGTTAGACTAAGTCTATCTTTAGCTACAGTTTATGTTTTCTTTTAACTAAAGGGAAAAAGACTTGGAATAAAGTCTCAAAAGGAGATTAATGAAACCAGGAACTTTTTAATCCTTTCATTCAATTAAGCAAGCACGTAATACTACAAGCTTAATATATTCAATCATTTAATAGACTTCCTTCCTCCTTGTCTGATTCACTCCACCTCCTCAAAAAAAAAAAAAAATGCAATGTTCTTTTTTTCTCCTACATAATTCTACTCCGAAGGGACTGGCTTGTTTATTAGCAATTCACAGCAGCTGAAGAAAAGCAGTAACTGATACCTGGAAATACAACATGTTCAAACTGCAGTTGCTCTTGTCAAGCCCTCGAAAGGAAAACTATGCTCTCGGTCTTAGTCGCTGAGTTCACCTTTGTCCACAGCGGCACCCAGAGCTCCTTAATTCCATTCCCCTTTCTCTCTCTCTAGCCTAGCCCATCCCATTTAATGTGCTGAAAAAAAGCGAGAAATTAAAGGGAAAAAATGAAGATGTTTTCCTCTGAAATAATATACCATTTAAATATAATCAGGAGGTGAAGATTTAATAAGAATGAGGAGTAAAACACAAGTGGTGAGAATTCGGCCTGTGGTTTTGGCAGATCACATACCAGGATGAGCGAATGCAGGCAGAGGTTGTATAACAGGGGGCGCCCCGTTGGCCAGGGGAGGCACTGCTGCTGTAGGAACAGAAGACACGAGGGACGGAGACATTCCCACAACCGGAATGGATCCCAGGGGAGGCACTGCTGCTGTAGGAACAGAAGACACGAGGGACGGAGACATTCCCACAACCGGAATGGATCCCATTGGCACTGGAGCAACAGCTGTAAGTGGTGGCACGCTGGCGATACCTCCTATACCTAAGAAGGGAAAAATCCAACAAAATTCACTCTGGACCACATTTCAACATTCAATGATAATTAATCCAGGACTGCTTCAAGAAAACCACATTCCACTTGTAATATATTCCCATTTAAAATACGAATTCAGATTAATCATTTTGAAGAGTACCAAAAACTACGTCAAGGATCACATCAGAAGGGCTCCAGACCCACTGTGAAGAGGGATCTAGTGGCCAAAGGCGAGGATCAATAAGAAGAATAAGTGCAATGGACTGAAAGCCTCCAAAGAGAATTAAATTCACAAATTCATAATGACATTTAAAAACAAATCAACGAAAAACATTCGAATTGGTCATGAGAGGTAATCGATTCACTCTTTTGAAAATAGTAAATAAAGGGAGAAAATAAATCAAATAATTATCTTGCCTTTCCTTTACATCCTGAACCTCAGAGTAACTAAAGATTTGATGGGAAAGTTTCTCTATAGAAATACTCTAACCAATAAATGAAAAATAATAGAACTAAAAGAAACGTTTCCTTTCTTCTTTGTTTCCCTAACGCAACTTGTGCTATTGTGACACATAATATCACAATAATCACGACATACCACAATAATTATCACAATATATCACAATGTGACATCTGGTCCTCGTTCCGGTTCGTGGAGCAGAGCTCCTAAAACCCTTCTGATTTCCTGAGTGATAGTAACATATTTTAATAATATTTGGTCTTGGTCCCTGGTTCCCAACATAAGAGCTCCCAAGACCCTCGGAATCTCTGGGGTGTAAAAGAGTGTCTTTTGTATGCTAATGAGGTGACTGGTGGCTGGGGGGCTCCCTAGATAGCTGAAGGACGGAAGGTGGTCACAGGAAAAACCAAGGCATGATTAGAGGGTTGGAACTTTCAGCCCCACCCCCTCCACACCAACCTCAGGGGAGGGTGGGTAGAGGGGCTGGAGACTGAGCTAATCACCAATGGCCAATGCTTCAATCAGTCATGCCTACGTAATGGAACCTCCATAAGAACTCCTACCCTATGGGGTCTGGAGAGCTTCCAGGCTGGTGAACACAGCCCTCGGCTGGGAGTGTGGCACACTCCAACTCCACAGGAACAGAAGCTCCTGCGCTCCAACTAATCAGAGACGTAATTTTCTTCACCTTCAACGTGTATCACTTTTTCTCAAATCCTTTTCCTCTCCTTCTTCATTTCCTTTTAATTTCTGAAATCTTCCTCTGTTACCTTCTATTTCTGTGCAGACAGTATCTCTTATGTGGCTTCTAGTTTAGTCTTCATTCCTCTGAAATGACTTTTTCTTTTATTTCTTATTCTTTCCTGACTTCTGTCACCTTATTTCTGAGGTTTGAAAACTGATTTCTGTAGGTCTTTCATGACTTGTATCATTTTCTTAGTATCTTTCTGCTTGCTTTGAAACAGTAGGTTCCTGGAGTGCTGTCATTGTCCACGGGGCTGTTAATTCAGCTCTTCATTCTCTCTTTTCTAATAATAACTGTGTGGGATTCACCCTTGCTTGATACTGCCTGTTGCTCATTTTTATGGGAGCCTTGCTTCCTGGGATCTCGTCTCTGCTCTCCGTCCCCACTTTGGTCTTGACCTTCTCCTTCTTTTGTCTCCGTGTCACTGCCCTGTTCAATTTTGATTCCACGCCCAGTCATTTCTCCTCGGTGTGGAGTCCTGCCCCAGAAGGAAGGCTTGTTGGATTAGTTTTGAGAGTTCCTAGGGACTAGACCGCTCCAGATCCTTCAGGTCTTATCCCAGGCACAATCATTGTGAGTATTCTCTAACATCACAATGTTTCCATTTTAAGTGACCTACTCAGCTTTTATAGAGCCACTGCGAAGACTATCATCTTTTTACCAAGTGACTACCTTTTCTGAATGGATGAGTATTTCTGAATATTTCTAAATAAATACATCTATCAGAGGTTGTTTTGGATGCCATCCCTCTCGACTATGCTGAGTCTTAATTCTTGAAATTTTCCCAACTCTCCTCAACCACTGAACTTTCCCTCTCTACTCTAAAAATGTGCGAGCACTTCCCATCTTAAACACACCATCATTCGGCTCACATGCTCCTCCAGCTATCTCCCCTGTAAGTTAAACTTTCTCCTTTTCCCAGCCTCCAATCAGGCTTTGGTCTCTCCCAGTCCAATGAAACTGCATGTCAAGACCATGCACAGACTCATCTTGTCAAATCCAGTCACTTTTCTGTCCTTTTCTTACTCAGTCTCTCAGAAGCAACTCAAAGAATGGAGCACGCCTTCCTTCTTGAGACACTTTTCTCGGCTAGTAGGACACCAACCTCCCCGCTCTTCACTGTTTCCTGGCTTCTTCCCTTTTATACCCCTTTAAATGTCACAGACTGCCAAGGCTTGGTCCTATAGGTCTTCTGCCTACCCTAGCTACATTTTGTCAACCTAAACAAAGAAGAAAATTGAGGCAAGCCCAAATTACCAGAAAAGGAGTTTTTTAGGGAACAGCAGAGGAACCGCAATTTGGGACACACAAACTGTGCAAGCAACAGGCGAGCCCGTTGAGGCTTTGAGGTGGGTAGTGTTCACGGGCAAGGAGAGAGGAATTCAGTTAGAGTCCATGCAGCAAGTTCATTGGCTTGAGGATGGGGAGAGGTTTCTGGCGGACGTTCATTGGCTGAGGGATGTTTCGGTTTTCAGGCATTTACAGGAAATCAGTCTCAGTCCTTAAGTTTTGTTTTGCTGAGGACACATGTGATGTGCGAGTGTCTCCATTTTACATCCTCCAGTTCCATTTAAGACTGAAATCCTTTCACAACTTTCTCTCTAAGATATCTTACCCAGTCCCCAGGCTTTCACCGCCATCCACACTCAAACTCTCCCAGAGCTGATGGACGCTCTGAGCTGCAGACACATGGATGGACTCTTCTGCCTCCTGAACACCCCAACTTGGAAAGCTACTTGACCCTCAAGCCTAACACGGTCAAAATCTGCTTTACTTTTCCTCCAAATTACACGCTATAACTAATCGAATTCTACCCTATCTTCCACATTGATTATCACCTCCGGGATCTAAATCACCATCATCTCTGAGTTCCCTCTGTTCTACTGCTGTGCCCCTGAAACCCACATAACACAGATTACTTTCTCTAAGTGTCCATCAACCATGTCACTCCTCTGCTTAAAAGTTCTCCATAGGCTTCAGCTGCACTTAGAAAAAGACATTCTAATTCCTTAGTGGGTTTTATCAAGCCCTAACCCCTCTGGCTTGTGTCTTACCTCCCTGATCTTCTGACTTATCAGTATTTCAACCACAATGCTCTCGTTTTTGTTCCTCACACACACCAAACTCATTTTTGCCTTAGGACTTTTGCAATTGCTGTTCCTTTTGCCTGGAAGGCTTCTCTCCTAGGTCTTCACATGGCTCTCATCTCTAAGTCAGCTCCTCAGAAAATTCTGTCTGACCACCCTGCCCCATGGGTCACTCTCTATCGTGTTACCCTGTTTTACAGAATTTTTTATCTATTTGCTTGCTTCCCCCACTTGACAAGAAGCTCCATAACAGCAGGAGCCATGAAGTCTTGCTCAGCACCAGGCTCCCAGTAACTAGGACACACAATAGGGGCTTAAAAATATTGGTTTAATCTCATAAAACCACAGATTCTGGCCAAAAAAAAAAAAAAATCAAACAAAAGAAAAATAAACTCCCCCCGAAATAGTTGGGTCCAGAGTAAAAAACGAATTATGCCGTGGAAAGAAGAACGTACAGGCATACTTACAGAATTTCCTGGAATGCAGCTGGTACCCTTAGGCAAGTCACAACATCACTGCACCCATTTTCCACTTCTTAACACTGGGGAGCTGAACAAAATTATTGCTCAACCCTCTGCTGCCCTTAATTCCACAGTGTTAACATCTGCATTAACATATGCAGACAATAACCCTGGAAAAGTGACGCCCCAGTCACCCAGAAGGTTTGGTGATAAAGAAGGTGGGGAGAGAGAAGATAACATGGAAACCAAGAGCCTTTAGAAAAACTGTGATTGGACATGCTCTACCTCCCTTTTGTGAAATCTGGTCTTAGGCAAATTATTCAACTTCTTAGAATCTTGGTTCTCTCATTTAAATAACAAGGCTAGGGGGGCCGGCCCGGTGGGTCAGCGGTTAAGCTTGCACGTTTTGCTTCTCGGCGGCCCGGGGTTCGCCTGGTTCGGATCCTGGGTGTGGACATGGCACTGCTTGGCAAGCCATGCTGTGGCAGGTGTCCCACATATAAAGTAGAGGAAGATGGGCACGGGTGTTAGCTCAGGGCCAATCTTCCTCAGCAAAAAGAGGAGCACTGGCAGCAGATGTTAGCTCAGGGCTAATCTTCCTCAAAAAAAAAAGGCTAGTAATTTCTACATATTTTTTGGGTTATTGTTGTGAGCAAATAAAATACTTTATGTGAAGGCACACTCTCTAAGGGATAGGAAATGCCTGGTCAGATAATTTTTACTATTCATTAGGAAATAATGATAATAGTAATCAATTATTTTGTTCTCAGTAGCCAGAAGAAGTCTAAGAAAAACATTAGCCCGGGTTGAGCTGAGAGGTGAAACTGGAAATACTAGCAGAGGCCAGATCTCTGAGTAACTCGGACAAAGTGGATGAGGATAGTGTACTTGAACTTTTCTTACGTTCTGATATTCCCTCGTGATTGATCTCTTGAAAATAGTTTAATGTTGATGTGATGAGAACAAGGGGAGAAAAGGCAGTGGAGAAGCCCAGGGGCAGAGCTACTGAGGGACTGGCAGGAAGTCAGATCCGAAATTCCAGGTCCCCTGGGTGGCAGTGTCAGGTTACTTAGGAGACAGTAAAACCCTCGGCACAGTGAGGCCACCACCTCCTGAAAGTTAAATCAGCAGTATCTCTAGAGCTGAAATTCCTCTGGCAGGAAGGAATGAGAGAAGACATATTAAATGTTCAGGGAAGAATTACTGACACCCAGGTTTGAGGGAAAAAGAGGAAACGGGATGCCTCTGGTTATCTGACCCTTTCTCCACTCTGAGGTTTCCTCTTGCAGCACCGGAAGGGAGGCCAAAAGAAAACTAAACACCCGTTAGCTGTTTTAACACATGGGTCCTGACCAAACGTTGGCTAGGAGGACCTTCAGAGATTCAGAGTAACTTCCACTTAAATCAGCTGGTTAACTAAGGGCTTAGGGACTGTGAACACGCGACGGACAAGACCAAGAGGGCCCTGGCCACTCGGGGTCCGTACTGTTCACTCCTGCTCTTCCAGCCTTTGCTCTTGAGCTTTCCTTCTCTTGGATCACTATCCTACTTGCCTAACCCTAAACCTGCACCTTTCCCCTTATAAAAACCAGTCTTGTGGCTAAACTTCACCAAAGAAAGGCAATGCATAGCTTGTTCTTAAATCTATCAGGTAAAAGCAGAGCATTTATTTATCTCAGCGTATCATAAATTGTATCAGAGACAACCCGAATTACTACTGACTGCCCCCTCCCAAATCCACTTCGCTTTATCACCTGTCATCAGATATCAGGTCTGAGAGAGGGAAAGAAATTCTATCCACAATTTTCATGTTTTTTTTAAACTGTCTAAGAACTTTCCCATGAATCAGATGTTGGATCCCATTACTGTAATCTTTAAATCAAGCTAAATAATTAAAGTCTAGGGTGAGAACAGAGAAGAAATCAGAACTGTTGCTGATCTTGGTCAACTATTTACCATTTAATTTTTAAGAACATCTGGCTAAAAGATAACTTTTTATAGAATCGTGTTTTTAATTGAGATAACAATGTTTATTTTTTTCTTGCTTCATTTTGTTCTAAGAATGAATTTAACGTGGCCAACTGTAATGTGGCCAAGTGCCTCAATACTGTGAATTAAACAATATATTTCTAGACCCATAATCCCAAGGACTTGTTTATACACAAGAAAAAAACAAAAATGTTATGGAAACAGAAAACCAAAAGGAAGTATATGCGACAATGTGAAGGGTCAAGAATCCAGTAAAAGCAAGGAAAAGAAAAAAGACGCAGCAGAGGACTGGCAGTCTGTTCCTTTTCCCTGACAATCTGCACCTGTGCTTTCATTTCAGCTACTCTCATCCTCTGGTTACGCAGAATGTGAACGGACTCCTTCTCCTCTAGCACTATCCTCCTGCATAGGGCCATCATTTTTCAGACAGAATTACCTCCTAGAATTTCACAATGCTACAAACTGAGAGGGGAAAAAAAAAAGCGAAATATTTATTTTTAAAATATACAATGCAATATAGGAACCAATTCCTTTTCAGACTTACCAAATGCTGGTGCACTAGAAATAGCAACGGGTTGCTGTTTCATAACCGGGGGAAGTGCGGAGGGGAGTTGATATCCTTGTAGCTTCAGTTTGATAAGTTTCATAGCAATGGAAAACTCCACTTGATCCATTCTTCCATCATTATTCATATCAGCTAGCGCCCTGCAAACCAACAGCATGGGCTTAGAACAACTATGACCTTAAAGGAACCTCTCCCAAACCACCCCTCCCACCCACACGAAATCAAAATAATCAGCTCCCTTAATCCTGGAAAGAACAAAACAGAACAAAACAAAGCAAACCAAAACAAAACTTGTTTACCAAGCTATAGGGAGGAACCTAGACATACTGACAAGATTTTATATAAATATAAAACACTTTTTATTGTGTTATTCTTTACTTATATGATATACAAGGTAGTTTTTCAGTCTCAGTGTCAGGATCTGTATTTTGGACATCAAGTGGGCTTTCTTTTTGGAGTGATGAAAATGTTCTAAAACTGGCTAGTGGTGATGGTTGCACAACCCTGTGACTAGACTAAAAACCAATGAATTATATTCTTTAAAACTCTGAATTTTATTATGTGAGTTATGTGACAAGAAGCTGTTTTAAAAAAGCATTTAGAAACAGTTTATTTCTAGAGATACTTAATTAGGTTGCATCAGCTCTGTGGGGTTCTACAAACCTCACCATGGAGGCATGACGTGCTATCCTATGCTATGATACTATACTTTTAAAGCTGTGAAAATCAATTAAATGAGCTTACAAATGTATTTACTATTTGAAAATGGTACTCAAACAAGTGCAACTTCCAATGAGCTATTATGTATTTTCTCAAAGAAGAGTAAGCAAAAGGAAGGAGTTTGTAATTGCCACTGGAAACTATATTATGCACACCCAGATTGTATGTATTCATGACTTAACCTCTTCTGCATGAAAAATGTTCATTCAGATTTCATTTCTTTTAGTCCAGATATAAAAAGCATGAGGATTTATTTTTAAAATCTATCTTAAGAAAAATTTTAGAAGACCAGCTACTCCAATTAAAATCCCATGACTAACCATCTCTTAAATGTGCCACATCCAGATAGTGTCCAAAAAAGAAAATTAAGTTACACAGAAAATCATCCTGTACTTCTGGAGTTAACTCAAAGAAAGAAAACATGAAACATATGAAAAGTGTGACAACAACAAAGACTAAAAATCTCTAAAAATGATAAAAATTGTAAAAGTCAACACTATCATTTAGGAAAATAAGATCAGAAAGCGGGAAATGGAACGCCATGGCTCAAGAACCTCGTTTTTGCCTCCTATAGGAACAGCCTGGTCCTCGTGCAGTCAGTGATGCCCCCGCTTCAGGAAACCACCCAGTGGAATCTAAACTGCACCCACGCTCACGAGCTTGAGCATCACTTCCCATATGTCTCCTGGTCATTGGGATTCCTACTACCATGAAATGCTCATTCACATCCTTTGCCAAGTTATCTGATGGATTGCATGTCTTTTTCTTGTCAGTTTATAAGTGTTTAATGTATATTAGTAACTGTTTATCTGTCAATTGTTGATTTTTAAAAATTCATTACCTGTCTGTTCATTATATTTACCGTGTAGAAATTCCACATTTTTATATATGAAATATTTCTTTTATCACATAGATTGTACTTTTTCAGTCTTTCATTTTCTAAGATTGTATTATTTTATTACATTTCAATCTTTAAATCAACTGCAGTTGTGTGTGTAAGTGTGGTATGTTACCCCAGGGGTCAACGATATGTCTTCCAGATGGAGATCTAGCTTTCCCAGCAATATTTATTAATGAGTCCATCTCTTCTCATTGAACTAAAAAATACTTTTGTTACTTATTAAATGCTCACATGATGCAAGACCTCTTTTTGGATTCTCTATTCTGATTCCCAGGCCGATATGACAATGGTCTGATCACACCGGCTCTATGGTACGTTCTGATATATGGAATGGGTTTTTTTTCCTTAAACTTTGTCTGGCTATTCACGGACGTTTCTTTTTCCCTATGAACTTTAAAATCATTTATGTATTCTGCAAACAACCCTATTGGGATCCAAGCTGAAACTGTACTACATATATTAATTAATTTTTGGAGAACTGACATATTGATAGTTTGTCCACCAAAGAAAACAGTATGTCTTTCCATTTGTTCAGTTCTAATATCTCCTTTAATAAGATAATAGCACTTTCTTCATATAAATAATTCTTTTTCTTATTAAATGTATTCTTAGGAATTTTATCATTTTTGTCACTATTTTAAGTGGAACATTTCCCTCATTTTCATATTTACGTGTTCATTCCAAACACAGAGAAAAATTTTACTTTTAATAATCATTTATGTTGTATTCAGCTATCGTATCAAACTTCTATGAATCTTACTTAATTTTTTTAAGCTAAAATCTCTTGGGTTTGGAAGTATACAATTACATAACCAGCAAAAAAAAGAGAGAACTTTCTTTTCCAATATTTATACCATTCTTTGTTATTGGTCTTATTGCCTCTAAGATATTACTGAACATGTGAGCATCCCTGCTTAGCTCTGAGTTTAAATGAAATGGCTGTAGTGTTTCATCGTTTAGAAGAATATTTGGTAGTAATTTTTATAGAGTAGTTTGATATATTTAAGCAGTTCCCTTTTCTACTTATTAGAAATGATTATTATATATATTTTTTCTTTCTTTTGAGGAAGATTACCCCTGAGCTAACATCTGCCGCCAATCCTCCTCCTTTTGCTGAGGAAGACTAGCCCTGAGCTAACATCTGCACCCATCATCCTCTACTTTATATGTGGGATGCCTGCCACAGCATGGCTTGATAAGCGGTGCATATGTCTGTACCTGGGATCTGAACCGGTGAACCCTGGGGCACTGAAGCGGAGCGTGTGAACTTAACCGCTACACCACTGGGCCAGCCCCTGGTTATTATATTTTTTCCCAAATACCTAATCAGCATCTGCTGGGCTGACAAGTTTTCTTTTTCCATTTATCTGTTGATATAATAATGTTGAGATTTCTTAATTCTGAACCAATCTTGCACTCTCAGTATAAACTCAAGTTGGTCATAGTTTTCATTTACTATAGAATTCTATTTGCTAAGATTTTGTTTTGATTTTTTGCATCTATATTCTTAATTGAGACTGGTCTCTCATTGCTTTATTTTTGCATTATCTTTCAGGTTTTATAAAGGAAGTTAAGTAGAATGAAATGGTGAACTTTCCTTGAGTTAAATAAAATGAAACAGTGAACTCTCCTTCTTTTGCTAAGTATTTCTAAAAAGACATAGAGCTATTGTAAACGGTTTTCAGGGAAAATAAAGTTTCCACTGATCGACATCAACATGCATACTTGAAAAAAGAATTAGGCACAGAGATTCCCACTCCCTATTCCCCATGCCCAATGCCCCTGAAACATGTGCTTCAGTGAGAAACAGAGATATCCAGTGTGGGACAATGAGTGGGCTAGGGGACAAGAGACTCTCTGGTAATGGCTTAATCAGAAGAGCTGAGGGTTTCTAAGAACCTTTGCACTGAAGTGCCTCAATGCGAAACGGGGGGAAACATGGAATCCTCAGGTTCCAGCCCCCACCACCACAATCCCAATATTTTTTTGGGAATTCTGTGTGGTCTTTCTTTAAAAATTGTTTCTCAACAAAACAGAGCTGTTGGGACTCCTCAGCAGTAAAACCTCAAAGCCCTTACGGAAATATAGTAGTTACACACAGCTCAGCAGCCCTGCCGTGATCCACTGGATCAGAGCTGGCATCCTATTTCTCAAGGCTGCTCTGCAAAAAGTGACTTCAGCTCTGCCATCCACTCCATCTCCCACTTATAGTCACTTTCCAGTTTACTCACTTCTAATAATCCCCCCAAAAGACTAACTAAAAGTCTGAGAATTCTGAAATTAAATTTACAAAACTTCCAAAGTTAAAAAAAAAAATAAACAAGTGAGAGTTTATCAGACTAAAGAGCTTCTACAAAGCAAAAGAAACAAGAATCAAAACAAAGAGACAACCCACTAATTGGGAAAAAATATTTGCAAATCATGTATCTGACAAGGGGTTAATCTCCATAATATATAAGGAACTCACACAACTGAACAATAAAAAAACAAACAACCCGATCAAAAAATAGGCAGAGGAGATGAACAGATATTTTTCCAAAGAAGATATACAGATGGCCAATAAACACATGAAACAATGCTCAACATCACTAATCATCAGGGAAATGCAAATCAAAACTACACTAAGATACCACCTTACACCTGTTAAAATGGCTAGAATCACTAAGACAAAAAATAAAAATGTTGGAAAGGGTTTAGAGAAAAGGGAACCCTCATACTCTGCTGGTGGGAATGCAAACTGCTGCAGCCACTATGGAAAACAGCATGGAGATTCCTCAAAAAAACTAAAAATAGAGCTACCATACAATCCAGCTATCCCACTACTGGGTATCTACCCAAATAACTTGAAATCAACAATCCAAAGTAACATATTCACCCCTGTCTTCACCACCGGCACTATTCACAATAGCCAAGACATGGAAACAATCCAAGTGTCCGTCAACTGATGATTGGATAAAGATGCCGTGTATATATATACAGTGGAATACTACTTGGCCATAAAAAAAGAGAAAAGCATCCTATTTGCATTAACATGAAAGGACCTGGGGGGAATTATGCTAAGCAAAATAAGCCAGACTGAGAAAGACAAACACCAGATGATTTCACTCATATGTGGAATATGAACAAACACACGGACAAAGAAAACAGTTCAGTGGTTACCAGGGGAAGGGGGGTTGGGGGGTGGGCACAGGGGGTGAAGGGGAGCACTTATGTGGTGACAGACAAGAAATAACGTACGACTGAAATCTCATCAATGTAAACTATTATAAACTCAATAAAAATAAAAAATATATATGCTAAGAAAAGCATAAGTCAAACAATTGCTGTATATGACTCTTGAAAATGAACTGATCTTAAAGACAATGTTTAGCCTGATATTAAAATCTGTACACAGCAGCAGGCAGGGTTGAGATAAGAGAGGGGCCACAGGTATGCTGAATATTAACGGTAAGTTTTTTGATTTGTACAAATAAACCATGCATTAATATCATCCACTGTGGGTGGGAAAAAGTGCTTCAACTCCAAACAGAGGGAATCTGGCAACATCCACAGAACTATATGCACATTGACTCTGTGATGCAGCAACTCCACTCCTAGGAATTTACCCTGAAGATGCACTTCAAACAATGGGAAGAAAAAAAAATATATATATATACACACACACACACACACACACTTTAGCTCATTCACTGCTGCATTATTTGTAATTGCAAAATATTGGGAATAACTGAATGCACATACATAGATTAATTGAACAAACTATGGTATATCTTCCACAATGAGTACTATATAACTGTAAAAAAAAAAAAAAGAGAGACAGACAGACAGATCTCTTTGGAATGATATGAGTGATTTCCAGGATGTGTTGTTAAGTGAGAAAAGGAAAGAATAAAAGAACATTTATAGGAGGTTACCTTAAAAGAAGGAAGAGGAAATAATTTAAATATAAATATGCACACATAATGTATCGTGGATCTGCTTTTCTTCCACAAAAATAAACAAAGGAAGAATAATAAGAAACTAATAGAACAGGTGGGGACGGGATGAAGGGAGAGGAGAGGGAGCGAACTTCTCTGAGTTCACTTTTTTGTATACTTTTGGCATTTGGAACTGTGTTGTGTTATGTATTCAAAAAAATAACATTAAGTCCGCAAAGACGAGAGGAGACCCACAGACTGAATAAAAACATAGGGCCGGCCCCGTGGCCAAGTGGTTAAGTTCTCATGCTTCGCTCTGGCGGCCCAGGGTTTTGCTGGTTCAAGTCCTGGGCGCGGACATGGCACCGCTCATCAGGCCATGTTGAGGCGGCGTCCCATGTGCCACAGCTAGAAGGACCCACAACTAAAAATATGCAACTATGTACTGGGGGGGCTTTGGGGAGAAAAAGCAAAAATAAAATCTTTTTTAAAAAAAAGACTGATTGAAAACAAAAATAAATAGACCGAATAGTATTTTAAATAAATAACATATCCACATAGAATGAAGAGAAAAAAAACCTAATTGAAGTAACTTCTAACCACGGTACTTCATATACCCTCAGTCTTATAAACAAAAAGAACTTTGACATCATCTTGAACTCCACTGAGGAAGTCTGGCGTCTGTAGTGGAGACGAGTGGAGCGATTCTGAAACGACTTTGTTTGTATCACAGCATTAAGGGAAAAGACCAGCCTCCTCTCGCCCCATCTCACTCACTGCACCAGGGCTGACGCCTGTGGATTCCTTTAGGAGCCCACCTCAGCCACAAAGGCTTGTCATGGGCTGCTCACCCCTCACTGTGCAGATTAATCCAGCCTAGTCATTCATTCATTCGTTTGTTCATCCAACAAACACTGGCGTTAAAACTGTGAAAAAGACAGAGTCGGCCCTCACAGAGCTTATCTTTTAGTACAAGTAGACACTAAACGAGAAAACCAATCGGATTATTCCACGATAGGTGCTACTGAGAAACAAAACGAGCTAACGGGAAAGAGGAGACGGCGGGCCGCAGCAGGTGCAGAGGGAACTACTTTAGACTAGCGGTCAGGAAACACTTCTCTAGGGAGGTGCCATATGAACTGAAACCTGAAGGGTAAGGAGCCAGCTATGTGCGGATCTAGACGAACTGCCTGACAGGAAGAGGAAATGCCAAGTGCAATGACCCTGAGACAAGAAGCCCGGCCCGTTTAAAGAACAGACACGAGGTCACTGCAACTGGAGTGTAAAAACTGAGGAAGAGAGCGGTGCAAAATAAGAGAAGGGGGAAAAAGCAAGAGCCAGATGATATTGGGCCTTACGGCCTCGGTAATGACTTGGGATTTCCTTCTCATTGGAGAGTTTTAAGCGGATTTACCTTTTACAAAGATTGTTTGGGTGCTGTGTGGAGACTGGAATCTAAGGTGGCAAGTGTGAAAGAGAGACTCCAGTCAGGATGCTCAACCGTGGGCCCAGGAGAGATGACAGATTAGGATGGGAGCAGTGGAGGCAGACAGAAGCGGCCAGACTGGGGATAAAGTCTGTAAATAGAGTCAAAAGTATAAGCTGATGGAATGAATGTGTAGGGTGAGAAAAAGAGAGGAATCAGGCATGGCTCCTAGCAGCTGGACAGAGGCTCAATGCCATGAACTGAGATGGGGAAGACTCAGGAATGGGGAGGGAGGCGGGGAGGAACAGGAGTCCTGGATGACTGGTTTTTGGTGAGTGAGTGTGGCAAATTGGTCGTGTTGGGGGCGGAAGGCCCTTCTGACATATAGTCAGAAGCATCCTAACATAGTGCATGTTACATAGCTGTTTGCCCTGCCCCTACGACCCATCCCTGAACCAGGTCAACAAGCTGTTCAAATCTTTGCCTGTTATGTCTCCGGCTCCCTCCTCCACTCTCAGGGCCCATTTCCAGGTGGGGCTCCCTCCCTTCCCCTCCTTTCTCTCCTTAAAAGCCTCAAATCTCTACTTCTGTGGCCCCTACTCCCTCTAATTCCAAAGCCCTCATTCAACCTTTTTTCTTTCCTATACCTTCAAGGCTATTGTCTGTTCCCCTCTGCTTTCTTCTCTTCCCTCTCCACACCAGCGCAAGGCTGGAACAATTTTAAGCATTTAAGTTGCCAAAAGGATATATTTGCCAGTTTCCTTCCAGTTCCTTATTAGTAAGAGAATTTCTAGGAAGATGAATCATCTTTGGCCACTATTATAATTTGGCATTACACACACTGACTTGACTCTGTATTCTGAGAATTCAGGTTTTCCTGTATTCTTAATTGGAAATTGGACTGGACAGATAGGTAGACCCAAAGTATGAGTAGGTTAAAGTTCAAAAGTTCATCAATGGGTTATATAGTTTTTACATGGAACAAAAATAAGAAAGTTTCCAACATATATTCCCCAGCAGTCCACATCACTCATCTATTTGAACCGAGGTCCAGAGCAAAGAAAGTAAGGCCCAAAGAGAGAGAGAGAGACTAGAAATGGTTCCAATCCAAAATTTTCTTCTTCCCCAGATGACTGACACCGAGACAGCCTAAAACCCAGACTCAAACCCTCTCCTGACCAAAAGGGGCACGCGCCTTCCCAGTGACCCCACCAGAAAAACCACCTGAGAACACAGAAGGAGCATGAGAGACAGAGAAGGAAAACTATTCCATTAGGTCAGCTGTTATTATTTATAAATTTAAAACCTAAATTTGAAAAGGTCAAGTATTGCCCAGGGTTACGAAGCGACCAAGCACCAGAGGCAGCGCGGAAGGATACTTCTCACCCATACTGTGCACTACACTATTCCACCATTTTCCCAGCACATCTGTGCTTCAGGAAATTTTCGATTATTTCCAAAGGGATTCCTTTTGAGAAAAGATACTTAGAGGCATGGTTTTCCCCCCGACTAGCAATTCTTGTCAAGAAAAATATGCCATCACAAATTTATTTAACAAAATGTCAGAAAAAATTAAAGACAAAGAACATTTTGATTTGACGTAAGACTGCCAATTCATCATCTGTATTGCTAATAAAAATTTTCACTATAAAAATATTAAGCTGAGGGGCCAGCTCCGTGGCCGTGTGGTTGGGTTCACACGCTCTGCTTCGATGGCCCAGGGTTTTGCCAGTTCAGATCCTGGGTGCAGACATGGCACTGCTCATCAGGCCACGCTGAGGCGGCATCCCACATGGCACAGCCAGAAGCAGTCACATCTAGGATATACAACTATGTACTGGGGGGCTTCAGGGAGAACAAGAAAAAAAAGGAAAAAAGAAAGCGGAGATTGGCAACAGATGTTGGCTCAGGTGCCAATCTTTAAAAAAAACAATATTAAGTTGGAAAAATGACTTTGGTATACTTAGCTAAAAACAGTTTGGAAAACTAACAAATGTTTTAATTGAAAAAAAGTGAATTTACTACATAATACTTTATTTTTCTCCATTACACTTATTAACATGTGACAATTTTTATACTGCTATCGACTACCTCGTTCCACTAGATTACAATTTCTATGACAGCAGGAATTTTGTCTATTTTGTTCACCACTGTATCCTCAGACCTACAACAGTCACTGACCCATAGCAGACATCTGATAAATATTTTTCCACTGCTGATTGAATAAACTTTCACAAATTGGGGAATAAAGCATAAAAGCAGAATTCAGTGGAGGAAGTTAAGCCTGGGAAAGGAAGGTTCCAGTCAGAGATCTTGACGATGGTGTGAAACATAAGCATATGCCAGAACGTAAAGCAAAAGAAGCTTGTTACAATTAACACAGATGTCACAAGTCTCTTGCATTTAAACTTAGGCACTTAATGGACAGGTCAGAGTCCCTGTGCTCACATGTCCATGAGTCCTTGTGCTCTCGCTTGCTCTCTCCTTCCCAGCCTTTTATTTTATTTTAAAAGTAACTCCAAAACTTTGGTCATCTGACTTTTCTAGCGCAAAGAAGATCAGAAGTTAGAGCTAAGGACGTCATCAGAGGACGCTCACTAGCTGAGACGGCTGCAGCCAATATGCTGACAACCAGGAAAAAGAAAATAAAGCAGACACCAAAAACAGCACAGGAATCTGGTATCATTTAGTTTCCGTTCAAATATATCCATCCACAAATATATACAGATAATAAGTATATATATACATATATTTCCCATAGAAGTTTTGCTATTTCAGAACATAGTAAATGATTTTCACACTGATGACGCTCATAATCAAGCTTAGACTATGTTCTGTAGACCCTGCTTGAAGGTAACGAGGAACTACGTCAATCTTTGTTAATTTCCATAAAACTATAAAGAAAAAGACTGATCATTTGAGGGGACAAGCAATGAGTGGGACAACTGAGTTATGTGGAACATCCAGTCCCCAATGATGACAGCAGCTCCTTTTTGGGTTTCGTTCTGAAGGCCTATTATTCCACACCAACTCTTTTATTTACAGTTTGTCCACTAATCCTCTCAACAACCCTGTAAGCAAAATACGTCTTCCCATTTTCTAGATTAGAAAACTGAGGTTAGAGACGATAAATACATGTTCCAAATCATAAAGACAGAAAATAGTACAGCTGGGATTCAAAGTCAGGTGTCAGACTACAAATCATGTGCTCTTTCTAGTACAGCAAGCTGCCTCCCCAACACTGAGGAGCCCGGGGATATGAAGATTAACTGTAAGAACCACACAGTGGGGGAAAATGTGGCTTCTTGGCAACAGAATTCCGCATAGCTCCCCAAAATCATAAACCTAGAACCCAAAACCATATCTGCCACCCTTTTTCACTCACTCTCTTTCCTTCCTGTGGTTTCAAAGGACTGAATGCGAACTTGTGATAGTTAATCAGGAATTCAACAATATTTATTATGCACCCTCCTTGTACAACATTGTAATAAACACTGGTTATTTCACTATTTCACTGGTTACTTCGCAACGAACCCTCAAACATTTTCTTTACTTTTTATCCAATGAAACATACAGAACGATTACATTATAAAGCAAGAGATGTGGACGTTCAGATGAGTATGGGTGATGTGGATGAAGCCAAACAAACTGGTGAGAAAACAGCAAAACACAGATTTCACGACTGGAAATACAACTTTGTGACAGTGTTATCTTGCAAATGTCACTTTTTTTATTAGTCCCATATTAGAAAGATATTTTTTCAGAAGCATTTCTCAGGTAAGAAGCAGCAGAGTATTTCAGACTAGAGATATTTGTTCTCCTTCTATATGTTAAGAAATTATATTATCGGAATATTGTACTTTACCTTCTGCTTACATGAAGTTCCAACTTACCATATCTGTGCTAAAACAGGCTGAGGTAACCCAGATTGAAAAAAAAAGTTTCTAGCTTGATCACCTGCAAATCAAATGGAGAAAGTTTCAGAATAAACAAGAGCTGACAGAAATTCTCTTACAGCAAAATTATAAAAATAAGAAAGAGGCTGGTACTCCTGTAAATAATACATTGAACACATGATAAAAGCCAAATGGTAAGTCTATAAGTGACAGCAAAATGAACCCATCAGCATTTACTTTAGAACATAACACTTTAAAAAACCACCTCAAAAGGGCAAGGGTAAACTGTCCATTTTCATTAATATGCTGTTAACTAAGATGGTGACAGTTACACATTACCGATAAAGCGAATCTACAGGAATCTTCGGGAAACTGATGACCCATACTTCTACTTTATAAAAAAGTTCTTTGCCATTCCCAATATCCACGGTTCAAATTTTCGGCATTTCTAATACATTTATAGAGAATAAGTAATAAGGATTAAAAGAATCACATCAATTTGAGATTAAGAATTAATAAATTAAAGAGAACTATGAGACATACACAAAAACAAGTCCCCAGGAAATCCAGATCCCATTTTTTCTAAAGCTAATTCCTGAAGAGTAATCAAACAGGAAAGATAATAGAAACGGCAAAGTACAAAAGGATCTTTGGGGACACAGCAATAAGAGAATTCCTTTTTTTTTTTTTCTCTTTAAATGTTCAGAATCTGTTAATTTACTTAAGTTTCCCAAGCCAGTTCAAGATGAGAATTAAGCAAGTGTTTTCACTCGGGAACCACAGTCTAATGCTACATTACTTAAAGAATGTAGTCCATTCATCTTAACCAGTTTCCATCACCAGGGACATGCCTGAAACGAGTGACCTGACATCCATCAGAGACTGCAAACAGGCTTGAACGCATCACAGGAAACACAACTGTAAACATACAGGCTCAAGGCTAAGACAATCAGGGAAAAGGTCCCCTCGGTCATATGTGCCCACCTTATCTCTGCATAATAGGTTTCCCACAGATATATGCACTACTGATAAGTAAAAATACTGACTCCAATTACCAGTAATAAATCCAGATATTGGTTTTAAACTATGGAACTGTTGATCATGCTTCGCTCTTTCCTCTGCAGTTATGGTCCAGATATCCAGGCTGCCTACAATCCAAAGAAAACACAAAGAAATTATTCAGTGAGAACACAAAGCACTCCCACACACTATTTCCACAGTACTTTAAGATTCCGTCAACACATTATAAATGATTTGATAAATTAACATCCGTTTGTCCTTGGGAGTTATGCATATAAAGTTAGAAAAAAAAAAAGAAAGCCATTGGCACAAATTCTTTTTTTAAAAGCTTGTCTTATAGTCCTGTAGTTAGCAGGACTGTACAAAGACATGCTAAGTTAATAACTACAATTTATTTACATAAACTTAAGCAATAGATTAATTTAAAACTGCATTTCCAGATGTCTTAAATGCTACAGGTGAAAGTTACAGGAAAAGTGGTTTCACAATTAGTATCCTATGTGATTGCATGAAAATCTTTTTGGAGTGATAACAATATCCAAATACTGGATTGTTGTGATGGTTGCACAACTCTGTAAATTTACTAAAAATATAGTATGTCAATTATACCCCACTGAAGCTGTTTTTAAAAATGGGTATGCTGAAAAAAAACGATGGCAAACCAAAGTGAATGGGATTTAAGCTCTCCTTCAGTTTCAGGTCTCAGACTGACCACACGTCCCCTCATTTCTGAGATCTTCCTCACCTTAGTCTTAGGTCTCCTCAAACAAATTCACCAAAGTAATTATAGATTACAAGGGTGAAGGCTTTCAAAACTTCAGACACTTTCCAAGATGGTGGCAGCAGGCAATATGTATGTTTCACACAAAATGCAAATGTGCCTAGCACAAAAGCAAAACACCTAAACATCACATCTCCCCTCACTACAGGGTCTGGGATAACAGTGACAGGTAGAGTGGCAAGTCATTGAGTCCCTGGAAACATACGTATTGAACGCCTTGTGTGTGCCAGGCAATGTGTTACACATTAGGGATAAATGGTGATGGAGACAGGCCTTTTAGTCCTGCAATTTCTAGAAGGGATTTTTTATTGCCCTGTCAGAATTCATCCCTGGAACTATAAACAAAAGCAAAACCAAAAAAATAAACCCTTGCTCAATAAATAAGAAGCGGGATGAAAACAAAACACAAAATAACACAATAATGCTAAGGTTTTGAAAGGTTTGCAGACTTCTGTATTAGAATCCCACGGGGTCTTTTACAAATGTGAGCAGAGGAACAGCGCTTGTGTCTCCTTACTCTCTTCACGATGACTGGAGCAGACAGCTGCCAAGAGTAATCCATTAATAGGCCACATTCTTTTTGAAAATAAAAAAAATTAGTTGGCCAGCAGGCAAAAACAGTACTTAACACTTTCGTAATAATGTTAGGAAAAACTACCTGAAAAATACATTTTATGTAGACTGATATGTTTCAAGCAGATAAAGTAAAACAAACAAAAATGCCATACTCCAAATTGAATTTTCAGAAAAAGTATAGAATAAATGACCCAGTCACTTCAACAAATAAATTACAAAGAAAAGAACAGATGGAGGGAGAATTCAGTAACGAAGGGGCTTCGAAGATGCTTGGACTCACTGCCATATACGTCTCTTGTTTGGATCCTGTATTTGAACAAACAAACTATAACAAAAAAAATCTAAACATTATCAGGGAAGTTTTCACACTGACTTGATAGCTGAGGGCATTAAGGACGTACTGTAAATTTTATAAGTGTAATGTGGGATTGTACTTATGTCGTCAAAAGTGTTATCTTTTAGAAACACGTACTAAAATATTTGTGGATGAAACAATATGATGCCTGAGAGTTGCTCAAAAGAATACAGATGAGGGGCTGGCCCCGTGGCCGAGTGGTTAAGTTCGCGCGCTCTGATGCAGGCGGCCCAGTGTTTCGTTGGTTCGAATCCTGGGCGCGGACATGGCACTGCTCGTCAGACCACGCTGAGGCAGCATCCCACATACCACAACTGAAAGAACCCACATCGAGAAATATACAACTATGTACTGGGGGGCTTTGGGGAGAAAAAGGAAAAAATAAAATCTTTAAAAAAAAAAAATAAAAAAAAAAAAAGAATACAGATGAAACAATGTTGGCCATGAGTTGATTATCATTTAGACTAAATGATGGATACACAGATGATGGGTTGATTCTATTATTCCCCCTACTTATGTGTGTATTTGAAATTTGCCATAATACTGAGCTTTTTAAAATATGGTTTCAAAGTACATTAAAAAAGGAAAATCTTTACAAACTTACCACCAAAAGGTGTTGGAAACTGAGCCATGGTTCTGTTCCTTTTACCTTTCTAATGGACGCCTGTAATTGAAACGCAACATATAAGTTTATGAAAACTTCACTCCTGTAGACATATAAACACACTAACATGTTGTCTTTAATGATGAGAAGACTGACACCAAAGCTAAGGTATAGCACTACAAATGAAAGTTAAACTAAGGGGTTCATTCATTCATTCTCTGCGCAGTTTCTTAGTGTTGGGTACAATAATGTGCACTGAGGAATGCTGATGAAAGATTCTCTGGCAATAAGAAGCTTTCAGTCTGGTAAGTAATACCACTAGTTCAGGAGAGCCTATTACATCATTAATGTTGTATTTGTTCCTTTTTAAATATTTCTTCTTCTTAACCGTCTACACATACTAGTTCATCTGCTTGCTGGTCACAACAACTGCTTTTTGTTTTTTTGTTTGTTTTTTGATGAGGAAGATTGGCCCTGAGCTAACATCTGTTGTCAATCTTCCTCTATTTTGTGTGTGGGACGCTGCCACAGAATGGCTTGATGAGTAGTACCTAGGTCCATGCCGGGGATCCTAACTAGAGAACCCTGGGCTGCCAAAGCAGAGCGCACGAACTTAACCACTACATCACCGGGCCAGCCCCAAGAACTGCTCCTTTTAATGAGCACTCAGTACATGCTGCCCACTGTACTAGGTGATCTATAGGTCTTATCTCTTCCCTGTCATCACAGCCCTTGGGGATAGGGACTCTTATTACCATCCTTACATTACAGATGAGGAAAATGAGAATCAGAGAGGTGAGGTGATCAAAGCAATGTCACACAGTTGGTAACCCAGCTGGATTTGAGCAGGGACAGCAAACTCCACAGCCTGTGTCCCACCTGTGAAAAACACTGTCTGCAATTGCAGCTCAAAGACTCTGAGAAAGGCTGTACACAATGCGTGTTACACTAGCATCTGCCCAGAATACCAAACAGCAACCCAAGGCTCCAAAATTCTCCACAGGCATCACTCGTTCATGAACAGCCAATGTGAAACCAAGCCAGGCCTCTTCCCCAACTAAAATAATGCAAACTTAATGAGTATTTTTTCCTATGCTTAATTTAACAACAATGGTAAATGTGTATAGTTAAAAATGAATACTAAATAGTGAAAACACTTAGATAAATTTAGATTTCAAAAAAGTAGTCCCTTGCCCTCATCCTCCTCAATTTCATATTCAATCTGTTCCCGCATTTTTTTTTTTAATTGACACAACAATGTCTTTTACTCTCCTAATTTTGGGGGGTTTATTTTGCTCTTTAGTTTTCTTCGGTTTCTTGCATGATTCGATTTCTTGTTTGTTGGCTCATTGTTTTGGGTCTTTCTCTTTCACTTTTGAGACTTTCCTCAGACATCTGGTGATCCCCAGGTGTTTCTTCATATCTAGGAGGGAGGCACTAAAAGAATGCTCAGAAGCTGGGTGTGGGTGGCACGTTTGCTGACTGATGGGCTTGTCCATACAATGATCAGATATATACCCAGTCACCTTCTCATTGGGAGACCTCCAAATGTCAGTAAGTAGAGGTCTTTTCATTGAAGCTGTTCAGTCTTGCCAGAGAGAATGAAGTGTAGGGGAGGGCAGAGAGAACACACATCTAGCTACTGGCTTCTGGGGAGGAGTGGAGAAGGGAGAAGGAGGTGAGGGGCCTACACTTCAGTGTGCAGACTTGTCCATAATCCCTTTATTTTCAGCCCCATGCTTCACCCCTCTAATCTGAAGCATCTCTGGTTCCAGTGTTCTTCCCATCTGCCCAGAAGGAAGGGGATGGAAGTGAGTCACCTGTCTGCTGAGGGTGTAGAAGAAGGTGGTCAAAGACCTGGACACAGATTTTTAAAGAATTTCCAATTTCAGCTGCAAAACTGACCTCTGCCTTTGGGAGTACCTGGAGCCCCCAAGCACTCTGAAGCCCGTGCAGACATTCCTGGGGCGAGCTGGCTTGTCCCACATCTTCATCACCCCCTGTAGGCACTAGGTTGTATCCTCCTCTGAACCCAGTTACCACTCCTCCATTTACTCTCTGTTACCAAAAAATGGTTAAAACCTTTTGTCACTGTCTCCTCCACCATTATCTTTTTCCTTATGAGTTAACATCTTTTATGCTTCCTTTGTGATTATACATATATATATATAGTTATTGTTGTTGAGGAATATCAGCCCTGATCTACTATCTGTTGCCAATCTTCCTCTTTTTGCTTGAGGAAGACTGTCCCTGAGCTGACATCTGTTCCAACCTTCCCCTATTTTATGATTATAGCCGACTTTAGGGAAGGAGAAAACACATGTGGTCCAGGCACCATCTTTAACAGGAGGTCTGTGACTACAGTTTTGAAGCAGGCTGCTTCTCACGGCCAGTTCCCTTTAGAAGCTGCAGCTGCTATTATCTTCTTCCACTGTTTCTCAGTCAATACAGCACGTGGGCAAGCTTGATAATTCTCCAAAAGATTTTAGTGTGTTTTACCTCACTCCACATTCATAATGTTCTCAAAATTGACAAGTCATACATCTTTTTATTGAGCTCTACAAAAATGGCAAGCTCTTAATTTTAAAAGCATAATAACACAAATATTTAACACATGTAAGATGAGAATACATTCTGTTCTGTTTTACTTCCATTCTTTACTGTGTATTGCAAAATCAAGAAAAGTTATTGATTTATCTTCCTTATACCCAGCCACTTTATCACATTTTCTTACCAGTGCTAAGTCTTTCAGATGAGTCTCTTAGGTTTTCTAGAACTATATCTTCTGGAAATAAAGAATTTAGCCTTATGTTACTAGCCCAAATCAATAAAACTAAGCTATATAATAGTTGTGATAGCAGGAATTTTCACACTGTCCTTGATTCTCATGTGTTGGTTTTGGTATTTCATAATTTAATATATTTGTTTGTTGTTGTGTTTAGGTAAATAGTCTTTATCATGTTTTTGTTGTTGTTGTTGTTTTGGTTTGGGTTTGTTTTGTTTTATGGTGAGGAAGATTTGCCCTGAGCTAACATCTGTTGCCAATTTTCCTCACTTTTTGCTTGAGGAAGATTTGCCCTGAGCTAACATCTGTTGCCAATTTTCCTCATTTTTTGCTTGAGGAAGATTTGCCCTGAGCTAACATCTGTGCCAGTCTTCCTCTATCTTGGATGGGGGTCACCATCACAGCATGGCCACTGACAAGTGGTGTAGGTCCGCGCCCAGGAACTGAATCTGGGCTGCTGAAGCAGAATGCGCTGAAAACCACTAGACCATGGGGCCAGCCCTCACTTTACCACATTTAGGTAGTTTCCTTCTATTCCTGTTTGACTTAAAATTTTTATTAGGAATGGCTGTTAAATTTTTTTCAGAAGCTTTTTTTTATCCAATGAGATAACCACGTATTTCTCCTTTAAATAACATATTATATTATAGTGATGTATTTCCTAACATAAATTATCCTAGAATTTATGTAATAAACCCAATTCAGATATGCATGTTATTCTTTTACTGCACAGTTAGGTCCCACTTGCTAATATTTTCTTTAGAATTTTTGCTTAGGAAAATGTTATGCATAATTCTATGCATTAAAGTGGAGAACAAGAGAAAACGGATGCATTTCTACCTCAATATAAACTTCCAAAATTATCTTTAAAAAGGTATAACACTTTAACAGACCACAGAAATAACTGGAAATGTAAAGATATAACATTAAAAAGATACCAAGAAAAATTATTTTAGAGACGAGTGTGAACTAATCTTCAACAAATAATTCCTTTTACCTAAAACCACTCCCCAAAGAAAGACTGAACACTGCTCAATTTATTTCATGAAGCTATCATAATCTTAATACCAAACTATGAGAACAAAAGCATAAAAATAGGCTATTTCCACTAACATATATATAGATATAATAATTCTATATCTTACTTTAAATATTTCACAGTTATATTGAGAAGGTCACAGCTAGATATAAGTCTATGGTCCAAAGTATATTTTAATCATCCGCAGCTCCTTGCAAAGCATTTAAGAGTATTTGCTGTTTACCATCCTTCCTAGAGTTCAGGAGATAAGTCCCCATCCTATGTGAATCTCTTCCCCAAAAGCCTCCACCTTAGACTCAATTAGACTCAATTTATCTTCTGGCCCTTGTGACCTCCCTCTCTGCTTCCTCTTCATCTTACATCCATTAGTGATAAGTGAATGGACTGCTGATTCCAACCTATGTCCTACACCTGTTATCTAATGCCCTTCTCTCTCTTCCCCTCCCTAATTAAAGCCTTGTCCCTTAAGTGCCACTGGCCCCAGCTGGATATTGGTTAAGGAATCAATCTAACGAAAACTAAATCACTTTGAGGTGGGAATGAAGATGTACCTTCCAGGCTTATTCACTAACACAAAAGTCCAAATGCTTGTATAAGGATGAGGCTGGAACATTCCCACATACCTTTCTTCTAACCGCAGCTCCTAGGGAACCCCAGACAAAAGCAGTAACATGAAGATGAAGCAATTGGATCAGAGTTTCCGATCCTACCTCAATTCTATGCCACACAGGCAAACCACGGTGATGACATCTTGGCTTAAGGTGTTTGGCTTCTAATTTTTTTTAATATACATTTGTTGTATGTATTACTGTAATTTGACAAAATAAAATAAAGGGCCACAATATTTTTTTAAAATACCACATATCTAAGACTTCTAAAAGTCACAAACCAGCCTGGTGGCACAGCAATTACATTCGCGTGCTCTGCTTTGGTGGCCAGGGGTTCGTGGGTTTGGATCCCAGGCAGGGACCTAGACACCGTTCACCAAGCCATGCTGTAGCAGCATCCCACATACAAAATAGAGGAAGATTGCCATAGATGTTAACTCAGTGACAATCTTCCTCAAGCAAAAAGAGGAAGATTGGCAACAAATGTTAGCTCAGGGCCAATCTTCCTCACCAAAAAATAAAATAAAATAAAGCTCACAAACCAGAGTTCTGGTTCGATATAGTGGCATAAACCCACTACAGCCTCTCTGTCCCACTTAAAATGAAAAACTCTGGGCAAAACTTAAAAAGGTAACTATCTGAGGACAATAAGAAGTAAAGAAAAGGCAACAGATTTTGGAAGAGAGTCAAAAGTTTCCCCCATTTTTGTTCTCTTTTCTCGAGCAGCTCTGCCCCAAGGGTGAGTCCAGTTATGGGGTTACACAATGAAGCAGAGGTGGGAAGAGTAAAACTCATAGAAACCAAGTCTTTCTGGCCAAAGGACCCAAAAAAAAACCTCCTACAAGTCTCAAATTCACACCTGAGCCATAGAAATGCAGGACAGACCACAAGTAGCAGAGCAAAGGTCTGGAAAACTAATCTGGGAACGTCCACAGACAGCAGACAGAACTTGTAGTTTGAATCAAATCAGGATGAAAACCTGCTAAAACAAAAAACAACACTGTGCAGAGAATTAGCACAGCACACAGAATCTAAACATGGGATTCACAATGTCCAAGATACAACCCAAAACTACCTGACACACAAAGAACTAGGAAAATCTCACAAATTTTCAAACAAAACAAAAACCCTTGTAATCAACAGACGCCAATTCCTAGACGATCCACATGTTGAAATTATCATGAAGACCTTAGAGCAGCTGTTACCTCTATGATCCATTAGATAAAGGTAAATACAAATGAAATGACTGGAAGGATAGAAATTCTCAGCAGAGAAGGAAAAACTAGTTTAAAAAGAATCAAATGGAAATTCTGGAAAGTTAAATCTTTAGGAATGAAGGAAGAGCAATAGAAATGGTAAATATCTTGGTAAATACAAATTTATTTTTTCCTGCAAAGTTCTTTAAGATGCACAGACTGTTGAAAGCAAACACTGTCTAGCGGGGTTTTCAGTATACATAAATGTAACACATACGACAGCCATAACATAAAGGTCTGTGGGGTGGCAGGAAGGGGCTTACATGGCTGCAAACATTCTACATTTTACCTGAAGTGACACAGTAGTAACTGTAGACTATGAAAAGTAGGTAAGTATTTAATGACTGGAGGAACTACTTAAAGAAAAGTACATATAGCCAAAGAAATACAGCCAGAAAGTCAATAGATAAACGAAAACACAACGTTAAAAATTACTCAGATAACTCGAAGAAGTCAGGAAAAGAGGACTAGAAGAACAGAAAAACGGAGAGGACACACGAAACAATAAAACGGTAGAGCTAATTCTAATGTACAAATAATTACACTAAATGTTAACAGTTTAGACACTAAAGCGCACAATAACCTAGAAAAAGAAAAGCAATGTAAACAAGGAGGAGAAAAAAGGAAACAATAAGAAGACAAGCAGATATGAAAGCAATTTTTTAAAAGACAGGCAAAGGGGCCGGCCCCATGGCCAAGTGGTTAAGTTCACTCGATCCGCTTTGGTGGCCCAGGGTTTTGCTGGTTTGCACCCTGGGCATGGGCCTAGTATCACTCATCAAGCCATGCTCAGGTGGCATCTCACATAACAGAGCCAGAAGGACCTACAACTAGAATATACAACTACATACTGGGGGACTTTGGGGCAAAGAAGAAGGAAAAAAAGATTGGCAACAGATGTTAGCTCAGGTGCCAATTTTTAAAAATAAATAAATAAAATTTTTTTAAAAAAGGACAGACAGAGAGAATTAATGAAACCAAAATCTGGTTCCTTAAAAAAAAATTTTGACAAATCACTAGCTAGACTGATTAAAAGAGAGAGAGAACACAAATCATATCAGAAATGAAATGAAAGTCATTACCATCAATCCTACAAACATTAAAAAGATAAGAAATACGAGAAACAACTTTATGCCGACCAATGTGCAATGTGGGTACACAAATTTCTTGGAAAATAAAATTTACTAAAATTGATATAAGAGGAAATAAAATATATGAATACTCCCATACTTACTAAAGAAACTGATTTTATTAATAGAACCCTTCCCCAAAAAGAAAGCTGTAGTCTCAGATGGTTTCACCAGTAATTTTATCAAACATTCAGGAAGAAATAACACAAAAATTATGGAAACTTTTTCAAACAATACATGGATCAGTGCCCAACTCATTTTTTGAGGCCAGCATAACACTAATACCTGACAAATAATAAAACATGGCCAAGTAGGGTGTATCCTAGAAATACAAGGTTAGTTTGCATTTGAAAATCAATTAATGTAATTTAGCATATTAAGAGAATAAAGCAGAAAATCATATGATCATTTTAATAAATACGGAAAAAATCTTTTCACAAGACAACACCCAGTAATGATAAAAACTCTCAGAAAACTAGGATCAGCAGGAAACTTCCTCAAACAGATACAGGGCATCTATGAAAACCTACAGCTAAGACCATAGTTAATGGTTAAAGACTGAATTTCTCCCTCTGAGATCAGGAAGAAGGCCAGGATATCTGCTTTTACCAATTCTATTCAACATTGTTGTGAAGGTTCTAGCCACTGAAATAAGGTAAGAAAAACAAACAAAAATATAGGCACAAAGATTGGAAAAGAAAAAGTAAAACTCTCCTTATTTACTGATAATTGTTTATAGAGAAAATCCCAGGGAATCTACAAAATACTATAATAATAAGTGAATTTAATAAAATTCTGCGATTTTGCAAAGTAATTTAGCAAAACTGCAGGATAAAGGGTTAATGTATTAAAATCAACTGAATTCTTATGCACTGGAAACAAGTAATTGGAAAGTGAAATCAGATAAAGAATCCCATTTAATTGGTACTGCCAAAAAATGCAAAAGCCCTAGGTATAAATTTAACAGAAGACATTCAAGGCTTCTAGATTGAAAACTACAAAATATGGGTAAAAAAGATTAAAGACAACCTAAATAAATGGAGAGAGACACTATGTTCATGGATTGGAAGATTCAATAGTGTTAAATGGCAATTCTCTCCACTTTCAAGGCAATCCCAATCAAAACTGCAGCTGGCTTTTTAGGAGAAATTGGCAAGCTGATACTAAAATTTACATGGAGATGCAAAGGACTTAGCATAATCAGAGTGATTTAAAAAAAACAAAAAATTGGAGGATTTACCCTACTTGATTTCAAGATTCACCATAAAGCAACAGTAACCAAGACCTTTTGGTACTGGTGTAAAGGCAGACATACGAGATCAATGGAACAGAAAAGAAGGGTTCAGAAATACTTACACATGTCTGGTGAATTCATTTTTGGTAAAGTGGCAAAGGCAAATCACTGGAGGGAAAAAGTCTTTTCAACAAACAGAAGTGGATCAACTGGATATCCATGTAGGGAAAAAGAGAACATCGACCCTTACTTCCTATTATGTGCAAAAATTAACTCAAAATGAATCAAGATTTAAAAATTTAAATTGAGACTAATTCAAAACCATCAAGTTTTATGTAAAAATTCTAAAAGATGGGAGAATATTTTCACAACCTTGGACTAAACAATTTCTCAGAATTTCACAAATAAGTATTTTTTATTTTTTAAAAAGGTAGAGAGTAGGGGGAATTGGGCTTCATCAAAATGAAATGTTAACCCTTGAAAAGATGCCATTAAGGAAGCAAAAAAGTAAGCCATAGAGTGGGAGAAATCATGTGCAAGACATACATCAGACAAAGGAACTGTGTTCAGAATATGTAAAGAACTCTTACAACTGAAAAATAATAAGACAAATAACTCAGTAAGGAAATGAATAAAAGATGTGAACAGACACTTCACAAAATAACTTACAGAAATGGCCAATAAACACATGAAACGATGCTCAACATCTTTAGCCATTAGGGAAACTAAAGTACAATAATGTGCCACTGTATTTCCACTAGAATGGCAAACAAGAAAAAGACTGATGATACCAAATGCTGGCAAGGACGTGGAGCAGCCGGACTCTCATACCCTGCTGCTGGGAATGTAAAATGGTACAGCCACTATGGAAAACTTATACAGCTACCATTCAACCCTGCCACTCTACTTCTAGGTATTTAGCTAAGAGAAATGAAAATTTACGTCCACACAAAGATTTCTACACAAGCAAGAATATCAGTTTTATTTTTAAGAGCCAAAAACTAGAAACCTAAATGTCAATCAATTGATGAATGGTTAAACAGTGATATACCCATACAATGAAATACTACTTAGCAATAACAAGGAACCAACTGTGCTACAAGCAATAACATGCATGAATGTCAAAATTACAATGCTAAGTGAAAGAAGCCAGGTATATATATACATATGCATTTTTGTAAAAATTCTAGAAAACATAAACTGATCTACAGTGACAGAAAACCTATCAGAGGTTGCCAGGAGACAGTGGAGGAAGAGGCAGATTACAAAATTACAAAGACGGACAAGGAAACTTGTAGGAGAACAGTGATGGTTTCACAGGTATCCGCATATGTCCAAACTGATCAAACTACACTTTGAATATATGTGGTTCAGGGGCGGGCCCAGTGGCACAGCGGTTACGTCTACATGTTCCGCTGTGGCGGCACGGGGTTCGCCAGTTCGGATCCCAGGTGCGGACATGGCATGGTTTGGCAAGCCATGCTGTGGTAGGCCTCCCACATATAAAGGAGAGGAAGATGGGCATGGATGTTAGCTCAGGGCCAGTCTTCCTCAGCAAAAAAAAAGAAGAGGACTGACAGCAGATGTTAGCTCAGGGCTAATCTTCTTCTTCAAAAAAAAAAAAATATATATATGCAGTTCAGTGTACTTCAATTATATCTCAAAAAAAAGGTCACAGGCCACAGAGAAAATACTAAGAATAAAAACCAAGAGTTTTGCAATCCTAGCAATTCAATACAAATTAGAATATCTATGTTGGTATATCCTCTGAGAGAAGTAGCTATTCCCAATAACTCTCAACAAGTATTTTATCTTTAAAACAACAAAACAAGACTCAACTTTAAGCTCACCTTAAAAACTTAATTGAACTGATAGAACAAATGATGGACAATAGGCTTTTGAGCAAGAATGTTTAATAAAATTAAGCGGTAGAACTCATATTATGATTATGAATTCCCAATAACATTATTTAGTGGAGTTGACAAAGAGAAATTTTCTTTTTAAAAAGTTTTTTTTGGAGAAGTGGGCTGGGGTATGGCATAGTCTATGTTGAAACCAAAATATTTTATTAGAATACACAAATTATTCATATTAAATTCAAGGTGCCTGTATATTTTGTAAAAAATGCCCTTTAATAAAAACACAAAGACCAGTGACTTTCTAAAGACTTTTATGACCAAATAACAAATGCACCCAACAGGTATATTCTGATTTTATATTTCCCTTAAGTGGGAAAAAAGTCTGGAAAGTATAGTATAAAAATCAGATATTCTTAAAAAATGCCACCAATTAAAAACTGGTCCACCTCTGTAAAAACAGATCAAATTCCGCATATATCCTAATGCAGATTAAGTGAAAAAAAAGAGAATATCAAAGTATTCTTAAGTACATGAACAAAATTTGAATATAACAGAGGACTGGGTATGAAGCCTCACAGAATCAGCATCTGATTTCTGTGAGAAAATATATACACCCCAAGAGGCAAATCATGAAGGCTGTTCAGAAAAACAAATTAAAACTGCATTCACTGCCATAACTAACAGATAAATTAAAATATATAGTTAAAATAAGACACACATTAAGAATGACATGAAGTAAGAGTATTTGACTGGATATTTCATCAAGGCCTTGCCATTTAAATTTCCAGACTATAAATCCTTCAGGATTTAGCCAAATTTTCAAATATTAAGGTAATTGGGAAAAAAGTTGGGTTTTTTTTATTTCAAGTCTGAGCATTAGTATATTTAATATTTTCATATTCTTCTCATTTATGACCAGATTATCATCTATTTAGAGCTTACTTGAAAATCAGCCTTTACATCTTTCAAAGATTTCCTCTCTCCAAAGTCTTATTCATTTACTCAGAAAAAGGTTTCATTCCCATGGACAACACAAAGCTATATTGATCCAACATATAAACAACAGGCTTGTGCCGTGATTTTTATCTCCTAATTAAAGCATTTTAAGATTATCTTAAAAGAGCTGATTTCTAAGTCCTTATCTCATTCAAAAGACATCTTGAAGCTTTACTCCCAGAATCAGAGATAATAGTCTATATTATGCCAAAATTATGGCTTCAGTGAGGACTTAGTGGCGTGATCCTCGCTATTGAGGAGTTTACAATTAACTCATTCAACTCAATAGCAAAAAAAAAAATAACCCAATTAAAAAATGGGCAAAGGGGGGCTGGCCTGGTGGTTCAGCGGTTAAGTACACACGTTTCGCTTCGGCGGCCCGGGATTCGCCAGTTCCGACCCTGACAAAAAGCCATGCTGTGGTAGGCGTCCCATGTATAAAGTAGAGGAAGATGGGCACAGATGTTAGCTTAGGGCCAGTCTTCCTCAGCAAAAAGAGGAGGATTGGCAGCAGATGTTAGCTCAGGGCTACTCTTCCCTAAAAAAAAGGGGGCAGAGGACTTGAACATTTCTCCAGGTTAGACAAACAAACAGCCAACAGGTACATGAAAAGGTGCTCAACATCGCTAATCATCAGGGAAATGCAAATCAAAATCACAATGAGATATCACCTCACACCTGTTAGGATGGCTATTATCAAAAAGACAAGAGATAACAAATGCTGTCAAGGATGTGGAGAAAAGGGAACCCTTGTGCACTGTTAGCAGGAATGTAAATTGGTGCAGGCACTATGGAAAACAGTATGAGAGTTCCCAAAAAAATTAAAAATAGAGCTACCCAATAATCCAGCAATCTCGCTTCTGGGTATACATCCAAAGGAAATAAAATCAATACCTCAAAGAGATACATGGATTTCCACATTCACTGCAGCATTATTCACAATAGCTAAGATATAGAAACGATCTAAGTGTGTGTCGATGAATATACACAAAGCAATATTATTCAGCCACAAAAAAAGAAGGAAATTCTGCCAGTTGCAACATGGATGACCCTGGAGGACATTTTGCTAAGTGAAATAAGCCAGACACAGAAAGACAAATACTTTATGATCTTACATACGTGGAATCTAAAAAAGTCGAACCCATAGAATGAGAAAGGAGACTGGTGCTTGCCAGGAGTTGGGAGATAGGGAGAAATAAGGAGACGCTGGTCAAAGGGTACAAACTTTCAGTATCAGATGAATAATTTCTGGGGACCTAATGTATACATGGTGACTATAGTTAATAATACTGCATCGTGTACTTGAAATCTGCTAAAAGAATAGATCTTAAGTTTTCTCATCACATACACACAAAGTGCTAACTATGTGGGGTGTGGATGCGTTAATTAGCTTGATTGTGGTAAGCATTTCATAATGTATACGTATATTAAATCATCACATCATACACACTAAAGATATACACTTCTTGTCAATTATACCTCAATAAAGCTGGGGAAAAAAGGAGTTTACAATTAAATAGGGAATGGTAAATATCCATCAAAAATCTCTGTGTGTGTTTGTGTGTGGGGGAGACACATGTAAGAAACAAATTAATTTAAACTTTATTAAATGCTTACTAAAACACCTGACCTGTATTAGCCTATTTAATCCTATTAATAACCCTATGGGTTAAATAATATTACTATCCCATCTTACAGATGTGGAAACTAAGGCACAGTTTACACAAATGGTAGAAGAGGGAGTCAGTCTGGTTTGAGAGCCCATGTATATAACCTCATAGTTTCAGGACTGAGAATTTAAGGGAACATTCATGAAGCAGTTAACCTATAAACCAACCAGGGTGGGGCCAGGGGGTGGGGAGTAAGAGAATGCTCTTCCAAGCAATAAAAGTACTGGAAAACAGGAAGAAAGAGAAACCAAGTGTGTTTGTTTTCTTAAAGTGTCATAGCAGACCACAGAGGAAACTGAAGGCTGGAAATAAGCTTCAGAAAATTTTGCCATAAATCCAAAGAGATTTTATGTCTTATAGAAAAAAAGCAAAGCTTCCTGAAGTGTAAGCATTTATCAAATGGAAGCTGGAAGTCATATATATTTTAAAAACAGACAGCCCAGAGCAGTAAAAAAAAAAAAAAAAAAGTGAATGAAGGCAGAAGTTCTACCAGCTGATGGGATCTCAGCAGGGTAAGGCAGGTCACCTACACCGAAAACCTACGATCGCAGAAACCTACCTAGGGCAAACGAGAATTCTCGGGCATCCTTCTCTCCCAGGTGCCTGGCCCCACTGCCTGGGAAGCAGGCAGGCAGGACTGCTGCCCCAGAGGAGGGCAGCAAGATCCCCAGCACGGAGCTGAGGCAGTGCTTCTTGGCCCCACCCGGAGTTCTTACAGGCAGAGAGGGCGGCCACCATGTAGACAAATACGCCCGCACTGTCCTATGTTATTAACAGCTTGGTATTTATCTTTCCTTTGAGTCTTCTCCCCATAAATGTACAATTGTTTCCTTCTTTTGCACACTTTACACTATAATACTTTCCCTGAGTTATTAAAACCTTTCATAAACATGTTGCTGGACTTAGATACTAATTTCCAGAGTGAGGTAAACACTCCTATATTTACATATAAAAAATAGAAAAGCACACAGACTAAATATTGAGCAATCAAGAAATAGGCAAATAGTAGTTTTAAAAAGTCTGGATAAATGTTAGGATTTTTAAGCCCAAAGCTGGAATATGTTTGAGAAAAGTCTTTAACTCTTCTTCATTTCAGCTTCAGAAAAAAGAGCTAATTATAGAGTTAAAGGAATAAATACCAATCCTTAATTTCAGTATTTACATAAAATCCCAAATGTTGATATATTTAAAGTAGATCTCTGTAAATGTGTGTTTATAAAATAGGAAGACCATTCTCAAAATAATATTTATTAAGATGTCATTTTACAGGATAAAAAGAATTATGTTGGGGCTGGCCCCGTGGCCGAGTGGTTACGTTCGCGCGCTCCGCTGCAGGCGGCCCAGTGTTTCGTTGGTTCGAATCCTGGGCGCGGACATGGCACTGCTCGTCAGACCACGCTGAGGCAGCGTCCCACATGCCACAACTAGAGGAACCCACAACAAAGAATACACAACTATGTACCGGGGGGCTTTGGGGAGAAAAAGGAAAAAATAAAATCTTTAAAAAAAAAAAAAAAATTATGTTGAAACAGGTTTATTTGATTTCCAATGTTTTGTTATCACAAATAAAGGGAGAATTATTCAGAAAATATGAAGCAATTTAAAAAAAAAACAAAATGTATAATCGGTCTCTAGCAAAAATACTAAACTTAGCAGTTAAAAGGCAAAATTTAATCATGAGGAATAAAATTTATAAACTCTATCAGCATAATTCAAAACTTTTAACTTTAAATTAAATAAACTATTTGAAACATCTTTAAAAACAGGTGTGTCATACTATTCTTTCAAATTTCCTGAAGGTTTGAAAATTTTCTAATGGTTTTTAAAATTCAAGGGGGAAAGGGCATATATAAAAACAAGCATGTGGGATGAAGTGAGGTAATTCAAAGATACATTCATTCACAGAAAAGGAATCTTCACAATTACAGAATTCAAATAATTAGATTTCTAATACACCAAAACAGGGCTAATTTAGGATTAATGGCCTAAAGACCAAAAGGAGATTATGGGCGCACACTATCTGTTTTTCACTTAATTACTGACCATTCCCTTACAAATATCTTGTAATCCTCTTATATAAAGAAGGAAAACGAGCCCCAAGGATTCGAGACAAGCAAAGGTCACAGGCGGGGAGAGGCAGAGCCAGGCCGGGGCTGTGCTGTCCACACTCCACTGACCTATGCAGATGGGGTAACCACCAAAAACACCAGGGCTCAATAATTAAAAAGGTACTCTTGGTAGAGAAGGTATTTTGCACGTAACGGGACATTTGTAAGTGTATTAGGCTACATTCTCCCTCCTATGCTCCTGCAATTCACAGTATTCCAGCAGTTCCACATTGTGGACAACCACATTTGTGCCGCCAGAGAAAGGTAAGCTGGCTAGAAGGCATCAGAGACCAGAGAGGTAACTGGAAACAAGTGACCTGTTCTTCCCCATATTTAAAGACTTCATTTTTGGCTTCCATTTTCTCAGGTCTATTGTCTTACACCCAACTGTCTACATCTACACACGATGTCCTTTCTCAATATTCAGGCTAAGTTATTTGAAATAGATTTTCATGGTACTAAGGTAATGAACTTTAAATTCATTTCTTTTTTTTTTTTGAGGAGGAGGATTAGCCCTGAGCTAACATCTGCCACCAATCCTCCTCTTTTTGCTGAGGAAGACTGGCCCTGAGCTAACATCCGTGCCCATCTTCCTCTACTTTATATGTGGGACACCTGCCACAGCATGGCATGCCAAGCGGTGCCATGCCTGCACCTGGGATCCAAACCGGCGAACCCCGGGAAGCCAAAATGGAATGTGTGGACTTAACCGTTGTGCCACTGGGCCGGCCCCAAATTCATTTCTTATAAAGAAATATTTTTTAAATATAGTTTTAAAGTTGCTCAAAGGTTTAGTTTTAGGTTAAAGGACCTACAGGATAGGAAAGTAGAGAATAGAAATTTTAAATTTCTAGAAATTTGGTATCAATGAAACATTGAGAAGAAAGAAAAGGAAAAACGTCAAAATGTGGGAGAAAAATTAAAATATACATATATTTTTAAAATCCTTGGGGCAGGCACAGTGGTGTAGTGGTTAAGTTCATGCACTCTACTTAGGAGGCCCAGGGTTCGCAGGTCTGGATCCTAGGCACGGATCTATGCACCACTCACCAAGCCATGCTGTGGCGGCATCCCACATACAAAATAGAGGACAACTGCCACAGATTTTAGCTCAGGGACAATCTTCCTCAAGCAAAAAGAGGAAGACTGGCAACAGATGTTAGCTCAGGGCCCATCTTCCTCACCAAAAAAAGAAAAAAAGATAAAGAAAAGAAAAGAAAATCCTGAAAGATACAAAAATATCTTCAGGAACATGTAAAAGCATGTAAGAGTCTCTTATCATGATACTCTCTGAGATTTGAGAGTTGTGAGCGTCTGGTTTAAGGCACTGTTCTACTCATATTTATCCCTGAGCTAGAATAAAAATTACAAGGAATCACCAAAAAAAGTGTTCCCACATCTTTTACTTTTGGAGGCCTTTACATCTCTAAAAATTCAGAATTAGAAAACCTTAGGGAAAAATCAAAGGATATCTTTCTCTTATTCAAAAAAAAAAAAGTCTGCAATGAATGGAAATGAGAAGCGCCTCTACCCCTGCTTTAGAAACGAGCCTTACACCACATTCCACTCCTGTGAAGACTGTCTGAGCCGGCGATGAACAAAAAGCAGAAAGTGGCCCTGTGGATTACACATAGAGGCAGGATGTACACAAAGCTCTTTTGAAACACAGAGAAAAGGTACTGAAAGCCAAACAATAAACGGACAAAGGAACTGACAAACCCCAAACATATAGCCTAGCGATCAATGCCGAGTTGTCATGTCTGAAGTCACGGGCCTCAAATGTGGCTTCTCCATGTGCTGCTGTTTGAAGTAGAGCAAAATGACCCGGGAAGGACATACAGCTTGTTCACAAGCAAGCTTTTAAAACTGCACGAAGGGTAAAGAACTCGATGGAAACGAGAACCTTACGGCTAAGTTCAAAGAGACAATGTCAACGTTGTGTCTGAAAAGCTGTAGTGAATATTCGAGTTGTCCTCTAAAAAGGGAACGGGCATTCATATCAGATTGTTGGTGCTGGGGGAGGGGGTGGTGGCAGGGGACGGAGGTGAGAAGGGACAGGTCAGGAATGACCACTGGCAAGCAATCACTGTCAGGCCCAGCTGTCAGCACATCACTTGGCAACACTCACTGGCATTTCAGATGATTCATCCATTTACTCCTGCTTACTTTCCACAAAGAGAAATCAAGTTGAAGAAGCAGATTTTAACCTCAGTTCTTCTAACTCACCCTGACTTTAATGTCTCCAATAGGAGAGAATTCATCAGGGAGCAATAAAACCAAAATACAGCTACAAAGTTGAAAAACGGGGGACAGCAAAAAGAGAAAGGAATTCCTGTTTTCAGAGCGAAATGAAATAAACCTTCCCTTCTTCGAAGCTTATTTCCAACTCTAGATCACTAACTAACAGCAAAGCAACACTTGAAACTTCACTAACTACAGTTTCTCTAACTTATTAAAGAAGTCAGATTCTAGAGCACTACAGCCGCAGCTAAGATAACCATTCATAAGCTTTCAATAAAATAAATGAGGGATTTTATTTCTTCTAGAAGGTTCCATTTTCAAGAGGGTCATAAGAATAAAACATTACCTGAGGTACTGAAAGCTGGAGAAGTAATTCCTGGAAAAAGCATATTACCCAAAACCAAACAGCACACAATAATTTTAAGAATCACTGAGTAGGAGAAGAGCATCTCAGATAAAAATTTTATTTTAAATATAAAATTTAGGAATTTCAAGATCATCAGCCAAATTAACAACGAGATTATGCAAAATTTAATCTATTTTTGCAGTACCCTCTCAAATAGAAATTAATAAGTGACAAAAATTTTGAAATTTCTCAGGTAATTGTAAACATTTATTTTATCACAGGAAAAAAACTTAATGAACTAGGTAAGGAGAGAACAAAATGCCGTTATCTGTGTAATGCAGATATATGCAATCAAAGAGATCAAAAAGAGATGATCTAAAAGTTTTCTTCCAAATAAAATCTGAAGTGTCAACACATTATAAGGCATATGCACACTTAAAGGAAAACATTAAAATAAACTTCTACATTGTGGCACAAATCACAGTCTTAACACAGAGAACTGATCTAGTATTCTTGCCTTTATCTCCAGGTAATTAATTTGTTTACCTCTCAATATAGCAGCAACGAAGCCTGGTATTATCAGTTCACCTGCAGGAACCATGGTCAAGGCTAGGCAGAGAAAAGTTCTAGAGAAAGCCTTTAGCTTTAGAAAAGAAGTCAACAGACTACCCAGAAAGCGCCAACTGTGCAAAATAATACTACAACACTGAAAAGAGCAAGAAAGCAGGAAGGCCTCCTGCCAGATTTTTAAGCCTGCTTCAACAAAAATAGTGCAACAGCTGCAACTGGATAAATTAAATATGAGTTTATGGATCATATTAAAGGAAGAAATGAAACATACGCATGCTGTATGAAAAACAACCTTGTGCTAGTAATTATAAAATGCTCTACATTTGAATATATTCATCAAAATTAAATTGGCTACATGCAAACCTTGATAACAAACACACAACTGAGAATCTAGCAAACATTTCACATCTTTTGATATCTGCACAGATGTAGTGCCACAATGGACAGCAATGAAAACTAGACCCTCCTATCCAATACAGCCAACTTCTGATGCCAGCAAGTGGAAAACTCAAGGGAGATGTGTTTTAATCTCTTAGAGTCTTTGCGAAGGACTGTGAAGTGTCGGCCCAATCAGGAGACGAACGAAATCTACATAGCTACATGCCGATAATCTGACCCACACATGGACACTCGCTGCTTCCTGCTGCAGTTGAAGATTATCGACCATCGTGTAAAGAATGGGCGAAGTCCAAGGTAAAGCCTTACTGCAACATCAATGAAAAGTCACTGAGTGTCATGAATGAGAGCAAAGGACAATGCAGTCGTTAACAAAACCAACTGCGCCCTGCTAGGTGACCCAGAGGACTTCTGTGCAGGACAAGATTTATCACCACCAGGAAGGTTTAGGACTAAAAAACCGTTCAATAACATTAGCATCACTGAAACACTAAATAGACTGCAGCCAACAGAAAACCAGACCGTTTTAGAAGGCAACAGATACATGATTCAAATCTTTAATTTCACTTCACTAGATACACTGAGATGCACTGAAATATATTTAAGCCTGAGAAAAAGAGAAGAGCTGAAAAGAATCCTGGTCATCACTTACTGCAGATTTCACTCAATTTCTTTAAGTAGATCCAGCTGTACCACTAAAGTGCAGAAAGAAAGCTTGAAAGTTTCTGTTAAAAATCACAAATACACTGTGATCTGGAACAAAATGGAAAAAGAAGAAAATTCCAGATTTTCTCAACTTCTATTTCTTTAAAAAGAATTTCTAGAATTCCAATTTAGGCACGTTTGCATGCTTAGAGTTGACTGCATTTAATTTCAATGTTGTGAAATCCAGTAGAGCTATTAAGCTTTACAATTCCAAATAACATTCAAAAGATTTTGAAAAGATAACTATTGTCCCTTCAGTGGAAGGGGAAAAAAGTGAATTCATTCAATGTGTAGTTCACTGATTAACATTCATCTAAATGTGGACATTATAAAACTAACCCTTTTATTCCCTCGCTGACAAAGCTTTTCTTATTTCCTTTATACTCCAACTTTTGAAACGGATCTAATAAACTTTTTGTCAAAGGGAAATCTTACTTAGGAATTTGAGTCAATTTAAAGTCAACCCAGCTTGGAAAGCTCACCCCAAAGGAATGAAGGCAGACCTCAAAATAAGCAAATGTATTACTGCAGATTTCCAGTATTAATAATCGTATAACTGCCAGTGGGAAAGCAAACTGTTACAACTCTTTCGGAAAGCAATGTGGTAAGATATGTATCAAGAGTAGAAAAAAATGTTCTTACCCATGTACCTAACAACTCAACTCCTGGCAATCCACCCTAAAAATATAATCCAAAGGCAAAAATATATGTATGCTCCAAGACATTCACCAGGACTTCATTTTTAACAATTAAAAACTGAAATCATCTTAAATGTTCAATAGGATAGGAACAGTTAGGTAAATTATGATAGATCCATACAATGAAATATGTGACAATTAAGAATGCTTATCAAGGGGCTGGCCATGTGGCTGAGTGGTTAAGTTCATGCACTCCGCTTCGGTGGCCCAGGGTTTCGCTGGTTTGGATCCTGGGCGCGGACATGGCACTGTTCTTCAGGCCACATTGAGGGGGCATCCCACATGCCACAACCAGAAGGACCCACAACTAAAAATACACAACTATGTACCGGGGGGCTTTGGGGAGAAAAAGGAAAAATAAAATCTTTAAAGAAAAAAAAAATGCTTATCAAAAGTACAGAACTTTATACAAGGTATTATGTTTACCATGTTTTTGTTATTTAAAAATGCACTGAAAAAAGAAAATACACCACAAAATTAAAAGTTGGATAAAGGGTTGTAAATATTCTCACTAACATGTAAAACTTGTAATGATTCAGTTACTACTTTCATATACATTGTATCAAATGAGATAACCCTGTAACCCTCCATAGGACTGCCAGAGCCAAGGAGAAAAAGCTACCAGTTTGATGGAGAGAAGAAGCCACTTTGCAAAATAACTAGCAATAAGGGGGATTTAAATTAGGAGCCGTATATAGAGAGGAAACATCATTCTAGGCTGAAGAACAGCATGAAAGGCATAAGCAAAACGCCATATAAAAGTACCAGAAGCATGCAAGGAGTGGTCAATAATTCTGAATGGGAGGAATGTAAAGGATAAGAGAATACAAGAGATGCTGTGCAGAGGACGGGAATCCAGTGGTGGAGGGCAGCCTCCAAAACACCTTGCCATCTAAGGACCCTTATTTCATGCCCAAGAGGTCTTCTTCTTAATACAGAACACAGAAGTTCAAGAGAACAGCAGCAATACAAGCTACAGAATTTTCTTAGAAAATTAAGTAAAATCACACAAAAATGGTCATATTTCACTGATTACCATATAGAAAACAGCTGATTTATAAAACTTACGTGATTAACTCATCCATACTTGAAGAGCTTTACATAGAAATAGATTACTGATTAAGGTTTAACATCACCTTTTATCTCAAGAAATCTCAAATCCTAATTTTTATATTTTCTTCCTTCTGTGTCTATATTTCAATAGGAGAGATCCAGAAATGACTGAAAAATGCTATTCTGCTGAATATATAAAAAAAATAAAAAGGTATACAGATAGATAGTCCGCTCATCTATTTGAAATTCTAACAAAGCTGCTAACATGTAAATGTGACTCTGCAGTGCAACCCGAGCATGCTGCCCCAGTGGACACCAAGGGCTGTGCAACTGCACCACCAGCAGCAAGCTCACAAGTTATTCCAAAACAGAGGCAAACCTCTATTGATTCTCACAGTAGGTTAGCAAAAATTAACTGCCATCACAGGCAGGGCACAGAGTTTAGAAGATGACCAACCGCTTAAAGTCATCAAGCAAAAAGCATCCAACAAGCATGCAGCTCTGTCCTTACTGGCTGTGGGCTTTGCGTGAGTTACTTAAACTATTTCTAAACTTTAGATTCTTTATCTATAAAATATGGGTAATCATAGCACCTAACTCAAAAGGCTTGGAAAGATAAAGACTCTCTCCATGACCAAACTTTATCAGGCTCCTCTGGGCCCTCTTCTCGACTAGGCCTCAACCGTGGCCCTGCCCTGCTATCAGTCTGCCTAGCCCGGTCTTAGCAAGAATCCTGCTGAGTCGCTTTAAAGAGAATCCCCCATGTTTGATACCTGGTCAAGTTCCTCATCCCCAAGTTTTGATGCCTAAGTCCTTCCGTGCCTTCAGCAAGAGTGCAGTTAGGCCAAGTTCAGTAAGAACCCCCTTACCCTCGATGTCTCCTCTTAGTAATTTTCCATCCACTGACTCCTCTTCACTCTGCCCGTTGGCTGTAACTCCCCACTTGTCCTTGACGTATTCAGAGTTGAGCCCTCTCTCTCTCCCCTATTGCAACGGTCTTGCATAAAGTCTTCCTTACAATTTTAACAAGCGCCAGAATAATATTTTCTTTAACAAGGAGAACTGAATGAGTTTTAATGTAAGTAAAACACCTGCAACAGTGCTTAAGCACTTTCATTCAGTCACAATTATCGGTGAGTCAATCAGAGAACAACTAAATGTTTAAATGTTACACTGCTCAGCTTAAATCAATTAATGACTATTTATTATATGACAGTTATTGTGATAAACATAAAGATCAAAAGAGAGAAAGATATAGGTCCTGCCTCAAAGAGCTCAAATTTAGAGCACGAACAGAGAGTAAACAAATAATTCTGGCACACTGTGCTTCATACAACAACGGACAGCAGTTCAGGGTACAGAGGCAGCAGAGAAAAGAAAGCGATGAACTGAGCATGGTGGAAAGGTCACCAGTCACCAAACAGGCTTTGGAGGATGAGGAGAAGTTCGCAGAATCACTTTCTAGGTAGAGGGTTCGTGAACACTCAGGAGGCAGGATGCCATCGCAAGGACAAGGGTCTAAGGGCGGAGATGGGACTAGAGTTCGTCCCACTGGCACACTGGGGCAAGGGAGCTACCGAAAAATTTAACAGGAATGTGTCAGGACCAGATTTGCCTTTTCCAATTTATTCCTCTGGAGCAACAAAGAAGCTGAATTTGGGGAGGTAACAGCTTAAACCCAAAGAGACACACATTACGTAACTGGCAAGAGAACATAGACATTGCCCATCAACAACTACAAAATTGAAAAGGAAAACGAGCAGAGACAGTTTGTGGAAACACACCAAGGAAAAATACCCAAAATTAATATGTCAACATTAGGCAATCATAAATATTTTATTTACTGCATAAATACTACAAATTGGTAACTATTAACTAGGGAACTATTCTTTAAAAAGAACTGAATTTACCCCTTGCAGAACTCTGCCCACACTCCCTCTCTGTCCTCCCTTCTTCACCTGGCTAACTCTCCTTGCCATTCTAAACTTGGGCCACACGTCCTTTTCGAATCCTAGAATGGCTTTTTTTTTAAATGATTGGCACCTGAGCTAACATCTGTTGCCAATCTTCTTTCTTCTTCTTCTTCTTCTCCCCAAAGCTCCCCAGCACATTGTTGTATATTCTAGCTGTAAGTCCTTCTGGTTGAGCTGTGTGAGATGCCACCTCAGCATGGCCTGATGAGCAGTGCCATGTCTGCACCCAGGATCCGAACCAGCGAAACCCTGGGGCAACGAAGCAGAGCGCGAGAACTTAACCACTTGGCCACGGGCTGGCCGGCCTACAATGGTTTCAATAGATGTCCTCTATTGTTCTCTTTGCATGCTCCTGGCTTAGAATTAGATCTGTTGTAAACTGCTTGTTTACTGTCTGTTTCTTAGACAAGACCATGGTCCCTTGAGAGCAAGGATTTGTTTCTGCATTCCCAGCATCTGTCACATGATTTGGCCCACAAAAGGCACACAAACAATGTGTACTGAATGAATGGGGTTTAGAATGAATGAACGAAGCAAATACTGAGAATTTCACGTGATCACCCTTCCATCTTCAGTCGCCACTTGCACAAACTGAGAACTAGATCAGGAGTCTTTTCCCAGTCAGATTCCTCCTACTGTGTAGTCCTACAAATGTCCAGGAACCAATTTCAATTCTCCAAAGCAACAAACACCAAAGCAAAAAACAAATAGTTATTTTAAAAGTTAATTAAGACCCCAAAAATACTCCGAGGAATACAACAAAAGTGAATTCGTTTCATAAACTTCATGGTATATCAGCCATGTAGTTTTCAAATCAGTTATCTGGAGTTCTGACAGAGACACATAAAATAGAGTTCGACGAATGAAGCCAATGCTTAACCATATACCTTTGCAAGAAAAAAAGAGAAAGCTATGAATTAAAACACTGATGACTTGTTTTTTAACAATAGTTTAACACAGGCAAGACAGCTTTTTTTAGATAAACCAAGTAATCGTATTCTAGAAATGTGCTATTTTGGATCAACAATCAAAATGCTCAGGAGGTTTCTCTTCATCTGCACACATCACAAGATTTTCTCAGAAACACTCCTCACTTATTTGGCCTTAAAATCAAACAAATTTGGTTTAACATCACAGACTTCCTTGTTTATTTTATTTACTCAGTGCCAAAGTATGTTATTACTGCTTCTTAAGGACCTTTTCAAAGCAAGGTGGTTGCTGCGGGATGCCAGTTCAAGTCATCTGATATAATGAGGGCCACTTTCAAACATTTCATAGTCCACCGACAACTGCCCCTACCTATATTTGAAACGTTGTCCTGAGCAAGTCATCTCATTTGTTCTTAAAGGTTCATTCATTTCCGAATGTAACAGAAACCAACCCTTTGAGTAGGTCACCATACAGCATAACAAAGCAGACCACCCTGTGAGAAAGAAGTCTTGTTCCCTGAAAAGCCACCATCCCAAATCCTTAGGTCCTCAAACTCTATACATTAGAAACATCAAAACCTAAATATAGCACAGATCACCTCATTATGTAGAAAAAAGTTCATGCCAACAAGCATCCTAATGAGACTGGAAAATTCTTTAATTACTAAGGTTAAAATTTTTCAGCCCTAAGTATAAGGTTGACCTTATACTAACTATTGTTAGGACTAAAAGAAAACAAATATTTTGCAAAATATACATGAAGTATGCCCAAATTGTGTTGAAAAATCAACCATATTAGCCATCATAAGCAAAACAACCCAAACCAGATAAAGAGAACAGTTTCACCCAAAAATACACAATGGGAGCCCAGTGACCGGCTCTGCCTCAGATCTGCTGTCTTATTAGTTCTATGACTCTCTAAGTCATGCCGCATAATGCGAAGGCTCTCACTCTGACTTTATTAGACAGCATTATCCTCCTGAGGTAGTTAACCAAGCAGATCACCCATCCTAAAACCTAAGATATAAAACGGGGGACAGAGGAGGCGTGGAATAAGACAAAGACTGAGTTCAAGACAGCCAGGCAACAGGCAAACTGATTCAGACTACCCAGTCACAGAGAGTGAAACGTGTCACTGTAAACAGTAACTCTACCCTGTAAGTGGAGAGGCCAGAAGGATACACAGGCAAGCACTTAGCACAGTTCAATTGCCTTGCCATTAACTTAGTCATCTATGCAGACTCATCCGGGACACAGGAATGCTTTTATATCATCCCCACCGCTAAAAACATTAAGAGAGCAAATTTCAAAACATGTATCAGCACCTGCAGCAGGGAAAAAGAAAAAGCAATATGTTTCTAGGGTCAAAAACACAAATCAAGAAAAATGAGACGTTTATAACATCTTGCTTTTATATAGCGCCTGTGAAGCTGCTCAAATATTTTTGCAAATTTTTAAAAAATCTAATTATAGTATTTCTAACAACATCCCTGTGAAATAGGTGGAATGTAAACATAATTACTTCTGTTTAGCTACTGAAAAAAAGTGGACACATATTTAATCACACGGTAAATTAGATTCCTGATCTAGCTAGGTCCAGCACTTTCAGCATCCCATACAGCCAAATCACTGATTACCCTACAAACTGGAACCAAGTAAAATATAAAACTGAACCCCACAGATTTCTATGTTCAAGAACTAAAATCTAAGGATTAACAATTAAGGCAAAATTGGCTTTAGTTTTAGAAGGAAAACACTTTAAGCATTCTATTTAATCTGTTGAATCTATTTTTTCTTAGGAGTAAATCAAGAAACTGTTACTAGGATTATCACCAAAGCCACTTCAAATTTAGAAATCATAAGGAAACGTGAAAATTCTATTTCTCACACTCGCCAGTATAAACCAAGAGTTTTATGCCTCCTTCAAAGGACAAAAGGAATTCACTTTCAAGTGCAAGGTCAAAGTATACAAAAAGGCACCCTGGCCTGGGAAAGCAATAGGGTTAACAACAAAGGATGAGACAACCAATACCTGGAGATCTCAGGTACTCGGGGAAAAAAAACATTTATTTTCACTGAAAAAAAGGAATTAAATTGTCCCACTGACGGCTAGGAAAAAAGATCACCTTTAAGTGTTTTATTTGTGCTTTTTTAAGAGCAATTATTAGGAGGTTCCTTTAAAAGCAAGTATATGATTACAGCATTAAGGGGCACTTCCTAAATACACCCAATATATCTAATTCCGCCCGAAGCCAACTCTTGGTGAAATAATTCTTTCTTACCTTCAATACTATTTAGATAAGGCGCAGCCAAAGCAGTACAGGATAACTAAACCTGAACTTGCTACAGGAATTTCCAAACAGATAAGAACTTTGCAAATACGTCCCTACTTGAAAGACAAACGAAACTTGAAGAAAGTGTCCAGTGAAAATATGAGCTCCTTCCTTAAGAGGTGAGCTCTTCAATGCAGAGTCTGTCCCCTTAAAATTCTATTCAGCCCTTAGAGTCTGTGCTAATGCCAAGAGGGAAAATGGCTTCTACTGTCATTATCAAAAGCAACTCACTTTAATGAAATGATACGATGTCTAGAATTTGTTTCAAAATAATCTTTGGGGCTGGAGAGAGAGATGAAACAAGATTGGTCAAGAGTTAACAGTCACTGAAGCTGGGTAATGGATATGGTTCTCGGTGTTTCTCACTCCCTCCACTTCTGCAGATGCTGGAATTCTTTACAACAAAAGGTTAAATTGAGAAAGAGAAAAAAGCTGGTTTTAGAAGGTAAATGCCTCTCAACTAGCCTATTTCTATAAGCTACCAGCTCAGGAAAGCTACTTAACCAAAAACTCACAAGGAATATAATTCAGCAAGAATTTTAAAATTCTGTATAAAAAATAAATTCTTATAGTTATAAAACAATTAAGACAATCCCACAGTTTTTCTGTTGTTCACACAGGAGTAAAAGGCTGAATTAAGAAATTACTTGTCTCTAGATTAATATGTTTTCTCCCTTACATGTCATTGCAATTAAGCCTGATTTAAAACAATGATTGGTCATTTTTTTCATCCTGAAAATAGACACTCTTCCTGAAATAATTAAAGGAAACCATGGGATACCTCGGGAAACTGTTTCCACTCAAAAACCCAAGCTTTAAATAAAGCTTAGCAAATTTTAAACTATCTTTGATATCAGTTTCTAAGAGCTAAACTTAGATTAAACTAAATTAAGCTAATTTTTAACATATTACCTTAAGCTTAATAAATATTCTCATAAATCATGCTATTCCATATTTGGGAAATTTCATTCCTTTGGATCTTGCTAGGAATTGCAACACAAAAGAGACCAAAGCCTGAGCATCTTTCACTCAATAGAGTTAGCACTCTGATGAGTTCCATCTGATCACTTTAGCCTCCATACATGATTTCAGACACTTGACAATCAAGATTAATGTCTGACCTGTGAGTTGACCTTAATAATGGACACTTTTCTCAAAAGAGATACATGTTAGATTAGATAAGTAGTCACATGGAAACTCAAGAGTTGTTACTGAACCACATTTCTTTAAGAAGCTATGGGCACTCTGCTAATACAGAATTAATCAAGATGCTTTAATAGAACAGGGAAAATTAAAAGAGAATCTAGGATGGGAAACGAAGAATAACTTGCAGGGTTCACATGAGTCTCTAACAGATGTTACGTGGTGGGTTCATTCTCCTTTTTTCCCTTTTCTCCTCTTTAATCTGGTAGCTTTACTTAGAGGCATCTGCTTCAACAGCAAACATGCACATTATTTAAGCTGTCACTCTGCACACAATGCTAACCATTTGACAGAGTGGATGTTTCTAAAATGAAGAGCAACTACAAAAATTAAAATAGAGAAATTTATCAAAACTCAAATATTGAGCTCCCTGGGTCTATATTTGGTATTTCAAAATATCTGGAAATTACATTAAGCACAGGAGTTACTCACAAGAGTTTAATCAATAGTCTGATTAATCATGTCATCTGTACGGTAATTTTTATAGCCCTGATCTGATCTCTTTGTAAAATGGACACAAAAGGTACCTATCAGTAACATAAAGAACTCAATCTGTGATACTGGAGACAAACCAGTTCTCAGATCTACACTGAGACAACAAATATTTCATGCATTCACCTCAGCAGGGTGGATTTCCAGCACTGTGAAGGGCCAGATGACTCAAGATCCAGCCTCGGTCTCCAAAGCTTAGAGGGAAGATGAATAATGATACAAAAGAACAAGGCCTAGACAACTTCTACAATGCATTGCTTGGAAAAGATCAATTGCTAACTAAAAAAATGTTTCAACCCCAAATAAAGAGGGCACTCAACACACAGGTTCAAGCAGGAGCTAGGTTCTTGAATGACTCACATTACATTAATCTAATACATCAGTCACAAAAATACTAAAATCAACTTATCAAGTTCTTGACTTTTAGATCATTCAAAAGACCATGCAAAAGCTCCAAGATAGGAAAAAGTCATCTCTGATTAAGAGGAGAAAAAGTAAAAGACAAAATAAAAAAGGAAAGGAGCTTGATTGTCCAGGAGCTGATTATCTAGTCTGAGCATCACGTTGGCACCTTATTTTTCAGGCCTGCTGCCCACCTTTATGATTCTGCTTGTTTCCATTTTTGCCATGGTGAGAGAGGGAATAGGACCAGGGTGCAACTTTTTTGATTGAGTGAATAGTTCATATGAAGGAGTACAGGGTTGGGAAGACAGACACGGAGTGAGGGAAAGTTAAAATTAACCTTACAATACTTACCTATGTCATCTACAACCCTTACAATTGTTGATTCTCAACATTTTAAATTAAACAAGAGATACTGCAAAAAGGAGAAAAATAAGTGATTATGATATGACTAATAAACGTGGACATGTTCAGAAAGTATATGGAGAAACAAAGAAGGAAAAGGAAATATAGTGGGATATTTCATAAACATTATCAGTAGTGGTCCTGGCTCGCCAGACAGAGGAAGATCTTTTCCTTGCTTCTATTTAATGCACATTTTTCAAATTTTCTATAATATGTAGGTCATTTAAAAAACAATTTTTTGTGTGGCAAAAATGACCCCCACAAAACACTTTTCATTTAATATATAAAAGGTGCTATTTATAAGAACCACTCCATAAAATTGTTTCAAGCTAAGCTGTAAAAGGCACTCAAGATAATGAAAAGAACTACTTTCTTGCTATTGTTAGAAGTCTTTGTCCACGAATCCAGCAAATATTTATTAAGCAGCTCTCGTGTATTAGATCCATAGTCTGCCAAGATCCGCAAAATGGTAATAAAAATAGCAAAAGGTGGCTAATTCATGCACCCCTGATAAACTTCCACAGGTTAAAGACCACCGCTCACCAATGGGCAGGACGTAGAAACAAGCACCCTCCCTCCAGCTGTGCCCACTCCACAGTCTACAACTGAGTCTTTTAAGAGGTAGATGCTAACAATTTGGTTGTTAAGCCCACTGCTTGTCTTGTGTTGCTGTGCTTTCTCTCTGAAAGTCTGGGCAGGCCAATTTGCTGCCATTCAGGCATCTGCAGCTGTCCTTTCATTCAACCCTCAGACATGGATGAAATTCCCTTCCTTGAAGAAAACCCTCAAAAGATGGCGCCAATGAAAATACTCCATAGGACACAAAAGAACAAAAAACGTCCAGAGAAATGAAATCTACCACTTTTCTTTGAAATTAATTAGCTGAAAGAATCATTATCTTGTACACCTGAAACTAATATAATGTTATAGGTCAATTTTATCTCAATTGTTAAAAATTAACTGTATTATTTTTAAAATTAAAAGATATTTACTTTAGAAACAAAATGCAAAAGAATATTACATGTATTAAATGATAGGCTGCTATGAAAAGAGAGCAGGCCAAGCTAACTAGAATACACCTAAAATAAAAGACAGAGATTAAAAATAAAAGAATAAGTAAGGATCTATCAAAAAACTCAGAAAGGAAGAGTTACTAAAGTACCATTTCAAGGAAAAAGCTCTACGTGATAAAAAAAGAAATTTTATTTTCATAAAATGTATCATCCACAATGCAAACAGGTGTAAAACTTTATACTCTCGATACCATAACATGAAAACACATAAACCACAACTAAAGGCAATCTCTTTGTACTTACTAGTTAAAATGTAGAAAGTAATAACTTAAAACACAATTGAGACAAGTTTCTAATCAACAGAGCAGCCAAAAACTAAAATACTGAAGTTGTCATATGACGACTGTCACAAAAATCAACTAATATTTAGGGAGCAGCAACCTGGTATCCATCACAGCACAATGCAGTGAGGAGCCAAAAAGGATGCACAGGAGTCATAAACTAGAGTGTTTACAATTTAATGAGGAACAAGAGAACACAAATGCTATGCATACACACACAGATCAAGGGAAACATATATTTATGTGTATGAATAACACACCTGGAACGTAAATATTTACACAATGAAGCTATACAAATGCTCTGGCTTAGGATTCAGGAAGCACTCTTTAAAAAAGGTAAATATAAGATGATTTAATCTCATAATCTTCCTAATTATAGGATAGAAACAATCTATGGTATGCAATTCAGTACGCAAAGAAAAAGTACTCCTGGGGGGAAAATGTTTAAAATCATTATGCTGTACTCATGCTTGCCCCTTCAAGTTAAAAAGTCAGGAACCATATCACCAATATATATATATATATATATATTCGTTGATTGGCCCTGAGCTAACATCTATTGCCAATCTTCCTCTTTTTGTATGTGGCCCGCTGCCACAGCATGGCCACTGACAGACGAGTGGTGTAGGTCTGCACTCGGGAACCAAACCTGGGCCACTGAAGCAGAGCACGCCAAACTTACCCACTAGGCCACCAGAGCTGGCCCCATATCACCAATATATTTATGAAGCAGATGGAACACTGACAGAAATGTCAAATTAAAATCTTTTCTTCCTCATAGAACCTGACAGTAAATTCTTATCTTCTAAGGGAATTATCTTCAAACTTTTGTTAACCAAGAAAACTTTCTGGAAAGAAACCTCACAGTGAAGCTCAAGAGACAAAAGCTGAGCTGCTCTGATTAAAGCATGGGCAGGGCTACAGGGTGGGAGCAGCGCCACAAATAGCTACCTAGGACCTACCACCAGCACCATAAGCCAGGAACCAGGCTAAGTGCAGGGAGTCAGATCGGAACAGAAAGGAGTCTCTGCCCTCCAGGAGCTTACTTTCTACAGTGGGGAGATAGCTAATAAGTAAACAAATAAATACCGGTCATTTCACATACAGAGAACCACTCCAAAGAAAGTAAGATAGACAGACAATGACTGGAGGTGGTATTTGAGGATTCTTTGTGAGGCTGGGTAGTCAAGGAAAGCCTCTCTAAGAACCTGGGGTAGTTTCTGGGAAGTTCTAGAGAAGGTTCAGTCAAAGATCCAAAGAAAGAAAAGAACCTGTTCAAAGAACAGAAAGAGGCCAGCTTAGCTGGTGCAAAGTAAACAAGGGGAGCGTAGAAAAAGAGGAAATTGGAGAGGGAACAGCGGCCAGACCACAAGGATCTCTTCAAGTGAGCCTTGGACTTTATTTTAAGTGAATGGGAAGTCTCTGAAAGGTTTTAAGCAAGGGAATAACATGATCTGACTTAGACTGCAGAAGCTGCTGTGTGGAAGATTCCAGGCAGGCAGAGCGAAATCAAGAAAACCAATGAGGAGACCACAGCAGACGCTCATGTGAGAGCAGCGGTGGCCAGAACTAACATTTTAACAGTGGAAATGATGAGAAGTAGTCAGATTTGGGATATATTTTGGACAGAAAGCCTACAGAATTTAGCAATGAAGTAAACAGAAGGTGGATGGAAGAGAAAGGAATCAAGACTAGCTATGAAGTTTAGGGCTAGTATGGAAGTCTGGGCTATGAAACAGCCCAGTATTAGGCGCCCAAGAAGATCTGCCTAGTAAGCGCCTAGCTGACCATCTAAGTCTAGTTCCGGGGAGAAGGTGGAGCTGGAAATACCCATATACGTACGTGCTCAGCTCTCTTCCTCTCCCACCCCTATTCCCACGGCAAACACTTTAAGCCTTCTCAGCATTCCCAGTGCTCCTCAGAGCAGTGTGAAAACTTACTGCTTATCTCCAACTTGCTACCTAAATTTGCCTAGAGTTTGCATAGTGTGACCAAATAATTAAATGTTAAGAAAATGTAAGTCACATTTGCTCACATTAGAATAAATTTATTTGCTTGTACCAAAATAAATTACAGATGGTTTAAAGATTCTATTGAAAAAACTGAAACCATGAAAGTATGCTAGAAGAAAATATGGGTTAATAGTTATAAAATCCTAGAGTGAGAGAGGACCGTCATTTGACAGCATGGGAAGAAATCTTTAAAAATGGAAAATAATGGTGGATGGGGGGGGGGGTGTAGACCTTCAGTACCTCTGACAAATAAAAATGGCAAGCAATAGGATATATTGGAGAATATGAGGAAGCCATTTGGTATAAACCTAATTCGGCCTGACCTTGTCTTTCCAAAAGGGCCTGAGGCGGCTGTTGAGCATGCATTGTATATCTGCTTTAGATATTCCCTATGGCAAGAACAAAGGCCCTTGAGATAAAGGTGCAACTTCCCGCCCTCTCCCAATGTTGGCATCTCCTGAAGGATTAAGCATCTTTCCTTAGGCTAGAAACTGATTGCTGTGCTCACCTGTGACCGCCCAGCTCGAGACAATAGACTTGCCTCCTGCTAGCCCTCCAAGAGAGCAGACCCACTACCCGCTGTGTCCATCAAGCGCTGTGCCGACAGGGCAATCTTGTGACTATTGTGGGAGGGACATTTCAATCATATGTGAAACGTCCTGTTTGGGGGTATATAACCACTCTGTATACCTCACTTCTTTGGTGCCCTTTCTTCCTTTGGGAAGAAAGGCCCCGGGCCATGGTCCTCAGATTTCAGCTCAGAATAAACTCACCCAAATTTTCATTTATAGATTGGTTATGGATTATTTTCGTCGACAGTTCTATAAAAGAAAAAATCACAATTAAGTTTTAAAAGCAAATGAAAAATTGAGAATAAATATCTGAAGCAAACGACATAAGGAATTAATATCCCTAAATACAAGGAGCTCACATAAATTAAGAAAGAAGTTAACTTCAAAAGAAAATGTGGCAAGGATAAGAGCTAAAATTCAAAAGAGAAGAAATATAAATGAGCAATTAAATACATGAAAAAAAGTGCTAGACTTCTTATCAGCAAAAGAACTGAATTAAAACAAGGAGATACTATTTTTCACCTATCAAGCTGGCAAATATTAAAATGGCAATGAGTGTAGACTTGGTGTCTGGGCAGTAATTCCTAAGCCCTTTCTAGAGACAATTTGGTAAAATATATCAAGAGCCTTAGATTTTACATTCTATTGGACCTACCACGTCCACTTCAGGGAATTCATCAAGGGGTCCGGGGGAACTAAGGGTTGTTTGAAAAGATTTAGATAGAAAGTATGTTGATCAGATTAGGATACTCTGTACCTGAAAAAGACACTTCCGAATTACATCTAATGACATGAAAAGATAATGCGTAAAAAAATTAAATTATAAAACCACATGGCCAGGAAAATACACATCAGTAAGTATATTCATATAAAGAGATCTCTAATAATAAATTGCAGGAAGTTAACAGCAGTTGTGCCTGGAGAGACTTGAGTGTTCTTTATGATCTTTTTCTTCCATTATAATATGCATATATTGTTGGATAATAAAAACTGCATTTTGGGGAAAAACAAAAACAGAAGTCCTAAGCATAAAAGAGATACTGAATGGAAATTACCAAAAAATTAACAGAAGTTATCTTCAAGTGTTAAAATATAATTTGGGCAAATTTCTTCTCTCTTCTAGAAGAGAAATTTTTGTATTTATGACACTTTCATTATGAATATGCATCACTCTTATTTTCAAAAAGGTAAAATAAACTTTTTAAAATTAATTATTTCCAATTCTCTTTTGTTATCTTAATTTTAAGAACCATTACAACTATCATAAAGTATTTTTTAAATTTATTTTATTTTTTATTTTTATGCTTTTTTAATTTTATTGCAGTAACATTGGATTATAACATCGCTTTCAGACGTACATCGTAATATATTTCGAGTTCTGTGTAGATCATATAGTATTTTAAGGGTTTACGCCTATGTTTTCCTTCTCTTCATGTACCAAAACCAGTTTTTCTTTATTATTCTAATATCTTTGGGGAGCACAACAGGATTCTCCCGAAACAAGCTGGGCCCATCTCTCCCTCCATATCATCACCTTTAACTGACTTCAATACTTCAACCCAGTGGTTCTCAAAGTCTGGTCCCCAGACGAGCAGCACCAGCATAAAGAGGGAGCTGGGTAGAAATGCAAATGCTCAGGCCTCACCCAGGCAGAGTGAATAGGAAACCAGGGTGGGACCCAACCATCTGTTTCATCACAGTCCTCTGGGTGATCCTGACGCCTGCTAAAGTTGGAGAACCACTGTTTCAGCCTATATGCTTTTGACCTTCAGGATCCAGAAACTCTCCTAAAAACAGACAAATCATTTTTCCAATTATATTTTTCAGAATTCCAATAGTAACACATTAAATCGATCAAGCAGACTGAGCTGCTAAATCTCTAATCTTAACAGCTGAAAACAAAACTTTGAAAGAAAAAGAAATCCACACTGAAAGAAAACCATACCTGTAGAGATGTCCTAAAGGCACCAATGAGTCCTAGAGACATCCCTTCAAGCCTTTGACAGCCTCTGAGGTAAACACATCTGGCTTCCTCAAGGAACGCACTAGATGCAAACTCATCTAATTACACACGTCAAAGGCGGGGCTGCACAATCAACCAACCACCCAGACTCCTGAGTAATAACAAGAGTCAAGCCATATCTAGATATAAGGACAACAACTGGCTGTGCTGAAAACTTCAGAAACAACTTTATCCTGAGTGGTCCCACTTGGGGCAAGACCTACTGAGGTTTGAAGGGGTACTTAATCTAGCTGTTTACCTGTGATGGAAGGAGAATCATGATAGAAATGAAACAAAGTTTACTCACAGTCTGACAAAATAACCAATTTTTGCCATATTCATTTGTTCAATGGATTACTGAGCTAGATGCCGAGCCAGCGTGAGACACAAACAGATGTCTGAGATGCCCTTCCTGCCCTGCAGGGGCCTGCAGTCCACTTGGAGATTAGCAGAGGCCGGACAGGGATCGCCCACCACCGAAGGGCAGGAATTTTCCATACATTATCTCTAATACTTGTTAGGGACAAGAAAACTGGAGTTTGAGGTTAAATCACTTGGTTAAGGCCATACAAGTCTAGGCTCTGTTCTTACCCCTCCACCTTATGTCAGACCCACGTCCTAATGACAGCACCAATTTTAATGTTAATGCACTGCTTGCATATTACATGATTGTGCGAATTTTATGATCAAATCAAGAATAAAAATGATTTTGCTATGACAGAAAAAGAGACACATGAATTAGGTAAAATCAAGTAGCATCAAACCCAGTAAAAAGAAGAGGTTTATAAATGATCCCATTTTTGAATGGAAAAATTTATAGAAGAACAACCAAAAAAAGGTAAGACAAATATAGAACGAAATATTAGTACTGACTATACTGGGTGAAGAGATTACAGAAAGTTATTCTTCTGTTTTGAAATTCTTTTATAATGTAAGTTATTTTAATGGTTACTTTTTTTTTTTTTTTTGAGGAAGATTAGCCCTGAGCTAACATCTGCTGCCAATCCTCCTCTTTTTGCTGAGGAAGACTGGCCACGAGCTAACATCCGCGTCCATCTTCCTCTACTTTATATACGGGATGCCAGCCACAGCATGGTGTGACAAGCAGTGCGTAGGTCCACACCCGGGATCCAAACTGGTGGACCCCGGGCTGCCAAAGCAAATGTGTGAACCTAACAGCCGCACCACTGGGCCAGCCCCTGTAAGTTATTTTAAAAATGATCATCCCACATCAAAAAAAAATTCCTTTTAACCCAGCCAAGATTCCATCAATCAGTGCTTCTCAATGGGTATGTACAATTCCCCAGTGGATGTTTGGAAACATTTAGGGGTATTTTTGATTGTCACATTCACTGGGAGGCACCACTGGTATTTAACAGGCTACTCAGAACAGTCCCATACAAGGAGTTGTCCCTTGTGACTTTCAAATGTTTCAACAGATATTCATATAGGAGAGAAATCCATTTATAATTATCTAAGCCTAGAGCCAAATTCCATTTTACCAACATAAACACAAAGGACTTTTTGCAAGTTTTTACCATACACTCAATTTGCTAGAAGTATAATTCAAGAGAACATTGTTCTGAGTTTCTGCAAAAGTTGTTCACAGCAAGTGTCATGAGCTATAATGCCGGTCTCGATATCTGAATCCCCTCCATCAGCATGCATTTGCAGCCACTGCATTTGCAATGAGCATCTCATTCCCATGTCTTCTGGTGTAGTCAAGACCAAGCACTGACATACTCTAATTGTGTAAATTACTTTGATTTCTTCACTATAAAAAAATTAGGGCATTACACTATTTTTGAAATTATGTGTATATTATTGATGAATTTAATTTCATGAGAATAAATGAGACAGTACAAAAAGGGAGTGATGGGTCTGACAAGGTGGAGAGCTGGCTGTGATGACAGAAAGAATGTCATCACACTGGATGCACACGGATAAGAATCCAGTTGATTCCTATCAGGCCAAACATTAAAGACATCTGCAAAAATGTAAAACAATGCCACTTTTCTCACTACAAGTCTTTGTCTTCAAAAACAGTTATTCCCATCAAAATGTTATTTACGCAGGGGCCGGCCCGCTGGCATAGTGGTTAGGTTCATGGGCTCCGCTTTGATGGCCTCGGGTTCACGGGTTCAGATCCCAGGCATGGACCTACACACCACTCATCAAGCCATGCTGTGGCAGCGTCCCACATACAAAATAGAGGAAGACCAGCACAGATGTTAGCTCAAGGACAATCTTCCTCAAGCAAAAAGAGGAAGATTGGGAACAGATGTTAGCTCAGGGCCAACGTTCTTCACCAAAAAAACAGTTATTTATGCTAACTTGTAATGACTTTATTATTCATTTTTAGATGAATTAATAAATAAAAAGTTTAAAAATAAGCAATTTCTCAGTTTTAATTTTAATATGGTAAATATCAATAAAGAACCCACATAAACAAAACCTCTTCAGGGCTCCTCAATAAATTTTGTGTATGAAGGGGTCCTGAGATGAAAAAATTTGAAAACTGCTGCTCTAGTGGAAAAAGATATGGAAGGAGGGCAAAACTGGCTGAAGAGGGACCAGGCCTGAGGTTGGTCAGTAGCTGAGCAGAGAGAGGAAACTGCGAGAACTCAGCCAGATCAATGGTGCTGGATTAGAAGCGGGCGTACAGCGGAGGAAGGAATCCAGGATAAGGCATAAGCTTCCAACTTGGGCAGCTGAGTAAATAGGAAGCCACTCAGAGAGATTTTAGTACCATAAACATGTTATTTTGTGTAGTAAAAAAATCTTTTAAGTAGAAAATAAGCCCACAAACATATAAAAGCTTAAATGAAAATACTGGCACAAATAGCCCTCGTTCATGCAGATAGAATGATAGTTAAAAATGTCTTCTCGTTCTGCTTCTGATATGTAAACAAACCAGAATGTCTGGACAAGAGTCATGAACACGACTGGATTCCACTGCGTGGCCACCAAGGGTGGAAAATGAGCCTCGAGGGGAATGTTCCTCTCCCCGCCAGGCCCCCTTCAGCCAGCATCTTTAGGACTCCAGACTATTTATTTTTTAAGGATTCAGCTTCAGAAACCTTTTAAATCAGAGATGTTCAAAGAAGCAGGGAGGAAGGACCACCTCCAGCCCTGTCACTCACTTCTCCTGGAACTCCTGTGCAGGCTCTGTGCTCCCAGTGCTCCACTGGGAGGGTCTGGGGCTGCCACCTGCAGTTCAGGACACAGTAATGGATATGGTCACACAGCAAAGAAAATCCCTTGAGGTAAAAGCTTTTACTGAAAGAACAACTGGAAAGGAAAAGTACTCTAATGCCCAGTTTTTAACACTAACGGAGCCTTCCCTTCACACAAACCGCCTGCAACACCCCAGGCCCCAGCCCTGCTGTCCACTTCAGCCCAGCGTGGCTCCTGGGAATCTGTGGTGGTAAGACTGACAGCAGGGAGAGGAAAAGAGGAGGCGGTGGCAGGGCACATCCTTCAGCCCCAGCACAGATCTCCTGGCAACATTCCCCCTTCCAGCGCGTGGCTGGAGGTCTGGCTCATTCCTCCTGGCAAAGCACCCACCCTGGCCTCAGCGATGACAAGTCTGGAGGAGCCCACATCAAGGTGAAGGGACCTTCTCAGAGAGGTTGATGACTTTTACTTCAATTATTTGAATCTCAAAGACCCCTTTCTCCACTAATATCTGTATCTATTAGTGCTGTTCCTTTTTTTAAAGGGTATCTTTTAATATCACATCACCCCCCCCAACTTTTTTCTCATTTCTAGTTGGTAGTAAAAACCCTCAGAAAAGCTCAAATGGAATAAACGTTTGACTCAAAGACAGAGGTTAGGGGAAAATGGTGAAAATCTATCTTGTTCCAAAGGGCCACAGAAAAGGGGAGAGATCCTCTTATAAACCATAAGCTGAGCCAATCTCTAGGAAGAAGACATCCAACTAGAAAACTGGACCAGAAGCTTCCCGGGAATGAGGTTTGGCCCCAAGAGCTCCCCAGCCCTCTCCCAAGCACCTCTTTCCTGGAGCCCAGGCCTTAGGCACGAGACCCAGGCCCCCTCCCAACCCAGCCACCACTGGATTACAAAGACGCAGAAGTGTGGGCCTTCCAAATGGGAACTTTCTATACACATTCCCAGAGAGCTCTCACTACACAGCACGCATACGCAGAGGTAGCATACAGCATAGAGGGAACACTGCAGACTCTGGAGCCAGACTACATGGGTCCTAATATCAGATCTGCCACTTACTAGTTGTGAGATCATAGGTAAATTACTCGACCATTGTAGCAGTACCTATTCTGCTCTGTTTTAGGGAGGATTAAATGAGTCATTACATGAGAAAACACCTAGAACATTGTCTGCACCACAGTAAGCACTCAGTAAATCTTACCTGTCATGACACTTCAAATACATTATGGATCACGAATATGGCAGTGTTAATCAACATATGTAGTATTATTATTATTATAAAATGTGTTCAAATTCAAAACTACAGACTTAACCAATAACTGAGATCCTTTTCCTAAACTGAAGGCCTAGAGTGTTCTGAAAAGACCACTGTGGTTCCAAATCTAATAACGTCTGAGCAATGAAGATGTAAAATGACCAAAAACAAAATAATTTGGCTTATAATTTATTTTCCCTCCCTTTTCAAAAATGCATAATACAAGCACTTCATACATATTTTTTTATCATTAGCACCTAACATTTTTCACAAAGACACTGGTTTTCTAACTTTCTGGCCTCAGGACTCTTTAAACTCTTAAAAATTATTGATGATCCCAAAGAGCTTACCTTAGAAAATTCTAAAACACAGACACAAGCACATAAACCATAAGTCATCAAAAGGATGATGTCATCAAACATCATATAGCCACTGGAAAACTACACTGTACACTTACAGAGAATGAGTAAAACAAGGGAAGTAACGTCTTAACTATCATCATGAAAATAACCTGAACTTGCAGACACTTCGAAAGGGTCTCAATGACCCCCAGGGACTCCACGCTGCACTTTGAGAACTTCAGCACCAAGGAAAGAACAGGAATCAAAATTCTCATGGCTTTCATTTTCCACCTTTTCTAGATCTACAAGAGAACAATTATGATACATTTCATTGAACTATATATGAACTGAAAATGGTCCTATCCTAAAATTACATAAAACTAGTTTAAGAAAATACTTTGACAAAACTGCCACTAAAGTAAGCTAAATAAATGCCATGTCTAATTTTCCTTTTTAAAAATTATGGAACACTACATATAACATAAAATTTACCATTTTAACCATTTTAAAGTGTACAATTCAATAACATGTAATAGTTCCAGAACATTTTCATCATCCCAAAAAGAAAACCCATACCCTGCCAGCAACTACTAATCTGCTTTCTGTCTCTATCGATTTTGCTATTCTGAGCATTTCATATAAACGGAATCATCATAGTACATGGCCTTTTGTGTCTACCTTCTTCGACTTACCATAATGTTTTCAAGGTTCATCCATGTTGTAGTATGTATCATTCATTCCTTTTTATGGCTGAATAGTATTCTATTCTTATGGAATGGACCCCATTTTACAGATGAGGAAACAGAGGTACAGTAAAGTTAAATAGCTGGCTTATGATCATGCATTCAGCAGCTGAGCAGTTTGGCTCCAGAGTTTGTGGGGTTTTGTTTGTTTGTTTGTTTGTTTTGGTGAGGAAGATTGGCCCTGAGCTAACATCTGTTGCCAATCTTCCTTCCTCTTTTTGCTTGAGGAAGATTATGGCTAAGCTAATATCTGTGTCAATCTTCCTCTATTTGTACGTGGAATGCCGATACAGCCTGGCTTGATGAGTGGTGTATAGGTCCACGCCCAGGACCCGAACCTGCGAACCCCAGGCTATAGAAGTGGAGCCTGCAAACTTAACCACTATGCCGCCAGGCTGGCCCCAGAATTTTCGCTCTTAATTTCCTTGCTATACTGCCTCTCGACCATGAAATAATAATGAACCTGGCCTGACTGCCTGAGGACTTTTTTAGAAAATGCTAGTAGCTACATTTTGATATGTCACTTTCATGTTCTAATCCCCACTGTCTACACAAATCTTTTAAGTAACTCTTGGTTCTAGAACTTGCTTCTTTAATCAGGTTTAGGAAAGTCACAAAGAAGTAAGCCCAAAACTAGATGGGTGAATGCCATTTTACCATTTTGATTTAGATCTTTTCTAACATTTTTTTTTTTTCAAAGATTGGCACCTGGGCTAACAACTGTTGCCAATCTTTTTTTTTTTTTCTGCTTTTTATCTCCCCAAACCCCCTCTGTACATAGTTGTATATCTCAGTTGCAGGTCCTTCTAGTTGTGGGATGTGGGACACCGCCTCAACGTGGCCTGACAAGCAGTGCCATGTCTGTGCCCAGGATCCAAACCCCGGGCCGCCGCAGCACAGCGCGCAAACTTAACCACTCGGCCACAGAGCTGGCCCTTTTCTAACATTTTTGAATCTGACAAGACTATTCAGGATATTCTGACTCAACAGTCTATTTCCAGGAGTATCTGGATTGCATCTTGACTGTAATTATAAGAGGTTACATTTACCAGCAAAGTCAGGGCCTAAAGGCCCATCTAACTCAAACACATAATTTACAGTATAATTACATATCAGTTAATAGCTTTGTAAGCTGAATCTCAAACTTGAGAAGAAATCTAAAAGGTAATGTATTTCATAATAAAACCAATATGAACACAATGCTAGAGTTTATAGATTTCATTTTCTGAGCAATAATTACAGCCATAACTGCCTGATATATTTAGCATTGCTACAACTGTCTAGAGTTACAGGACCTCAGAATTTGAAGGAACTTTTAGGCCATATCTAGAACAATCCTTTACAAACAATTCTTGCTCCTTCTAGAATTAAAAGATAGACTAGAGCCCTGAAATGTGCCTACCTGATAATGCTCATTTATACCAAGTGTCATTTCACCATGTTATAAGACTCCTATTTACTTCTGTGGTTAACTCGAGAATTTTTTATTGAAGTTCAGTTACCTAATATGCCACTTGTAACATTTTCATTATTACAAATGGCAGTAAACGTGAGGTCTGTTTTCTCATCTGCAACATAAGGGTATTTGCCATCTAGCTCACAGAATTGTGGAAAATAAATTTTAGACGGAATATGTGAAAGTCTCTTGCAAAATACCTGAGACATGACAGGTACTCAGCAAAACACTCCTGAGTATGTGTGGGGTGATGGATGTGAGCCAAATAACACCAGAAGTCACTCTAAAGCATACTTTACATAAGCTGAGCACAACCCTAATTACTTTTCCAAAGGTCACTTATCAGATGAACTCAGCTGCATATAACCCAGAATCCAGAGGACACCAGAAGAGCTTCCTAATGGGCATCATTCATATAGTTATTAAAGGAAACCAAGTTTATTCTTCAGGCTAGACCTAACTATAATACCATTTCTGATAGAGCAGAAGCCTCCAAAAAAATATCCCACCACCTATTTGTTCAATGTTTCATTCAATTAGGGGTAAGAAGGTTCAAATGCAAAATATTAGCATGAATAAGTTTAGGTCACAAACAGGATGTAAAAAGCTTTCCTGTTATAACGAGGATTATGAAGTTAGGAACTATGAATCAGAGGGACCTAGAAAATAGATGGAAAGAGGTACAGTCAAAAGTTTGGGAGCCGGGTGGGAATCAAAGGGAAAATGACTAATAGCTGGCGCAGGAGCTTTCACCCCAGGGACACCCAGTTTGGCCTATAAGGATAGGCTGGAGACACATCGGGGGAGGCAGAAGAAGAGAGCAAAGGAACACGCTAGGTTGAGGGAAATGAAATGGAAAGGTAAGTGCACGTGACAAAAGGACCACACTTTAAGGTGCAGGCGGCAAGTTAGGAAAGGTGGTATAGATGGAAAAGAAGAGGAAGAACCTAGAAAGGTCAACAGGCATGGATCATAAAGCACCCTTTAGGCTGTGCATAAAGGTTTAGATTTTATCCTATAAGGCAGCAGTTCTCAGTGTGGTCCTTGGATCCCTGGAGTTCAGGGGTCCAGAAGGTCAAAATTATTATCATAATAGTACTCAGAGATTATTTTCCCTTTTCACTGTGTTTATGTTTCACTGATACAAAAACAAGGCTGGGTAAAACCGCTGCCACCTTAGCAGTGGCACCAAACCGTCCTAGCAGCCGTTGTATTCTCACTGCCACACACACATTTAAAAAGAAAAAAAAAGGTTTTGCTTCAGAATATCCTTGATGAGTCATTAAAAATTATTACTTTATAAATCTTAGCCCTTGAGGATACATGTTAATATCTGTGTGACTAAAAGGGAAGCAATCATAAAGCACTTCGACGGCACACCCACTAAGACCAAGGTCTGGAGGAAACACATTTGTGTAAGTGAGTTGCCAGCTCAACTAGCCATTTTTTCTTGGAACACAATTTTTTTTTGGCAGAATGACAAGAGAAAAACTATGGTTATTCAGACTTGAATATTTGGCAGATGGTTTCTCAAAAATGAAGTGAGCGTGTTACTTCAAGAAAAACAACTGACAGTACTTGTTGCTAATGATAAAAGTTGAGCTTTTGGGTAAAAATTAAAAATTTGGAAAATTAGTATCTGCCATTGTGAGCAAGACTGCTTCCCAACATTCAGAGAATTTTCTATTAAGATGGGTAGTGATATTAACAAATAGAATTTTGTGATATTGTTTAATGAAATAAATCAACATTTGGAAGATCTATGTAATTCAGTGAACCACTACTTCCCAATTGACCAATTTGCACATGATGTTACAAAATCACACGGGAGTAAAATATTCATTCAAACTGCAAGGTGGATCAACAGATTTTATTGTAACAGAGTATGAAAAGTTCACTGATAAGATTCCAGATTCCACACTGCAACTAACCCTGAAGAAACTACCAGTGTCAAGTTTTAGTGTAATATCAAAAAAATAACCACAATTTTCTGAAAACGCCATAAAAGACTCCTGCTTTTTCTAACTACATATCCGTGTAAGGCCAGATTTTCTTCCACCACTTCAACCAAAACAACATTTCGCAACAGACTGACTGCAGGAGCCAGATATGAGAATCCAGCTGTCTTCCATTACGCCAGACATTAAAGAGATTTTGCAAAAATGTAAAACAATGCCACTCTTACCACTAAATTTTTTTTCGTTTGGTAAAACAGTTCGTTTTCATAAAAATCTGTCATTTATGTAAGCATGTAATGGATTTATTACAGATATTTTCAATAAATTAATAAATATTTTGTAAACGTCACTTTTAAATTTCTAATCCAGCAAATAGTGAGACAGATAAAAAATCCATATAAAGAAAAGCTCCTGGGGTCCTCAGTAACTTTTATACAAGGGTCCTGATACCACCGTTTGAAACCCATCCCCATAGGAGATGAAACCACAGGGAAAGATTTTACTGTGAGGCAGCACGTGAACAAACGGACCCCTCTGGCAACAAGAAGTGGGTAAAACCAAGTGGATTAGGGAAGCCAGGCCAGTCAGGAAGCAGCAGCCAGTAAGAGCAAAGCAGTAAAGTGAAAAATGATAAAGGCCTGGACTAAGACAATACCAGTGGGGACAGAAAAGGATGAATTTAAAAGATATTTCAGGGGCAGAACTGACAGAATTTGGCAACCAACCACAGAATCAGAGAGAAAGAGTCGAGGCTTGACAGTTTGCATGGCTAAATTCTAACTGCCTGCCCACCTATTAGACTCACGGACAGGTACTGAGTCCACACTGTAGAGAGATAGGTAGACTCTGTAGTCAGAGTATGAGTTCTAACAACAGTTCTCTGACACCAACTGGGTGCCCTGCCATTCAGCTCAATTCTGACACTAACTACCTGGAGTTAATGCAGACCCACAGGTTAAAGGCTCGGTCCCACCTCAGAGGCCAGCCACAAGTCTCGAGTGTCCCCAGGCTACCAGCACTTCTGCGAGGCAGACTAGAAATTCAAGGGGCCCCACAACCTGGCCCCTACACGTGCAATAATTCATCAGAACGACTCACAGAACTCAGGAAAGCACTGTACTTGTGATCACAGTTTTATTCTAAAGGATACAACTCAGGAACAAGCAACTGGAAGATGCTCACAGGGCAAAGTACGGGGGAGGGGAAGTGCAGAGAGTCCCTGCCCTCTGGTCCCGGGGAAAATGGGCGCCCACCTTCCCGCACATCACAGTGTTCACCAAACCAGAAGCCCTCTGAACCTCACCATTCTAGGATTTTCATATGGGGTTTCATCATATGCATAATTGATTAAATCGTTGGCTTTGTGACAGAATTCAATCTCCAGCCCCTCTCCCTTCCCTGGAGGCCTGGTAGTTGGGGGCTGAAAGTCACTTCATTAGTACCAACTCAGCTAAGGTTCAAAGGGGCTCATTTTGAATGACAAAAGACACTCCTGCCACTGAGGAAATTCCAAAGGTTTTAGGAGCTCTGTCAAGGGACAAAGATCAACTATATTTTTTTGTTATACCACAGAGTATCTAACACAGTTATTGATATATATTAGATACTCAATAAACAATTGCTGAAAGAACAAACAAAAGGGTAGATAATAGCATCGTTCACCAAAATGGGAAATACAGGCAGAGAACAACGTTGGTCAGAAGAAAGGTGGCGGGCAGGCTGTTTTAGACATATGAATCCGCAGTACCCAAGGAATACAGCAGGTAGTTAGATATGGGTTAGAACTCAGAAGAAAGGACAGAACTCCAGGTACGCACAGATAATAGGATTCAGTCAGGTAGCTAAAATCCTAAGACTGGAGATGACAATCCTGGAAGATAGTGTAGGGTCAAAAAAGGGTAGAAAAAAACAGGTCTAGGGACAGCAACATTTAAGGATAGAAGCCCTCAAAGGAGACTGAGAAGTCCTAGACCTAATTGAGGGGAGAAAACACAGCATCAGGCAGAGCAAGCCAAAGTAGAAGAGTGTTTCTAAAGAAGGATGTGTCAAATGTTGCGGAAAGGTCAAGAAACAAATGGATGGAAGACCGTGCACAGGAACCAACAATGGAGGGGCAGAGCAGAACCAGGAGGCAACGGGGAACAGGAATGAAAACACCCAACACAAACCGCTCTTCCAAGAAACGCGGCTATTAGAGGAAGAAGTGAGATGCCAACAGTCAGAGGGCGCACAGTGTCAAGCGAGACAAACCTGAGCAGATGTGAAGGAAGGAGCAGAGGACAGGAGGACACGGAAAACAAAGGAGACAGAACAAGCATAATTTGGATGGGCACCAATCCCTTTTTTACATGCCTACAAGGCCCTGCACAGTCTGGCCTTACCTCCCTCTCCTATTTCCTGGTGACAGCCACAGTGGCTTTCTTCTCAAATATACTGTGCTCCTCTGTGGCCTAAGTCCTGTGTGCATGCTGGTCCCTCAGCCTGGAAAACAACTTTGCCTTCCCTGATCAACTCCTATGCATGCTTTCGATCCCAAGTAAATGTCACATCTTCCCTGGCCTCTAGAACTAGATTAGGTCCTCTCAAATGCCTTCTTCATAGCACTTACAACAGCTGGGAATCACTTATTTACGTGATTGGGGGTGGGTGGGGGGGTACGTAGGGATGTCCTAGTAAAATATAAATAGAGTGAGGACAGGAGCTTGTCGCTGCTGTCCTCCTTGCTCCTACCACAGCACCGGGCACACAGCAGTCAAGCAAGATACAGTGGTGGCACTGTTCGAAGGGCATGAGCACAAGAGAACAGCACGAAGTCTCAGAGGAAACAGAAAAGGACAGCATCTAGAATCCGGGAAGGGAAGAGACACCTACCTTTTCCTTCTCTCGCATCTCAAGAAGCAAAGAGTAAAGTGTGAATAAGACAGATTGACAAGAGCTACTTGGGAAGAAGGCAGGAGGCCCAAACAGGAGGCAGAACCACTCCTGAGGGTGAAGGCTTGGATGCCTCTGGGCAGGAGCAGAGGAATGGAGAGAAAGTTGAGGGAGTATACTTAGAAGAATGCAGCTAAGTGGGTCAGGACAAAAGTCCACAAGTTTATATGGTTTTCTTCAGCTGCCTTTTAGCAGCACAAATACAGGAAACAGAACATAGACAGCTGGGTTGGTCCAGCGATGAAAGTCTGCAGGGTAGCAATGACAGAAGGACAACAGGGCAAGGAAATAGCAGAAATGACCCACTCTGAGGTCCCAGCTGCGCATGGAAGGAAATGAAACTAGGAGGAAATTGACAATGTCAGATAAAGTGAAGAAGGACCAGGATCTAGAGCTTCTGGATAGAACTGCTGTAATCAGAACGTGTGAACTAAATTACAGTGCAGATAATATCATTTAAAAAGCAAGTGCAACCTATTTTTCAAGATACCGCAAGCTCTCACCACCTACTGTTATCAGTCTCTGAGAACAACAAAAAAAGTTCTCAAAAATAGGCCAATCCCTTCTGAAAAGGTCAAGTTGCTATCTTTCCTGGAATCTAACAAAAAAAAGCCAATGGCCGAAGAAAGGATATCCCCTTCCAGCTCCAACTTTTCCATGGCATACACATGCTTTTCCAGTAGTTCCAGATGAAACATAAGTTAAAAAGCCTCCAAGTATGAGCCACGAGAGAATGCTAACACACCTTTAGGCACCAAAAAAATCTGAGAAACCCTACAATTATAGAAGTGGTCGAACTGGTGAAAAGAACGTCCTCAGTTCTAAACTAAAGGTGATCTAACCAGATTACAGATCAGTCTCCCAAACTTCATTCCATCTAGAGCAATCACAGAATAGTAAAATATATTTTGTTTTAAAATGAACGAGAAACAACATAAATTCTATGGGCAGCATGTTGAGCATTTAAATTTAAAAAGCGAACTTTATTGAGAAGAAAGTTCATATATTCTTTTGATTGCATTGACATCTTTGTATTGTTTTATTAAAGACTATCATTTAGGGGCCAAGTGGTTGGGTTGGTACGCTCCACTTCAGCGACCCGGGGTTTCGCAGGTTCGGATCCCGGGCACAGACCTGGCACCACTCGTTGGGCCATCCTGGGGCGGGCATCCCACATAGCACAGCCAGAGGCACTCACAACTAGAATATACAACTATATACTGGGGGGCTTTGAGGAAAAGAAAAAAAAAAAGATTGGCAACAGTTTTTAGCTCAGGTGCCAATCTTAAAAAAAAAAAAAACTATGATTTAAAAGAAAAAAAGAGGTCACCACTGGCCCCTTTCCAAATGATCACTGTATACGATGAACGTGTTGGACACGTGTTTTGCCTGCACAGCATTCCTTCTTCTTGTAATTGGTCCCATTTTCCCTTCGTCTGTTAATGCCAGGAGTTTAGGTACTGACCCCACCCCTGGTACAAAAGGTAGACCCAAAGGCCCAGGACGACCAATAAGAGTACGCATTCCCCTGGCCATGGTGACTGGTTCAGGCAGATGATCAAGCCAGCCAATGAGAACCCTTGGATTTGACAGATAATGTGAGTCAATACATATTCCTTTTTCCCTTAAGCCAGTTTGTGCTTCTTCCACTTGCAAATGAAAAAGTTCAGACGGATATAATTATGAATAAGGAAAACTGGGGCACTGAACTTTGTCAGCTTTCTATTACAATCCTTTCCTCCTTTTCCTATCACTTTTCTTTTTTTTCCCTCCCCACCCAACTCCTTTAGGATAGTGGACTACTTGAACTTAGCACTGAGTTTTTTAAAAAGTTAAGGACTCCTGACATATGACATCACCATGAGACAGAAAGCTAATCTAAGAATAAGCCTAGCCCCAGGTCAACTATTCTGTGATTCAATTTCTTGATATTTACACATTAAAGTTAAGAGTCTTGTTTCAGCGGCTACCCACTTGAACAGACCTCAAACTCACCCCCTACGGGGACACACACAATACCGTACACTGTGAATGTCTCTAGTATGGTTTTTTGCATGAGGTCAAAATGTTATAAGAGAACTGTGTTATAAGAGAAATGTGAAAAGAAACAACACTACTGAAATTCTAGGACATTTAGAGGTAAATTCACAATCTCTTCCTTCCTGTTTTCTCTCAGCTAGAGATCTGAACTGGTTTAAGAGAGGTCAGAGGAGCAACCACATTTGTAAAATGGCCTTTCCAGTAAAATCACGATTATCTGAATTGGATTAAATTTGTGTACTTCTGTGTTTCTCGCTATCCTAATTTTTTCATGTTACTTTATTCGGAAAAAATAACAAATTCACAAATTCCTCAGACAATAGTCAAGAAATCTAAGAGACAAGGTAATATTATGAAAAAGAATACTGTGCTGGGAAAGAGGAGGACCCTTGAATCACAGTAAGAGGAACCAATCTCAGCTGGCTTAAACTTAAGAGGAAGGAAGGGGTGATGTTAAGACTACAGGAGCACTTCACAGAACTCAGGAACGGGAAAGCAGCCAGCTCCAGAAAGGACTAGAAGAGAAGGCTTAGAGCCATCAGACATGCAGGCAGCATTCTCTCTTTCTGCTTCTCTCTAGATACTTGCTGTTTTCTCTCCATCCATAAGCCACCTTTCTCTGTTTCCAGACACAACAGCAGAACATAACTGTCTATACAGCCCAAGTTTTATGGCCCATGAGCACATTATGGTCAAATCCCTCTCTTGGGTCCAACTTCAGATTTCCAGGAAAGGGACACTGAGTGGGCCAACTTGGGTCAGGTCTCCAAACCTGGTTCAGCCCTCTGTGTCTTCTGTGGGGAGGAAGAAGTCGGAGGGGACGGGATCTGCAGGTTAAAGGACAGTGAAGGGATTCGTGTCGTCGGGTCAGCCAGATGCTTCAAAAGTTCCCAGTGCACAGTCCCAGCTTTGGCTTTTTCATCATCAAAATATGGAACCGGTGACCAAAGTCCGTTTTAGACTTCTGCGAAGAGTCTAGAGTTTAACAGAACTTAAGAGAATTAAATTGAATTTAAGAGATTACAAGGTAACTAGCATTCACCACTGTTTTTGGGAGCCCACATCAATATAGAAATACAAGCTGAAGAGTAAGTTACTGTATAAATTCTAGAACTAAAAACTGTCTTTTGTAAATAGGATGGTCTACACGAAAAATCCAAGAGAAATGAAAAGCCCACGAGGTCTTAGAGTGCTGAAGTGCTGTCTTGGTTCAAGGCTGGACACTTAGATCAATTCCAGGCCCAGAGCACATGCTCAAACATTCACTGAACCACTGACGAAACTCAGAACTTCCCAACCACAGTACTTTCAATGGGTTAGAGGTGTGCTCAAGCTCCTGATGCCCTCAGCTCTGAGGGACTGATGCCTGCCATGAGGCCTAATGAGGTAGTACTATTCCATGATATTAAAAAGGTTGAGAAGCATTGAATAAATGACCAAAACACCACTGGAACTAAGAGTTCTAGCAAGGTGGCTGGTTACCAAGTAAATCTGTAAAAGGCCAACAAGCATTTAATAAGTGTTCAAACTCACTGGTTGTACCAAAAAATGCAAGTTAAAACAAATAAAACTGGCTAAGATTTTTTGGAGAGAAATAGGTACATCTCACACTGCAAGGGGAACACACTGGAGGGCAGTGTGCTGTTCGGGCTTGGGACTATATTCCAACACACTAAGTGAAAGACACTGACTACAAAACTGTGTGTACCTGAGCTCACAAACCGGCAGGGCAACAAGACTGATTCACATATGCATTGTCTGAACTCCAGGGTGTTAACAAAAATTGCGGCCCACACAAAAATGAGGAGATTTCATATTAAATCCGTTCCAGTTTCTCTTGAAGAACTAGAAGGTGTCGTGACAACAGGATGCGTCCTCCCAGGGCCACAAACATCTGGGCTGACTGATGCTGGGTTGCCCCATCCACGGACCACCTTCAGGGCCCAGAGTCCCTAACAAGCCCTCATGTCTCCAGACTGAGAAACTTTACACGCTTGATCTGTGGGTAATCTGAACAGGTGCACCCTCACAGAGAATCAACAGTCATGATCGCTCGATAGAGAGATTCTGGGCACACTCTTTTCTTTCCTTATCTATATTTTCAAAAGTTTTCTTCAATAAACATGTACTGCTTTTGTAGTAAGAAAAAAGTGTTATTTTTTAAATTACCAAATCACAACTACAATATGACTTCATCTAATGAGATCAAAACAACTAAAGATAACAGACAATGACTATGGTTTAAAACTAATTGAACTAAGGAAGTAATGTCAGCTTACAATTACTGCAGTATTTCCCTCTCTTTGATACTAATTAAAACACCAGATTGGACAATGGCAGCATTTTACAAATTAGATCTTCCTCAAAGGGAATAGCTTCTATGGACGCTCAATTCGTAAAACAGCTATTTTAAGGATTCATTTCCACATATTTAAAGTTTCCTTCACCAAGAAATGTAAATAGAAAATCTCTCTGATCAGAAATCTATATGCATAACCTCAATTAATTTAATGTTTAAAAAGTTAAATAATTCCTGATCTTTACATTGTTTTATTTTACTTGATCAATAATAATAGGAGTTTCATGGGATTCTCTTTTCCTCAGAGAACTTCAAAAGGTTTGTACAAAACCATTCATCTCACCCCATCTCCGAGACCTCAAAGAGTAAATCATATTACCCTCAGGGTACTGAAAGAGTTCAAGGCTAGGTAGAAATGTCAACATCCACAGATAACTGAAAGTGAAGTCCATTCAACATTTCTCCCTCAGGCTCCTCCAGTCCACTCCCACATGACATCCAGAGCCATCTTTTTAAACAAAAGCAAACGATGGAACTCCCTTGCTTAAAACTTACACCAGCTTCCTACTCCCACTGACTCTGAATAAAATCCAAACCACGCCCGATCTCTTTTATTCCTCATCTGCCTCTCCCCTGTTCACTGCACCTGGGTGACTCTGGCCTCCATGCAGTCAGATCCTCAAATACCAATCTATTCAGTGCGCCAAGAAACAACTGGTGAGTGTCGACCGTGCACCAAGCACTGTTCTAGTTCCAGGGGATAAGACAGTGAACAAAACAGACAAAACTCCCTGCCCTTATGAACTCACATCCTAGTAACCCCAATACCAAGTTCTCTTCTGCCTCAGTTTCTCTAATCACTTAAAGAATATTAAGGGCCGGCCCAGTGGTGTAGTAGTTAAGTTCACACACTCCTCTTTGGTGGCCCAGGGTTCACAGGTTCAGGATCCCAAGGGTGGACCTAGCACCACTCATCAGCCATGCTGTGGTGGCATCCCACATATAGACTGGAGGAAGACTGGCACAGATGTTAGCTCAGGGCCAATCTTCCTCACCAATAAATAAATAAATAAACAAATAAAATAAAAATAGAGAATATTAAAACAACAATTGTAATGACTATGTCTTAAGGTGTCTAAAATAAACAGTACTACCTATAATAAATTTATTATTATTTACTGACTTTAATATTAACTATCATAAGTGAAGAAGAGAGAAGAAATAAAGGAGGCAGGACCTTTACTCAAGGAAACTTGCCATATTCTAGGAATGGTACTAATTTTTTTGTCAATTTTTCAAGGTTTCTCTCATAACTAGTTACATAGCTTTTATATGTCAGTAACGAAAATACAATACTCCACTTGTACAAGAACGGAGTAGCTGAGTTTCAAATAATTCCAGAAGCTGAAAGATTACTTGCTTTAAAAACCTATTATCTAAAGTTTACAGCAGAAATGAATTGATTTTTATAAATATTGGATCCATAATGAACAAACTCTTCTTATAGATAATGCACAGGAATGAGGTTTATGTGTTTATACAATGGCTTATAACACAACACACTGCCCTTGTTAGAACGATAAAACTGCTCGGGAAATAAAATAAAACTGTCTTGACTCTGAGAGAAGAAATTAGCCCTACACACACACACACACACACACACACACACACGCACAGACACACACATGCACAAACATGCAAAATGAATGGTCCCATGGCTTCCTGTTTCTACGTTTTTATCATAAGAATCACTGTCATCCTTAACCAAGTGGGTTAAAGAATAGCACTAAAAGCCAGCTGACTTTGCTAATTTCCACAAGCTGCATCCATGTCTTACCACCAGTCACCAGGACTTGCAAGCGAAACTCAAGGATGAACAAAATCATTGCTGATAGAGAAACAAGTCAACATGCTCACCACAGCAACAGAGGATCAAAAGCACTGCCCTCTTGTATTAAGGAGAGGATGTTTAATTTTAACCACCAAGGATAAAAAAAACTTTGACCAACTGCTATGCCCTTGTTATTTTCACATTCAAATTCAGCTGAATCCAAAACTTTGTCACATCCCTCAGTTCCACGGAGAGCTCTACCGCTCAGTGAAGAGTGAAAGGTACTCCTACACTCCCAGATGGCCTCGGTGGAGCCCCACACCACACAATGACAAGTGGTTTCGGTGACCAGCTTAAAATTGAGCCATGGCAGTGCCACCTCGCTCCCTAGGCAGCACAAACTCAGGCCAGAGAGCTGAAGCCAATATAATTTCACGAACGCTCTCTCTGGGCAATAGCTCAGTAAGGTAAACTACCTATCATTAATTCTACCAGGAAAGTGGTTGAAAGAGCACTGATGAATTCAATAGATTAAGCTGCTTGAAGTTCACTTTGTGAGACGGCTACAAACATTAGCAACAAAACTTTAATGATATTCCACCATCACATTTATTAATAATAGGTTTTTTAATGATCTCCCAATGGATCCGTGACATCCCTCTCCACTGAGGCACTGGCAGTCCTGGAGAGCACTTCCACAGGCCACTTCAAATCTCCAAAACAGCCAACATGGAAATGGTCGGGCAGACTCCCGGCTGGCTCCCTAATCACACTTCTGTGTGTAGTCTTCTGTTTCCAAGGCAAGTGCACACCACAGTGAACTGCCTTTTCAAACTGCACTAATCTTCTCCACGACTCGACGCCTGTTTTCCATGCAGGGGCACTTCAGGAAAACCACTACAGAGTAAAGGCTCACAAGCTGCTTTGAGAGATGAACCCCAGACAGCAGACCAGGCTTATTTGTGAGCTAACTTATGTGATTAACTTCTCAGTAAGAAGGATTCAAATTGTGCCCCCACCTAATTTGTAAATTAACACACATCAGGGAACCTCTAGGTTAGTCCGAAACAGAAATCAGGAATGTGAACCGTACCCCAATGCCAACAAAACATGTCTAAGAAATACGCAGTCCAGCACTGTGGCTAAGAGATTTGGCCTCTAGTTACAAATCTGCTCAGCCACTTGCTGGTTCTCTAAGTCACTTAACTGCTGGTACCTCAGCTTCCAAGGCATATTCATCCAAAAAATTAGAGTTTTGTGAAGAGTGAGTGAGTTAATGCTTATAAAATGCTGCAAAGGGACTTGATAAATGTTAGCTCTCATTTTTACCGGTGGATGAATTTTCTGACTTTCCATATCACACTACTAAACAGGTTACATTAACATCCCATTCTTCTTCCTAACAACAAAAATAATTCACTACGTTTGTCACTAGTGAAATCATTCCCAAAAAGGGAGGGGGAGGGAAATGGAACTCTCACACACCATGCTCAAAGTAGAAATTGCTACAGTCTTTCTAAGTGACAAATTGAAAATATGTATCAAAACCTTAAAATTTAGCATGTACTTTGATCCTACAATTCCACCTCTAGAAAATTACCCTAAAGAAAGAAAATCTCACAAGTATATACAGAGAAGTATGGAAGAGGATGGTCATTGCAGAATTATTGATAACGGTGGGGGGAGAAAGAAACAAACCAATAAAAATAAACTGGTTAAATTACCACAGATCCATAAAATGGAATAGTATTCAGTTACTAAACTATTATAACTGACAATATAGACATGGAAAGACTCATGATAAGATGTTAAGCAAAAAAAAAGGCATGCTACAGAACAATCATATATATAGCAGGATCCCATATTTATTACCAAAAATTGTACATGAATAGCCACATGCACACAAAAACATGGTTTGGAGAGATATGTACTCAGGTAGTAGATTTATGAGTATTCTATAGTTTTCTTTTTACTTCTCTGTATTTCAATTTTTCTACCATAAACATGTAATTCTTTAAAATACGTAGGGATAATAGCTGATTATCATAAACTGATTACCAGTTTGGTTCTGAAATAATACAATTAAGTTGAAAGTGATGGCAAGATTTATCTTTACTTAGAAAAAATTTACATTTACATAATATTTGATGGTTTATTAAATACTTTTCATCTTTAGTCTGGTTATCCAATTAAAAAATTATACATATGTAGTATCAAGAAATTAGCAAGAGATTTCTTTTTTAAGCAATGGAATTCTACTTACTACCATTAAGTGTAGTGGCATAAAAATTAAATGGACACTTGAGTTTTATATATAACAAATATATATATATATTTTTTTAAGATTTTATTTTTCCTTTTTCTCCCCAAAGCCCCCTGGCACATAGTTGTATATTTTTAGTTGTGGGTCCTTCTAGTTGTGATATGTGAGGTGCCACCTCAGCATGGCTTGATGAGCAGTGCCATGTCAGCGCCCAGGATCAGAACCGTGGAAACCCTGGGCCACCAAAGTGGACGGCGAGAACTTAACCACTCGGCCACGGGGCCAGCTCCGAGTTTTACACATTTTTATGTACCCCAATTCTTTATCATCATCATACACCATTTATTAAATGAACACATCTCAAGAACTTATACAAACACTTAGAAGTATTTAACCTGAGGCACTGGGAGGTGGCTGGGTGACTAAAGTCACAAACTATGTGTGGTCAAACCCAACATCCTCTGGAGTTTGTGCTCTTAATCATCCAGCACCCTCAACCAGAGAATAGAAGTTGTTATTTATGGGGCCCTATGCTGGACTCTGAAAGAAGGGAGTGGAGGTCATATTTTATTACTATGAAAATTGAAATTGGGGGCCGGCCTCGTGGTGTAGTGGTTAAGTTTGCACGTTCTGCTTCAGCAGCCCAGGGTTCACAGGTTCAGATCCCGGGCACAGACCTAGCACCGCTCATCCAGCCATGCTGTGGCAGCATCCCACATACAAAGTAGGGGAAGACTGGCACAGATGTTAGCTCAGGGACCATCTTCCTCACAAAAAAGAAAGAAAGAAATTGGAAAACGTACCAATTTTCTATTTTCTATATTTTTTGGAAATCAGTATTTGTAGCATTATGTTGGGCTTCTCATAGCTTATAAAATGCTATTTTGATACAGCAATAGCATAGTAATTTACCACAACACTGCTACTCACATTTACATTTTGAGTCTCTAAGCAAACATCTTACTGGGAGCCTTCTTTCCAGCTTATCACCTTGAGCGTTCTACGCTCCATTTCAGAGCCAACCAAACTTACAGAAATGACTGGGTGTATGGTACTTTCAACTCCTAATTTATAAAATCAGTGACTATTAAGTGATAAGATTAATTTTACAAGTAAGTGTTTATAAATGTGGCCTCACTGCCATGTAGTTCACTCCACTATCTCATGGAGTTCTCCAGGCACTATTCTAGGCACTGGGGATCCAAGGATGAACCCAAGTTTCCGCTCCTCTAAAACGTCTATTATAGGTGAAGGTCATCGTCAGTTTTTTATTAGCAGCCTAAGGTATAAAACTTGCTCTGTCACTTGAAAAACTTGCTGTCCTCTTCAGGAGACGGTCTTAGGAGACGCCAAGTGAGAAGCAAGCACAATATCAGTGGTTCTCCAACTTTACTGTGCAGGAGAAACTCCTGGAGAACTTGATGGAGATCCTGATTCCAGGGCCCTACCTCCAGGAGGCTGATTCTGAGGTGAGGCGACAAAAACCTCTACTTTTAACAAGAACCTCAGTTAATGCTGATGTAAGTGACCTGAGGTCCAGATTTTGAGAAACCCACCTGTAACTGGAGCCATTCAGAAAGGAATGGTCTTTCAGCTCTACGGCAGGGCAATCTGAACTGAGTAATATAAACCTCACGTAATTAATTCTCTATAATTCACAAATCTAGCAAATGAAAAACATGAGTCAGAGGAGAGGAATTTACCAGCACCTCCTCCTCCTTAACCTCTTATAGGAAATCTGAGTTTGCCTCATTCTAGGCATTTGGGGACAAGAACCTAAGCAGAATTCTACTACCAATATTAGAGATAAGCATTAATAAAAAGAAATTGCTAGTCAACAGCGAGGAAAAAAACTGCTGAGGACAAACATTTCATGGAACTGACTTGCTACCACTCATTTTATGCCCTATTTCACAATGCTTAGTATCTGAACAATCCACAGAGTTCCAAAGTACATCAAAAATTTGTTCATTTCCTCTCTTACTCAGGCAGAATAATAATGAGAGTTTTGTAAAGGTACCATGTGCCTAGTGATCCCAATAGATACATTCTTAGATAAAGAAATATCTTTTTTTGCTTTTAAACTTTCTATCAGAAACTCTCCTTACTGGAGCTACTTACAGGAGTTTTAAATAGTTTTAACGCCATCATTAAATTAGTGTCCCTCATTTCTCAATTTAGCTTACCTAAAAGTTTCTGGGTTCTTTACAAACCTCCTATGGAAAGAATTCACTGTTAAATATACATACATATTTTTAGTTATAAGGAAACTCCCATCAAAATAACATAAATGTTTCAAGTAAACTATTAAAAAAATTAAAACAGAAACATAGTATTTTGTTCTCAGAGAGAGGTAGATTTCATAACTTTGAGGGGTGTTTAAGCTTCTGCACCTTAAGTCATCTAAAAATAAAGGTATCCTAACAAATACATTGCTCCTGTTTCAGAGGTTAGGGGTAGCACTAACAAACCAGCTGGCCTTGCTGGGTCCACGGCTCCAGATCCTGCCCTCAGACCCTGTCCACTACGTAATCCATGAGCTCTCTGAGCCTGTTCTTCATCCTTTCAAAGGGATTAGTAAAGCTGCCTCCCAGCTGACAGAATTGATATTTTCCAGATGCATCTGTTTGTATGGTAGTTGTTTTTATTATCTATACTTTTTATTGTACTTGTTTTGTTTTTATTATTTCTACGTCTTGACCACGGAAACAGCAAGAGTAGGATGCCAGCAGACAAGCACAAAGAAACGCATCTGTCCCGAGTCTGCATATATTTAAAATTTCAGGCTGGTGCTGCCTTCGGAATAGCATTGATGATGGCAAAGTTCTAAAGGAAACTTTCATATTAAGAGGGTATCAAAAATCTCCACAGCCTCCAACTCGACAGAGAAACTGCTAATCTATTTCTTCAAAAGCAAAGCTTAGTCTGAATCACAACAAAAGATGCCCATAGGCTACGTAATCCACGAACTTGTTTTCTAATCCGAAGGCAAACAAGTAGGAGAGAAAGGTACAACCCATTCCTCGTTGGTTTCCTTTTCCTGGGGATTCTGATTACATTTCCTCGTGCAAACAAGAAGAGACCGCAATTGTGCCTTCGGTCCACACCATCAAACCGTGTCTGCGCGTAAAGAAGGGAAGGAGCAGCGGCAGACCCCGGAGACGCGCTCCCACTGAAAGGAAAGCCGCTTTCTGTTAAATACCATCAGAGGCAGCCCGGGCAGGACGACTTAGGGCCAAATGGCATTGACTGCCCTTCACTGACAGGGATTTTGCAGGCACACGAGACACAAAAAGGGATGAGCCGGGACTCCAGGCCGGGGGGAGAGGCGGGCGGCGCGATGCCGCTCCCCGCGAGCTCCGGATCCCCGGGAGGCTGGCGGGGAGGCGAGGTTTGGCCGGTCCGCCGCGCTCAGGCGGCCGAGGGCAGCCAGGTCAGCCCTGGAAGGACCGACCGCCCCCACGTCCCCCTCCGGAGGGAGGGACCCCGCTCGGCCGGCCAGGCTGCGGACGCCCATTCAACCCGAAGCCCGTCCCGCGACCGCCACCCCCTCGGCCGCCGAGGCGCCCCGGCCTCCCGGCTCCGACCAGCCGGCCGCCCCCGGGAGGATGGGGAAGGACGAGGCGCAGGGGCGGCCGGTGCCGCGCCTCCCGGGCGCGCGGCAAAGGGTGAAGGGCGGCCCGAGAGATGCGCGCCGGGCCGCGGGACCGGCGCCCCGGGCGGCCATCGCGCCGACCCCTGCGCCGACCCCCGCCCCCGCCGCCTCCTGGGTCCAGGCCCGCGCCGTCCAGCCCGCTCCTCACCTCATCTCCAGGCGGATCCGCGCTGCCGCCCGGGGGACGAATCAGTGCAGCTCACTCGCCGCGGGGAGGGACGCAGGAGCCGCAGCCCTGCACACCATCCCCGCCCGCCTCTCCCTGCGTCCCGGAGCCCGCTCGGGATTCTCCCTCGCGAGCCGCCGTACTACGGAGCAACCAAGCTGCGCTCCCTCCCGTCTCCTCCGCTCTTCTCTACCTCCTTCTCTCCCTCCCTCGCTCCCGCCTATCTCCTCATCTCCCTCGGCTGCCTCCCCCGCCCCCATCCACGCCTCCATCTCCGCCCACAGGTGGGTGGGGACAAACAGTCTACCAATCAGAAGAAGGGGTCCGCACCTCCTCTCCGCCCCTACCGCTGGCCCCGCCCACCACGGGAACCAAAGGAGGAGGAGTCCATCAAAATGGAAGAGGAAAGAGTGACAGCCGAATAAACCAATCAGCAAGCTCAAAGGGGCGGGAGTGGGAATCTCCTTCCTCCCCGCCCCCTTCCCAGAAAGCGTAACCAGGGGCTTCTATTCAGGCATTTCCCTGACCGGGCTTATGGAGATTTTGTTGTACGATTTCAGTGCCCCTGTCCTTTGCCATTGCGAGGCACTAGTTAGGATGCATTCAACTTAGTTACAGAAGGTTTTAAAGGAGAGAACAATGTGGACGTGAAAAGGGAGGCGGGTCACAGTCCGAGGAAGGTGGTAAGGAGATACGTTGGAAGAAGGAAGGGTGTGGCCTTTCGCTGAAATTTGCATAAAACGAAACCCATCGGCGACTACAACTTCGCCCATTTATTGGTCGCTCTTGGTGCGGAGCCTCGCGTCTCCTCCGAGCAGAGCATGCCGGGAGATGTAGTTCCGAGTGCGGTTGCTATGGCGTTCTCTACAGTCTCGGGGAGTCCAGGAGTGACGAGCGGCCTGACCAATGGGAGCAGCGCCTGGGCCAGAGGGGGCGGGCTCTCTGCGAAAGGACTCGAAGGTGGCGGTGGCGAAGGAGCAGGCCGTTGGGGCCGGTCGGAGGCAGGTGAGCCAGGGGAAACGCGTGGTGTGTCTTGGGAAACAAGGATTTGGGCTAAAACTCGAGAGACGTCCCGCCAAACCATCCAGCCTTGGGGCGGATGGTGGTTCGCATCGCACCCCAGCCTCAGACCCGCTCGGGCCGAGGCCTCGTTCGGCCAAGGCCGCTGAGGGGCGGGTAAGGCGGTTTGACTGACGATTTCCTGGTCCTTACGGGTTTGGATTGTAGGTTTTGTCTCAGTTTTCATCCCACCCCACATTTATGGAGGCGAAAGGCTGGAGGTTCCCTTGCACTGCATCTCCCAGCTTGGATCCGCTCCCCCCACCCCGCTTCTTTTTGTTCCTGTAGTTTGAGTTTCCTTTTTCTTCCTCCTTTATCCCTTCTCTGCCACCTCCTCCTTCACTTTCCTTTTTAGGTGAGTAATTACTTAAAGAAAGGGTGTTCGCGTTTATGTGACTCCAGGACCAGATTTGCCCTCTTCGTTAAGCTAAACAGCAGAACTCTGGAGCAGGGCGTAGAATCACCCTAGAATCAGGTTGCGGTGCGGATGCTGATTGTCTAGGTCTGCACCGGGGCCTGAGATCTGTATTTCTAACAAGCTCCCAGGTGCTGCTAGCCCACGTTATGAGTGACAGGGTTCCACCTCAGCTCTGTGCAATACAAATACAATGCGAGCCACTTAGGTAATTCTGAGTTTTCTGGTAGCCACAATAAAAAACGTGAAAAGAAATACGTGAAATTAATTTTAATAATATGCTTCATTTCACCCAGTATATCCAAAATATTATCACAACACATAAGCAAATATTTAAAATTGAGATATTATACATTCTTTTTTTTTTATATTGTCTTCGAAATCTGATGTGTATTTTACGCTTACAGCACATGTCAATTGTGACTAGACACAATTCTCCTGAGCCACCTGTGGCTAGTGGCTACTGTCGTTGGACAGCGCCAATGACAATTAAAAGGTGCTAAAGCTGAGGTTGCACCCGCCCAAGCCCTTTGCTGCTCTGTGACATGGACTTTACAACTGTGTTAGAGGGTCTCTGCCCAATTTACAGAAATAATAGGAAAAATAGCCAACATTTATTGAACCCGTATCCTGTGCCAGGTGTCATACTGAATGCTTTGCATGTATTATTTAAGCCTTACAGCAACCCTTTGAGGTAACTGATATTATTATCTCTGTTTTGTAGATATGAAATCTAAGGCCCATAAGGTTAAAATTAAGTAGCCCAAAGTCACGCAATGAATAAGTAGGAGAGCCAGGATTCCCACTGGGGTCAGTTATGACTTCTAATTCCTATTCATCATCCACTGAAGTGCATGATCATTATTGCACCTCATTGATGCCTCTGCTCCAGCTTATAGCAGGGGATGAAATGTTCAGTTTGAAACAGAGTTCCCCATACAAGGTCAAGTTGCCTGTCATTTTGCAGTGGAATGTTTTGGTAGTTTTACAACACTCTGTGCTGTGCATTCAGAATTAAAGTTCTGGATTGAAGAAGAGTGTTCAAAACCTCGAGACATTTGGGCCTCTAGACCAGTACCGTACCTTGGGTGGTAATGTGTCTTGCTTCGTTTGTGTACCCCTCTGAAGAAGGAGGGTGGGAAAGCTTGGGAATTCTTAAAATGTTTCACTGTGAAATCACGGTGTGTTTTGGTTTTGTTGGTTGTGAAATCTTTTTTTAATTCTTAAAAATGAATATTTTCTTGCTCCTGTGAACTCCACATAGAATACTTCAAAGACAACTTTATGATTTTTCTAGACCCAATGAACAGTCGTACATTGAGCTAAGGAGAGTTTTATGAGTAGAAGAGCAAAAAATACACTTATCCACACATGCTAAAATATGGTGTCTTGCAAAATAATTTTCTTCTATTTTATACATTGTAATAAATGATACATCTTGTGAATTCTCTTGATTGTGAATTTATTAGTAAATATTTCATCCAAATTACAATTCCTATTTTGCATCTGAAGCAAGAAATAGTTTCTTTAAGATCCTGTAGTGAATTGGAAAATTAAATAAGCATTTACAAACTGCAATAATGTTAGTTGGTGGAAAAGAAGATCAGTTAAGTCATTTGGAGAGGAGAGAGAGTGTGGTAGAGATTTAGGGAGGATCCCTCAATTGCTTATCTCCCTCATCACCACCTGCGTTGTCCCAGTGTCACATAATTAAGCCAGCACAAAGGGAAGGCAGTCATTCATCATACCATTGGCTCCATTGTTCCCCAGTAGTACAATATGGGAAACTGTGATGTTAATTCAGAAATGGAAATGAGAGTTAAGTTTCTATTGTTCTGATTCTTACCATATTAAATGGCCCAGCATTGGATAGTAACTGGACCAAAGATTTCCAATCTTTGAAATAGTGACCATCCCACTTCCCCAACATACCCACTCCCCACTCCCCAGAGGTGCTGGCATCGGAGTGCCTCCAATAAGAACTCTTAAGTGGAAACTCATTTGCAAATCAACAAATAGTAAAAGTTAATCTCTCTTGGAGATAGGAGAGTTAATCAGAAATTCTTTTGAAATTCAAAAGAGGTCATTGTTGGGAGCAGCCAGTGTTCTAGATAGACACATGTTGGAGACCACTTGTTGCACAGATAGGCAACAATTTGATATTTCCAAGCAAATGCCTTCTTTCTTTGCTTGTTGAAAGCATATATCAAAAAGAAAAATTTTCCCTTCCTAATTCTTCACCAATCTTTAGATCTCAGTTTGCGTGAGATGTAAAGATTATGCCACACTTGTATAAATTTAATTGAGTATATCGTGATATTGCTCTTAGAAATCTAGATTGTCATAATTAGAAGAGGCTTTAGTGTGGTCATCACATCCCTCATCCCCTTCACCTAATGCTCGAATCCCCTTTAGGAAGCCACTGTAAGTGTGTATGCAGCCTCTGTTTCAATCCTTCTAGTGATGGGGACCATGCAGCTTCATGCATTTTCCTAAGTTTTAGATTAGATACCTAAAAAGTGAAAATAAAAAGTTCTCACAACACATGTTATTAGCTAGAAATGCTTTCCAGGGTTTAGCCAAGTGTGAGCCACTATCACTGTGTCTCCTGTGCCCATCTGGTGGCAGGAGTTGTATGCAGCAGGTGCAGTTGTATGCAGCAAAACAACTGTGTACTCATTGTGTATGCAAAGTGTCCTTAGAGGACACAGATTTCTAGAGACCGTTGCCTGCACAACGTGGAGATGTCCTCCAGTTGTTAGGACCATGTATTCAGCTCCCTCTTTAAGAAGCAGAACTGGCCTATCTAGCTAGCACTACCATTCTCTACAATCTGCAAAGTATGGTATTTGAACCAAAGCTCTGGCTAGGTACTTTGATTATGCTATGTTTTTTAACCAAATATTTGGGCATGTGGGTTGACATACTTCTTTCTCTGATGTGTGGATATGTGTGAAAAGTCTCACAGATGAGTAAAAGCATTGTTAAAACTTAATATTAAGTCACCTCTTCGACATAACTGAAGATTTACCCCTTACAGTCCAGCCAGCTAGTATGAGAGTGCTGTGTACTAGTCACAGCTCGATGATGAGCATCTGGGGCCTGATTTCAGAGTTGACTTCATCCAGTATTCTGTACCCTCACTGCTTGACAATATATCTTTGCTTTCCTTAAAATAAAAATGAATGTTGGGGGCCAGCCCCGTGGCCAAGTGGTTAAGTTCACGTGCTCCGCTTCGGCGGCCCAGGGTTTCACTGGTTCGGATCCCGGGCGCGGACATGGCACCACTCATCAGGCCACGCTGAGGCAGCGTCCCGCATGCCACAACTAGAAGGACCCACAACTAAAATATACAACTATGTACTAGGGGATTTGGGGAGGAAAAAAAAAGATTGGCAACAGTTGTTAGCTCAGGTGCCAATCTTTGAAAAAAAAAATGAAGGTGGGTCAGAAACACTATAACTGAATCCAAAGTGGCCATGGTATTATAAAGTTTGTGTTGGGGAATAATAGAAAATTGAACATAGAAGAGTTTAGACTTTCAGAAATTAAGTTGGCCATGGAGTAACAGGTGAATCGGATGAGGGAAAGAGATGAAGCCGTTCAGCAGCCTGTGGCCACAGCCCGGGCCTGAGGCATTGCAGCCTTACCACATCACTTGTGCAGACACCCACCAAAACCAAAAACTGAGCAGATGAGCCAGGACATCATGAAGGAAAAGGAAGCTTTGTGGTCAATAACTTACTACAGAGGAAGGAATTATGACAGACTCTAAGATAGTCTTTTTTTTTTTTTTGAGGAAGACTAGCCCTGAGCTAACATCTACTGCCAATCCTCCTCTTTTTGCTGAGGAAGACTGGCCCTGAGCTAACGTCTGTGCCCATCTTCCTTTACTGTATATATGGGATGCCCACCAGTGACAGCATAGTTTGACAAGTGGTGCATAGGTCCGCACCCGGGATCCGAACCAGCAAACCCTGGGCCACTGAAACGGAGTGAGTAGACTTAACCGCTGCACCACTGGGCCAGCCCCTAAGATAGTCTTGCTGACTGAAGATTGTTACAGCAAAATCTTGTTTGAGGGAAAGATGAGTCCAGTTTTATGTCTGTTGAATTTGAGGTTGGTCTGGTACTCAGAACAGTTTTGGTCTGAAAATGCAGATAAAGAATGAGCTGTAGAGGTTTTATTTACGATTATTAATGGATGAGCTGCTTGGGGGATGAAGTATAGCAGGAAAAAAGCAAGTGGAGTTCATGTTGCTGTCATAACTAAGATGAAACCATGTTAAATTTCTTCCCATTGATTTTTTTAGAAATTCCTTAAAAGATCAGTACTTTTATTAACTACTTTCTTGAAGCGTATTTATAGTCAAGTGTTTAATTTATGCAAAGTCCTCTTTCTGGTTTGTACCAAAAATTGTTTCAAATAGATGTCTTAATTTTTGTTTCTTCAGGTTTTTTTAATAGGTTTAACGTGTGGCCATTATGAAAATTTAAAGTATCACACATATAATCCTCAATTTGTGCACTTATGTCAAATATATTTAAAATCTGATATAGCTGAGAAAATAGAAAATCTTCATGCTTTTTATAGGCTATCAGCCTACATTTTTAAACAGTTTATTTTCATTTAAAAGTTTTATGTAACACTTTTTGATAAAGGAAAGTTTACCGTAGAACATAATTTTGAAGTTACATGACATTCACTCTTTGAAATGGCATGATAAGCTATATATTTTAATTTATATTTTTATTTTATAAGATGTTATTTTATTTCCTGTATGCAAAATCTTTACATTCAATAAAAATTTTGTTAAATGATGGACTAAGTGTTCCATTTAATCTGGACCAGTGCCTAAGAAACTATGTGGGCCTTGAATACCATTCATTCTACCATTTTCTTAGTGTTAAGAACTCAGTATTCCTTTTTTTGGTTTGCAAAACAAATATATTTCCTCAGTTTTCTTCTGGACACTTTTGTAAAAACTGTTCTCTCTTCACTTTGTAATTTTGAGGATATTTTTGTTCCTACATGGTTCTTTATTGGATCAACTAAACATTACTTTTTTTCTACTAGCCAGGCCAATTTTAACCTAAAATTTGGAGAAACTATTTAGGATGATCTGATAAAAATATTGGCATTTTTATCGTATATAATATTTGCTTTAGGGCACCCTAGGGGTACAAACAAGCAGTTATCTTGAAATTGGGGTGCATGTAGTATAAAGTCCTTGTAACCGCTGATCTGGGAGACACGCCATATGTTTTAAGATGCATCGGGGGCCAGCCCAGTGGCAGGCGGTTAAGTTCACACGTTCTGCTTCTCGGCAGCCCTGGGTTCGCTGGTTCAGATCCCGGGTGTGGACATGGCACCGCTTGGCGAAAGCCATGCTGTGGTAGGTGTCCCATATATAAAGTAGAGGAAGATGGTCATGGATGTTAGCTCAGGGCCAGTCTTCCTCAGCAAAAAGAGGAGGATTGGCAGTAGTTAGCTCGGGGCTGATCTTCCTCAAAAAAAAAAAGATGCATCAAGCAGAGAAAACAGTGGCTTCCAGGATTACAAAGAGAGATGCTTTGAAATCAAGGTGTTGCTATGTCAATGTTCCATGTCTTGAAAAGGCAACTTTCGGAGCCACTGACTGAGTAGGAGCAGAGATTGATTCAGTTAATAATAATGGATATTGATTCTCCCAAACAATAGCTGGGAAGACCCACTAGTTAGTAAGTGAATACAGCAAGGTTTTGTTTGGTAGGATGTGATGAAATCTAGGAGCATGGAACAGATGGGGTGGGTTGAGTGTCTTGGGGTGATTTGAGACAGGGAGTAGGACCTGAGCTTTATTTGCTGGACATGGACGCACACACACACACAAAGAGCTTCTGTAACCAAAGGGTTCGAATTAATTTAATCACCTCACCTAGCTCACCCTGTTTTTATATACTTTGTTGATACGTGCTACATATGTAATTTCTATGTATGTCTTGAACGCGTATTCATTTCTCTTAGTTTCAGCATCTGATTATCACATTCTAGAAAGCAGCAACCATTGCTAAACTAACTCAGTAAAAACCCTTTATATGGATCCCATTAGACACACTAGATTTAACGTGCAGGGCTGGCTTCATGGGTGTGGGAGCTGTGCAGTCACACTGGACCTCGTGCTCAGAAGGGACCCATACTTGGTTTAATGCTCTGCTATCACCATCTTAAAATTTTGCTAATTTCTGGACAAAGTTCCCCACATTTTCCTTTTGCAGTAAGCCCTGCAAATCATGTAGCCAGTTCTATCAACAAGTACTTAATAATTATCAGTCCTATGCTAAAGGATTTAGGATTCTAGTTTTAAGTGATATATCTAATGTTAACAGCTCAATAGAAGACCATTGAATATAATGGTTAAGAGAAATGACTTTGGCATTGGTAGCACATAGTTTGCCCCAGCTCTGGCCCAGCTGGTGCTATGAGACACTAGGCATGTGCCTGAACCTCTGTAAGACTCAGTTTCCTCCTCCATAAAGTAAATTCAATAACAGTACTTTCACCAAAAAGTATGTATAAGAATGTTCTTTTAGCAAGATAATTTGTAAAAGCCCCAAACTGGAAACAATCAATGTCTGTCTATGGTGAAAGGGATAAATAGTAATTTATTCATATGATGGACTACTATCTAGCAATGAGAATGAGTAAACTACAACTACAGGCAACAACACGGGTGAAACTCACAAACATGATATTGAGAGAAAGGAACCAAACATAAAGGAGAATAA